>NC_090213.1:16843412-17165078 GCF_033026475.1 Channa argus | reverse complement strand
GGGAGAAGAGAAAAAAATTATTTTCCTGTTTATGTAGTGTGGAATTCCCTTTGAGACACAGAAAGGTGAAAACCAAAGCCAAGTGTCTGGCGGCCAAGCGTGTAGAGACGTGTAACACTAACCTGAAGTCATTTGACTAAAACGGATCTCACCAACCACCTGAGGATTGTGAACCCTCAAAGTACAAGTTCAGTCTGTCAGCTTGTGGCAAGGACCAAAGCTCTGAAACAATAACTCCCGTTCATCAACATTGTGTACTGGTGAAAAACACTTGATTCCACTGACGCCGTACAACCAAATAGCTGTGTGTGTAAAAGCACGGAGGAGAAAGTCAAAGGGAAAACATTCTTTTCACATAAGGCCTACCTGGCAGTGTTTTTGCATATCAGACCTCCCCAGTGGCTGTCAGTATTCCAGCAGTGGCAACATTGCCAAAAAACACAAAAAACAAGCTGTTCGCTATCACTGCTGTTCCCATGGGAACGGACCACAGAGGGTGCGCCCGCTCTAACACTCATCTGCACAAACAGTATGCAAGCCTATACTCCCCAGCATGCTACACAAACCATAAGGGGAGCAGAGAGAGGGGGGAGAGTTCTGCACACACCACCACCACCATCACCACCATCACCACCGCCCTCTACCCCCTTTTTCGTGAAGAACCCGGGCCTCATACAGAACCCTGCTATCAGTGTAAACGATTAGTTGGCCCCGCTTGTGAAAAGTGCCACAAGGGGAAAAAGGATCAGGATTCCTGAGATGTTGGGCCTGCAGTGCTCATTCGCACACTTCCTCTCCTTAATGAAGACCACACATTCCCAGAGGCTTGGCCCACAGAGCTGCTGTTTAAAGCTATAGCTGCAGAGGAGAGAAGCGAACTGCAGAAATCCGACCGGCAAAACAATAAACAAACACATGTCAGGCCGGCTTCAATCAGCCGCAGTTATTTTTTGCTACGCTGCGGAGGGAAAGTCACTTTGACAATAGCATCTTTAAAAGGCACCAGTTTGTTCTCTTGTTGCAACTGGTCAATGTTGTCAAGTTAGAGAATTAGCACCTCTCCTCACGTCACTGCTGCATCGCCACAGGTGCCGCAAACACCATATAATTAGTATAGCGTGCACCTGCATTGCATCTTTATATGGAAGCCAATGCACCACAAGTCATGTGGCATAAATGTATGACATTATACACTTCATAAAACAAAAATAAAAATTGCTTTTGCCAATCTTGATTAAAAAAAATCCCTTTTTATTTTTATTTATTTATGGCTACATCCACCTGGCTAAAAGCGATAGTGAAGAGCGTAACCTACCTTGTTGAAGACTGTTGGAGAGTGTAATTTTTGATGGGATTGTATTGAGTGGTAGGAGGAAAAATAATCTTAGTTTAAAGCACTTTAAACACTGGCCCCTCTCATCATTAGATTAGATGTGTGTGCCTACAGTAGCTGGTAACTTGTCTATGAGTATTAACAGCAGCTGGCTGGGTACTTCGGGTTGACTTTGGCAGCGTTAGGATTTTACAAAAATGGTCGACAGAATAAACACAACTACGAAGACACAAAAACTAAAAAGCTGCAATCTCGCTTTTTGGTTTGTTGTAGCCAACTTGTCGACTGTGCTGACGTCAGAAGGGACAAAGGGGTAAAGTACTGGAAACGCTGACAAACGGGGAAGGTTGGTATCTTTTCCGCTTGGAATAGAAAGGTCTGCTCCTCTTTAACTGTAATTATGAATTAAAAGAAGAAAAAAAATACATCTATGTTTTGCAGAGTTTTCGGTTCATCAGGTGCTTTTACAGTTGTCCTTGACACGTTGTTGTTGTTCTTTTGTTGCATTTGTTCTAATGAAATAGAACAAACTCTTTTTATAGTAAATTGCGTAAAGTCGTTCCCCATTGGAGTGTTATGCAAATTGAAATCTTGTAATTACTGTGACTGGTCCCTCGCTTTAGTTTTTCGTATCTCTGAGCAAAAGGTACAAAAATGTGAAAACAGCTTCTCTCCTCGAGGAAAACATCCCATTCTCAACGTGTGCAATAAATCCGGCACTTGGGAAATGCTGTTCGTGTGTGTGTGTGTATTTCAGTGTGTAAACGTACTCAGTGTGCTCGAGTCCATAGCCTCCAGCGCGGTCAAATGATGCCTGGACCAGCAACATCCGTAACCTGTGACCTCTGCAACTCCTGTTTTGTTCTCGGCACTGCACTTCCCTCAGATACTCCCCCACTGGAACTCCCCCAGATGACAGACAGCCCTCTCCCTCTCTGGTTCTCGACACAACTCCAGTAGCCTTTGACCTCCCCAGCACCTCTGCCTCTCTGTGCGACTGCCCTCGCATTCCAGCAAAGACGCTGAAACCTGAGCTCGCGGTGAGCTCATCGCCGGGCCGCGGAATCAAGAGTTAAATGATACCAAAAAACAGAGCGAAAGCGGAGAGAGAGCAGGGGGAGAGAGGCAGCCGTTGGTGCGGGACAGGTCTGGAACTGGTTCTGTGTGTCTGCTCGCCGGGGCTCCTCAGGGGTTAAGTTACACCACTGAAAGCGAGGGGAAGAGGAAGAAGAAACTGCTGGCGTCTTTGAATTCTCTTTGCTTTTGTCTGTCTTGTTTTCCCACTCTTTGTGTCTCTCGGCGGCCTGACTGACTGGTGCCTGCAGTTTCCTCTTGACACGCTGCAGCAAAGCCTGCCGCCCTCGATCCTCACTTTCAAGATAACGAGCCTCGTCTGCCTCATCCTCGTGTCTGGGAGCTGGACTGGGATGTGAGTGTTGTGCCGGGAGGTCGCACTCTCTACTCCGTCTGCGTATCTGTTCTTGTCTGACCCTGCCATGAACACCAAGTGTCCAAAGACAGTAAGTGTCCCTCTTCAAATTGCCTGTGTGTGAGTGTGTGTGTGTGTGCGCGCATGGTTTGGGGATTGTGTGTCTCTGTTTCAAGTGCTAATGCTAGTGTGAAGCAGAACTTACCTAGAATATTTGGATAAAATCTCTTCACCACTATGTCACGTCTGAGAATCCTCGTGATGTATTCACATTGGGACGAGCCCCATTCAGAGGCTTAATCACTGCAAACATAATTAAACCAATCAGTGTCTCTCCCAAACCTAAGTGAGAGGGATAACTGCCATAAGTCAGAGCGAGGCGTCTTTAAGCCCCGAGCAAAAAAAAAGTTAAAAGTTTAAAGAGTGGCCATTAGGTAAACCTTCCCTCCATGCATTATTCATGGCTGCCATGTTTCTTTCTAGTTCACTGCCTGTTGTTCACCGTGTCTCTCCCTGACCTCGTGCACTTGTCTTGTCAACCTTTGGGGTGACAAATCCTTCGGAAGCAAAGTTTTCAGCAGGGTTGATGATTTTAATTGGTGCCCCACAGGAGACCCTAAATAAAAGGTTGAGTACACATTTTATTTTTACAAAGCCCACAAAAAAAAAAAAAAAAAAAAAAAAAAACAGTTCCTTCACATCGTCTCTCAGGGGTTGTTTGAAAAATTCAGCGTAAAGGCCAGTTTACATTCTGCAACCTGCCACCTGCTCTGCCTTTCCTAGCAGAAGGCAATTTAAAATAATTGTGTTTCCAGCAATAACTTACAATAACAGTAACAATTATCTCTAACATCTTTCGCCGTGGTCTCATTATTTAAATGGGTGTGAAGTGCTCCATTGCTCCTAACAGGTAAACACACCACGCTTCTTGGGAAATAATGGTATCTCTATGATCAAAAGCTTTTAAAATAATTTTTTTGCCAGGAAAAGCTGCCCTAAATGCACTTAATTTACACATTTGCCTTTATTAACAGGTCTCACTTAGCACACTGCCAGTTTGCCAAATCCCAGACCATGACTACCAATAGAAGTGATTAATGAGTAAAGTTTAGCTCAAGCTTATAGAGAATAGGCGCATATACCCCAGCAGCATCGACGCATGACCTCCAGCACTTAATTATTTTAATGAATCAGGTATTCTGTATCTCACAGCAGCATTTTCTGTAACTAATGCATTTTTCCCCTCAACTAGGTGCAAATAATCCATAATAGTGTTCGTAGCCATCAAATGCAAACATGCCAGTGGTCAGTGTTACGATGCGCTGAAGTAAACATTCATTTCCAAACTTTATTATTTGGGGTTTTTTTTTTCTGATCTACCCTCTCTGTCAGCCCCTCTCGTCTTCACTGGCACCACCCACTGTCACCACATATGTTTAGTGATTCTAAAGCAAATGTTAAGTGACGTTACACAATGGTGTTACAGTTTTCTAATGTCGGTTAAAGGTAAAATTGTTTGTCATATTTAGGATTATCAGCCCTGCCGCTTACCATTAAACCGTTACTGTTAGCTAACAGTTATATTTGAACCATCTTTTAAATCCATTTATGTACTTTTAGCTAATTGTTTCTCCAATTTATCCACTACTTTAAGCAAATATTTCATAGATTTATCTGTTTATTTCAAGTATTTTTTTTTCCATTTGTGTCCAGATCAGTTTTTCCTAATTGTTTCCAAATATGTAAACTCTCTCACCCGAGCACTTAAACACTTTTACTTATAGCTAATTGTTTTGGCCTCTCACTCCACTTGCTAATTAGTGTCATTTAATCTCCATGGCAACACACAGCTTGAAGTATTTACATAGATGGAGGTATGTACTGTGCATTAAGACAATTAAGCTGCTAGCTTACTTACGCTTTTCTTTCTTTTTTCAATTCACTATGAAACAGCCAAACACCCAAATCTAATCGCAATATTTGTTTTTTATAAACACTAATACAATTAAATAAAAATAAATAAACATATAAAACACGCACTACAAGGCAAATCCAGCATTCAAGCTTAAGTGGAAAGGTATTAAATCTTAAAAATGAAAGTAGTTATTTTGAGAAGTAGAATTGCTTCAATCCATTTACTTTTAAATATAATATCACTATGAATAGCATTATCATTGAGTAATTAAAAGCACTTTAATGTTATAGCTGTTTGAGAGTTATATTATTTTACTTTTTTAAATCTTCATAAGTAATTATCATTTTTAAAGTAGAACATCACCTTTGGCTCTGGGGAAACTGCCATGGTTTCTCCATTATTCTGAAAATGCTCTTTTCAAATTTATCATCTTCATGGACAACGGCATAAATGTTTCAGCAAATCTTAATAAATAAGACATTTTATCATTTTAAAATATAATAAAAAAGTAACAAATAACCAACGCTTTGAAATAAATGAAACGTGGTAGAAATGTAAAGTATGAGAATAACTGCAGTGACAGTGACATTTCAATATCTTTCAAGCTCACAATAAATTCCATGTTGTCATCCGTTCATCATATGTCACAAAAGTGTCTGTGAATGTGACAGATGATCATGTAGCTATTGGTGCAGGCGGGTTCAGGTGCTGGAAGTGAGCTCTTTCACTTATAATTGCTTTAGGGGACAGCCAGGTAGTCAGATATGGTTTTATATGGAAGGGCATAAATGAACATGTTTGACAGCCAGAATGTGCTTTTGTACATTTATTCAATCCCCTGTTCACAGTGTCAGGTTGAAGTCACTTAGTAGTGACAGTTAAAATTATCTGACATTATTTTGACAGTAATAATAACTCCTATGATGTCTGAATGTATTAGATATGGATGATGAGGGCAATAAAGAAGAATATCGCACCAATATCTAATAGCGTTGGCTCCATTTTTTTTCCACAGAATTTTTTGCCTTTAACTTTTAACCTGTTTTCCTCTCTTCTGTGAGCCCACTTACTGTACAATAAGAGTGATCGACATCCTGGCAGAGTACCGAATCAATCCTAACAAGGATTACGATAGAGTCAGCTGAGCGCAGCAGCCAAGCGAGGGCATGAATCAGATACTGTCTGTCGCTGGACGCTGGCTCGAGGGCAAGAGCTCAGATATGCAGTGAGGGAGCAGAAGGAAGAGGGCTAAATAGAGAGCGTGAGGAAAGCATTGAGAAAAGAGTGGTGTGTGAGGAGGTGGGGGTGGGCGGGGGGGGCACACCATAGACTGGTTCTCTGGCCTACTGAAAGATCCAGCACAAGGAGAAGCTTGTTCTCGCACCGCCTCACTGTTCCCGGGGCATGTAGCGGGAGGACACGGCCTCTCTTGGATGAAAGACAAATAGAGCCAAATACCAGAGGATAATGTGATTATAGCCAAGTAGGAGAATGAAGGTTAATTGGAGTTAAGTGTCTATATAAAAAAACACCCTATATATACATGTTTGAGTGAATTTACATTCTGCCAGCATGGTTTGAATTCTTACTGCTGTCTTTAAAATAAACACATAACTCAGTAGTTCCAAAAGAATGTGCGTTGCAAATGTATATTTTCTGAGGATAATTCCCGGATACTTGAGCTCCAGTTATTAGACTATGGTCAATGACTTAGACAAGCAATTGGAATAACATGAAAAGCAGAGTTTCTAGACATTTCTCACATGTGTCTGGAGGTCAGACAAAGCTGTTCAATGCCACTGATGACAAATTCCACCCAGAGCCGGTTTCATCAAACACACATTATCCTTCACTCGTGACATTACATGCCCAGTCTGAATGACAGCTCTTCGGGGACCAGAGCGACAAACTAAAATTAAAAAGGGAAACAAATGCTTCGCCGCAGATTGTGTCCGGAACCCAAGCGGAGTCCACGGTGAACGTGGGAGAAAAAAAACGATTTCATTTCGTCATTCTTCAGCTTCCAGGAGGCCTTTTGTTGGCAAGTACATTGCCATCCACTCGGTCAGCTCCACACCTGAGGTGACAAATGATTTCTTTTAAACTAATCAGTCAGTGTTTAGTGGCACTGTTGATTGTCCTTTACAGAGCTGATAAAAGGAAACAGCTCTGATTATTCTGAAAACGCTCTGCAATTCAAACCACTTTGGATGAAGAAACCCCATAATAAAAACAGCCATTTAAATCTGGCTTCTGTGCTCGGTCCGTTAAGAATAGACAAAGGAGCTGCCACACTCCAAATACCAAATAACATTATTACTCTGACACATAATTGGGAGGGTTAAAAATAAAATTAATTTCACAATATGAGCGGTAGAGATTAGAACTGGAACAAGCTGTGATTTTAAATTAAAGTCAACTGGTCGAACGCTGTCTTCAGGAAAAAGATAAAATGCTTTGTTCAGTTATTATTCTGCCATTATTCGAGAATTGACATTAGTGATCTTGCTTTTGGTAAGAACCATTTGACTTGTTTGCTATCTGGACCCCAGATGTAGATAACTGGCTACAGAGTTGAAAAGTGCAGCCACATTTGCTCAGACACGTGTAGACGTAACCTGTGAGTTTCCTCACCGTGGGGCCCATCCAGTAACAAGCACTGTAGTCCTCCTTAATGTGAGACGGTGGAGACCACCCACAGTCGAGACTTCCGCTGGCAGAATCGATTCCATTTTGTTAATTCACGAGCCTTTACAATGATTTTTGGGCCACGTTATAATCACAGACCAGCAATAATCTTAGGAAAACAATCTGGACTTTGGATGCACTTCCCTTTGAGCACTAGAGCCAAGTTCTTCTAGTGGTCACTCGCAGTACTGCAATGTACAGGCATTTTCTCCACAGGCTTTAGAGATGAAGTAGAATCTGTAAAACTTTGAACAGAAAAGCCACAACTACAAACGAGTCTTTATTAATACAGTTTTATGTTGGACAACAGTGTAAAGCCAGAACAGACACAGTAGGCACCAGGTTGTGCACAACTGGAATTAAAACAATTGTCTTGACCTGTTGTTTTGTGACATGCACGATTTCTCACATAGCTTCTGTCAAATGTATGATAGAAATGTGACTGAGCTCGTTTTAATATTACTGGAGTAGTAAAATTTAAATACTCTGGCTAAACTAATACTACTACTAATCCATGCTATGACTGTCTTACTGAGGAAAACAAAAACGGCCCCTACATCTTGCAGCCATCTGTAGCTCCGAATTATTCTTCCCTTTCTTGTTCTGCTTTAATTGTGAAATCCTTAAAAAAAAGTGAAGTAGCCCCCCCCTCTGTTTGATAGCATTAAGGAAGGAGCTATCTCGCCTGATAAAAGTTTAGAGGAAATGTCGTTGCACAAACCTAATTGGAGGCTCTGTGCAGATGTTCAGCGTGAGCTTGTTATCGTGGCCGATTGACTGACCTGTACGGGCCAAACAGGCCCCTACAGGAAGACCATTTCAAAGGTGGTGTGAGATCACACATTGTGCATGATTAATGAAAGTCGCACAAACACTATTATGTTTGGAGGGGAAACAACGCAAGTGAATGATTATGTTCCAATGCAACGCATTCTTTGAAAGTAAAGCGCTAATTTGACTAATTGAAAGCAAGTTGTCAGGGGGGTGATTGGGGTGGATGGAAGTTAGGATTTAAAAAAAATATTGTAAGATAAACACAATGTGTGTACTGTACTAATATATATATATATAGAAATATATATTCCTGCCCTTGATCTTTCTCTTCCCTTTATCAGTGGCTGTGTTTAGCTGAGTCAGACAAACGATGTTTTAATGCACGATTCCATAATTGAACAGAAAATGTTGTACTGTAAAATCTGTACAATTTTGGGAAAATAAAATACATATGGTAAAATGTATCGATACGTTTCGATAACATATTTTGTGAATGACGCAAACGGTACTTTTACCAGGGAAAGGTGTTGGAGTTGCAAAGAGATGGTTGGGGTGGGGTGGGGTGGGGTGGGGTGGGGTGGGGTGGGGTGGGGTGGGGTGGGGTGGGGTGGCGGCTGTGGAAATCAGTGGACTGTCAAACCAAACACCCGACATCGATTCCAGAGTCCTGTGTTTGGTTGGGTTAAGGCAAGAAAACCACTGATGTTGGCGTTGGAGAAATTTTTGTAGTTAAGTTATATAGAAACGCCATTTTTAGGAGACAGGGTTAGTTTAGAAACGTATTTGCAACTTGCCGTTAACATCAAATGTCAACGTATTCTCATAAAAAAAACACAATCCGGTTGAAATTACATTCCTAAAAAAAAAAGATTTACATTTTAGTTGTATATGAACATATTTTTGGCGACTGTGGCGCAGGAAGGTAGAACGGTTGTCCACCAATCTCACACTTGTTGGTTCAATCCCCGGCTCCTCCGGTCACATGTCGAAGTGTCCTTGAGCAAGACACTGAACCCCAACTTAGTTGCTCCCGGTGAGTGTTGGCCAGCTGTATCAGCTCCCCCATCGGTGTATGAATGTGAGTGTGACTGGGTGAATAAGAAGCAGTGTAAATCGCTTTAAGTGCCAATAGGTAGAAAAGCGCTATATAAGTGCAGAACATTTACCATTTTATAGGTGACGGGTTTGAAACAAGTAAATCTTCATTCATGTCATTGGGCATCACCTTTGAGTCCTGCATCCAACTCTTCTTAATACACTTAAGATCATGTGAGGCCTGGTGCCTCTTAGGCAATTTCAAAAAATGTGTGAGACCACAGACGTGAAGACAGACTTAACTGATTTTTAATATTTTAATCTTAAGGATGCCCACGCCAGAAGATTCAATGAAAAACACTACACCACACACTTGGCATTTATACTAAAGAATTTCCGCGTGGCGATTCCAGGGAACTGGGATCTCACAGAAATTAGCATCATAAAACATGTAGGTGGCCTGCTGTCGTCAACCAGCATGAGATTTAGGAGCAATTGTGTGTTTTGTTTTGAACCGAGATAGAAAAAAATTATTGGTACCTTGTCAACAGTGTAAGAAATGCTTTTCAAGCATGTGATGCTCCTGTAATTTTGTATTTAGACTCACCTGCAGCAAGTAACAGCTGTGGGCAATACATTTGCACATTTGCAACCAGTTACAATGGAGACAAGTCGACTCAACCTTTGTGTTGTGTGTCACACTGAGCATGGAGAAAAGAAAGAGGTGTAAAGTGTCTGTGGATTTGAGAGAATTTTTTGGAAAAATGTGGACAATCGCAAGGCTACAAGTCCATTTCATTGTTCCTGTGACCACTGTGCGCAATATCATCAAGAGGTTTACAGACCATGGCAGTGTAGCAAACCCTCCCTGGATGTGGACAGAAGAGCAAAATTTATGAAAAATTATAAGCGAGGATTGTTCGAATGGTGGATGAAGACCCCCGATCAACTTCCAAACATATTCAGGCTGATCTGCAGACACAGGGTACAACAGTGTCCGCTCGCACTATCTGTCACCATCTGAATGAAAAGGGACGTTAATGTAGGAGACCGAGAAGGACACCACTGCTGACACAAAGGCATCAAAAGACCAAGTCTGGGTTTTGCCAAAGCTTTTGTGACAAAACCATAATCCTTCTGGGAGAACGTACTGCCGACAGATGAGACAAAAGTAGAGCTTTTTGCTAAAGGACATTATGGCACTTTTTACAGAAAATGAAATGAAGCCTCAAAGGAAAGAACACAGTCCTTACAGTCAAACATTGTAGAGGTTCAAAGATGTTTTGGGGGTTTGCTTTGCTGCTTCTGGCACTGGATGACTTGACTATGTGAACG
This sequence comes from Channa argus, assembly GCF_033026475.1. Lineage (NCBI taxonomy): Eukaryota > Metazoa > Chordata > Actinopteri > Anabantiformes > Channidae > Channa > Channa argus. The sequence continues at coordinate 17,154,569 of NC_090213.1, read as the reverse complement.
GTATCATGAAATCTGATGATTACCAAAGAAATTTGGGGCGCAACGTAGTGGCCGGAGTCAGTCTCCACCTGAGGTCATGGGTCTTCCAGCAGGACAATGACCCGAAGAGCTGTGGTGTTCCAATGCAAATTAATAAAAAATAAACCTGAGTACAAAAACATTTGCAACTGCAACAATTCTCTGAGAGAAGGGGTCGATTTTCTGAGAATTGCAAGGGCGCCGATATTTTTGGCCATGACCGCACACAGACAGAAGACCATTCACACTTACATTCACACCTAGGGGCAATTTAAAGACCACAATTAACCGGCTGGTAGATTAAAATCACAAATCTGCTGCTAGTGGGAATCAGAATGATTTGAACTTATAAGCTTGGCCAAATGTTTTTACTCGTGTCACTGTAGAGTATATAATAAACAACAATCTATGGTTGACAGTACATCTCCATCACTTAACACGTCATGTCACATGTCCCTATGACCCTTGACCCATGACCCTACGCTTAGACATTTCTACAAATAAAAGCCTTCCTCTATTCCTTCATTTACAAGATGTAAAAAATACAAAGTTTTGCATGACTTGGGGAAAATAAAAAAATGTCATGACTTAAATTCGCATCAGCTTGATAAGAAGATGCTGAGTATGATTGAGAACGCTGACCCATGTTTTACGGCCTGTAAGCAGGGCGGTTCCTGTTGGCTTTGGAGCCTCCTGAAAGCAGCCAAAGAAGCATCTGCGAATGCCAGCTACAGCAGCTGCCAGCCGGCGTACAGCACACAACACACAGCCCCACTCCGTGATTTTTCTGCTTCAACCACTTTGAACTTTTAGCAGGCTTCAAGCTGGTGACGCATTTCGGACTCAGTTGCATCACCCCTACAGTCAGCTTCTCTCTTATCTTAGATTTTATGTTCACACCTCAAATAAAAAAAAAAAAATAAAAAAAAAACTCAATTTGTTGCTGTCATTTACAAGCCGTGTTGCATTTGGTGTGCAGGAATTGTAAAGTTATCAGGAAGCAAAAAGCAATATTCAGATTAGAAGATGAATTATTACTGTATATGCAGTCACGTTTCTTACAGTATATCGCACTGTACAGTCAGTGGTGGATGAAGTACTCAAAAACAATAATCTACTCTAGTAAGTATATAGTTCTACTTAAGTATAAGTAAGTAAATACATGATTAATATTTTACTTAAAGTATTAAAATTAAAAGTCCTTGTTTTTTCTGTGTCCTTTTTTGTGGACCAGTGCTGCTTCATGATTGGGGGGGAAATTAACTAATTAGTGGTTAATAGACTTAAATGATGGGTTGATGCTGATTAACTATATGATCTGATGCCTGTTTTCAGTTTTATTTGTAAATTATTCACGTCGAGTAAAACGACTGCACACCAGCTCACTGTGAGTACTGCTAATATGTCAAAAAAGTCTTTTAAGTAAGACAGTGAAAAGAGAAACTGAAACTGTGTCTCTAGTGATTCATTTTCATGAAAAAAAAAATGGAAAAAGTGGTTTATTATGAAATGTGTGAAGTTACGTCATCGTAACACAACTTTGATCAGAAATGTAGTGGAGGAAAAAAAGTGTACAGTATATAAAAACGTATACAGTATTTGCTCTTAGATGTAGTGGTGTAAAAGTCAAAGTATGCAGAATTAAATCTACTTAAGTAAAGTACAGATATGTGAAAAATGTACTCAACTACAGAAACAAACTGTCCATTGTGTCCAGTTTAACGGTGCTTCGATTTTACTTTCTAATTCTACTCTAGTACGCATCAGAAGGACATGTTCTTTTTACTCCTCAAATAATATATAGTTGATATTTACATTCCCAAGATCCCTTTTTTCACATGTGACCCTTTACAAGAACAAAAATTGTCCAGATGGATGTTTTCAACCTTCCCTGACACTCAGTTCTCAGTTGTTAGGAGACACAGCAAACGGCTTTAAGCATTTAGGCACTTAAGGAGCATTTAGGCATTTGGGGGAAAAAAATATAAACAATTAATACAGATTATTGTGGTAAGCTAGAAATGTTATGTTTCTCAGTGGATGAAAGCTGGCGTTATATGGGGTTTTGGCGAGCACCCACGAGTTAAGGAGCTATTGTTATACTGCTGTTGCTGTAGGTTTTTACCCAAAGTTAAATATACAGTAGTCTGCGAGCTTTTAATGATTTATTTTCTTTTTAAAACATATACTGTATTTGTTAATAATCCACACTGCATTTGATGACAATTCTTCACTGGTGACAAAGATGCTTTAACTTTAAGTAAAAAAAAACAAACAATACTTTGAACTCAAGCTTGTTGTGTCTCGAATTGAAAATGTCCTTCCAGTAACACCGGTCTTTACTCTTATTCGTTCCTGTTTCAGTCCCCTTTGTGTATCCGGGTCCAAGCTTCCCTTCACTCTTTTCTCAACGTCCGGACGCTGGGACATCATCCTCAGTTTAGTTGTAGCAGCACCCAAACCTATGACTCACTGATGCTGGTTGCATCAACAGTCTTGTCAACACAATCCACCAGCTTTTCTGCTCAACACCACACAAACATGTGCATGTGCAACCCCCCGGACCCTAAGTTATTGCTCACCTTAAAGTTGCCCTTTATTACTCTTCCTCACCCCCCCCCCCCCCCCCCCCAATAAAAGCCAGCGCATAATACCACAAAATGAAATAATCCTTTCATATGGGAGCAAATTTAATCATTTTGTTTATATGTACTGCTTTAATACCAGCTGATACATGATTCATTCTCAATAACACTGCTCTGAACATGCCTCTGCGGGCTGAGGCTTCCCCACCCATCCTTGCTTGCAGTCACACAGTCTCAGCTGATGTCCAGGCTTTTGACAGCACTCTCTGGAGAGTGGGAACGTGCATGCTCATTGCTCTCTGGATATGTCTCTTTGTTTATATATGTTCCTGTCACCTGTCTACATAAATTGGTTTTTCCCCTCCGCGTGTTGCATTCTCTTTCTCGTTTATTGTGTGTCTCCGTGTGTGAATGGACGTTCTTCACTTCTGGCACTCTACACCATTATTTTCCCATTTTGCATATTGCTTGCTGAGCTAGCTCACATCGTCAGCTGCCTGCTGAGTGATACATTCCCCTCTATCTCAAACGCTTCACAGTAATTGCTGGGTAATTGTTTGTCCCGTAATGCAGCACGCAAAAGCCCAGCTTATGTCTAATGAAGGAAAAAAAAAAAAGGACTTTGAGATCTTTGCCTAGTGGCAAGATATTGTCACATGTGTAAAAACCCAATTATTCAAATAACCGGGACTATATTGGAACAGGGAGGCGTAATCTCCCCCAGGTGGTGTACAGTTCTCACTTTGTTTTAAGAAAAATAAGCTTTCTTGACTGAACACAGCCTCTGGCAAGCGTCCAGCTCAGCCACATTCCACTTTCACATGACCTTCTCGCAGACCTGGCCCAGAGCAGGAGCTGCACTGCCCGTCCCTGAACACACCTCTGTTTGACTGGCCCAGATAATTGTAGAGCTGCATATCTTTCCCTTCTCCTTCTGCATCATCCCCCCCTCACTGTTTGCAAGTTCGATTCAACTCCAGAAATGCAATTGGCTCGTAAATGTATTTACAGCTTTGTTTGTACAGGGACGGACACATCTTCTCTCACATGCTGGAAGCCTTTGAAATTCATCAGAATGTTGAGGTCGTGTTTAAATGCTATGCCGCAGATTTGGACAAGTTTAGATGTTATGTTACAGGTTTAATGTTAGGAATCAGTCTAAACTAGTGCTGATTATTTTAATTGATCGATTTCTTCAAGCATTCATGCTGAGATTTAAATGCGATGGAAACCATTAACTCACCCAGTTCTACCCCAGAGGTTTACTTTAGTGTCTGTACACATTAAAGAAACAACGTAGTATATTATTTAGTATGCATTAAGAGTTTTGAAGCAAACACTAGCTTGCTAACTACATATAGTGTCTGCAACCTGGATTAGCTTATATGTCTATGCTATAGACCTCTGTTGTTGTCCAAAAATCATTAAAATCCCCTCAGCCAGACACAAACGCATGTTAGAAATACAGAAATATTGAGACACCATAAGTGCATCGGTAGAAAGGGTGACTTCACCAATCATCAACTTGCTTTCTATGGCTTTAGTTTAGGGTGTAAATGTACGTGAATGCTTTTAAACTTCCTTCTGACTTCTCCATATGGAAATGTTTCTAGTTGAAAAACTCGCCCAGATGACATCACCCGGAGGAGTTTTTCATCATTAGGAGTTCAGATGATGTCATCTGGAGAAGCAGGTTGACCATGATTACAACCTCAATAGTATGAGCAACAAGATGAGATAATTTGAACAGAAGGTTCCTCCAAGTGATGTCATCTGGAGGCATTTTTTTAGCGATTTTAGTCAATAATGGGGAAGTCCTAGGATTCTGATGGCGTTCTTTTACATGTACCACCCAAACTAGATCCAAAAGAAGCAAGTTCAGCATCAGTGAAGGCTTCCTTTAATGGCAAATCCATGTTTCTGGAACAAATAATTGTTTTAAATAATTTTTAAATAGTTTTAAATAATTTCTTCATCACGCAATTAGGAATGATGTCATTCAGTAGATAGGTGTGTCTGTCACAGCCACTGTAGTTACCCTCTAAAGTCTTTATCCAGCAAAGTGCATAGCATTCACAGATTTCAGCGTCTCAAATCTGAGCCATTGTTGTCACTTAAGTGTCATTTTTCCTTCTTTTTTTTCATTCTGTAGTAACCTGACATGTAAATTCAGTAATAGTGAAAAATATTTTCAGTAGACTAATAAGACATGACATAAAGATCATTATTTGCACCAGCAACTCTTTGTGTCCTGAAAAATTCCAGGACTCTGTTTATATTTATTTTTTATTTTTTGGAATAAAAGAAGAAACTTCTAAACGAGGAAATGGAATTTGCTTTTGCAAATGATGGCGTCTGTGTTGTGTTTGTATTGAGGAATCAGAGAGACACAGCCACGCAGCACTTTAATATCCCCAATAACGTTGGAGAGACGGGGCATCTGCTTGAGAATCCCATATCAAACGAGACGGCATGTCAGCAGAGGGTTATGCATATATTTCCCTTGTTCTTCCCAGCTAACAGGAACAGGCGGGTGTACAGGGGGAGCTGATGATTGGAAAGAGAGACTGTTTTGATCAAGACAAGAAAGTGAGGAGAAACCAAATGGAGAGAGGATACGGGAATAAATACGTACAGATGGAGTCGGAACAACTAAACAGAAAAGCAAATCAATTATGTTATCAAGGTTGGGTTGTTCTGTGGCGGAGCAGCCGGGGATGTTGTTTTCCTGTGAGGGCATCTGGAGGAGATCAGGGTCCAACCTGACACTGCAGCCCCACTGAAACATGACTCAGGATGAATAGAGGCTTTTAGACCCGTGTCTGTCCTCCCACATGTTGTTCTGCTATTCTTTATTTGCCCGTCACCCAATAAAACACGCACGCCGTTATCTGATACCCACACGCTCAGCGAGCAAACAAGGCTCTGCCAATCTCACTCTCCTTCTCTGCCCCTTTTCCCAAACAAGCCTTTATTGACGCTTTCCATGTGAGATGTTTATTATCCTGCGAGAAAGAAAGAACAAAAAAAACAAGACGTCACTCATGATATTATTAATTTTAAATCAGCTGTCTGTTCGGACTATACATCATTGTAGGAAAAGTGTAATGTTTTTCTTTTTGTATAAGCAATGAACCAAGATGGAGTCCAGAACGGGGAACATGAAGGAATGTGACAGAATAATTCAGCAAAGGCCAAATTACCTGCAAAGAGAAGCCTGTATTCAGTGCCATTGTTTTCCTACAGTCTACATCGCTGCGGGTTGGACTCTTATTAAATTCGCCCTGCATTTCCACTTGTGGCTCAGGCGAGGCCCTCTGACAGCCTTTATCCAGTTACGTCGGGGCCCCTGGCACTCCAAGGAGCTCACATTTGCTCTTCCATTGTGGGGGGCAGAGGGGGATTAATGCATGTCATCGATGCCACCTGCAGTTAGAGCAAACAGAGCTGACCGCCACTCAGCTGGGCACTAATGCAGGGGGAAAAAAAGAGCAGGTTAGAGCGTTGGGCCTGTAATAGTACATTGACTGACTCCGGTCACTTAGCAGAGGGATACATACAAACATGGACATGTAAGGACTTTCTATGACTGTTTTACACTTCCATATTTTTCGGTCTGTTTTGTTGCTTCCATAATTGCCGGACTAGATGCTGCCATTGCTGCTGCGGTTGTCAATTGTGTTTTTCTCTTTTTATTTATATGCGAGCCAGGGTACCAGGCTGACACGCTAACGTGGAGGCATGTCTGACGGTGTTCGTGTGCAGCCTGACAAACACTTTCAGCGGCCCTGACAACGTGTGCGCGCGTGAGAAAGACGGAGAGGTTCGGGCCATCGTACATTGTTTCCATTTCTCCAACTGGTCGTAGAGGCAAGACTACACGGCGCTGTTCTCTTTGAGAGTGTGCCACTGTCCCTGCACGGGTTTCAATTTCAACCCCCTCAGCACATCAGCCACGCAATTGCTTCCTACTGCAATTTATTACAGGCAAATTGAAAGATTCCAAGGTGTGAGTCAGTTTGTGTTGGCTCTGAAATAGCCGGCTGGTTACTTACACCCCTTTTCTTGATTTGTCCACACCGAGCTCTGGGTTGTCCCCCCTACCATCTGCATTTGTAATGCATGCAGTTGTTGTAACCAAGTCTTCAGGAAACAGAAAGAGAGAGTGAAAGAAAGAAGCGAAACAAGTAGAAATTTCCATTTTTTTCCAACGAACAGGGGGAAGATAGCAATGTTCCCATTAGCTGACCCCCGAGCAAGCTCTCAGGAGACGTATAGATTTACCAGCGTCAAAGCGTAAGAATATGCACTGGGCAGCATCAAAGCACTGCACCGGTGCAGCTGATAGCTTGTGGTGACATTGTGCTGTGGGACACGGCACTCTCCGCTATCATTACCATGGATTCCTCACATCATCTATTTATAATCAATTTTCCATTCTGAACCATACTGCAGATCTGTCTCCCATATGGTGTGGAGGAAAGAGGTTGGGAGGGATGGAGGAGGCGAGACAGAGAGCTCTGCTGCTAACACTGGCCAGAAATAATGCAACAGGGACTGTTCACATAAATGGACCCAGACGTGTAAAAGTAGCTGTGGTTTAGTGAGGCTATTTCTCTAAAACCAGAGCTCAGACGAGGAACACAACCGCTCTCCGTTCCTACAGGGTCATACTTCAGAATGGTCCCTTTTTAAATTAGATAGTAAACTGTGTAAAGCCGCATCATTATTTGCAGCAAAATGGCCTCATTTACAAGCACAAATATATCCAGCCAGTCAGGGAGTAAGTATTGTTTCTGCTTCCATCCTCCTTGTATTTATCATCGGGGGGACTTTTTACACGCTGATTACTGCAGGTACTGTTTTACACATTCTTGTCTGTGTGTGTGTGTGTGTGTGTGTGTGTTAGAAATGCACTCATGAGTGGAATTTGTTTTGCTTTGGTTAAATGTCAAAGGAGCCACTCTGCTCAGGGAAGAGTGCTGCTGAGACATGCACATCCTCGAAATGTAGCTGTGTGGGAGAGTGTGTATCGACTCCCTCCCTGAAAGGATGAGCTGCAGCATTCTTAATGGAGGTGATGAACCCAGGTTGCAATGACATTCTTTCTAAGTGTGGGTTACTGTGTTTTTCTGTATGACACACTGTTATGGGAAAGGAAGTGGCGTTTAGCTCGGGCACATGAATGTGACAGGGAAATATGAATACAAACACAAAAGGGGTCAAGTACGCTCCGTTTTTCTTCTGCCTCCTAATCCCTTACCCTGCCCCCCCCACACACACACACACTGAGGGACTCGTGAACGAGGCTCGTGGCCTTGGGGAGCCACTTTACACCCACCTTCCCAGAGGCCTGGAAGAGTTACAACTTTGAGAAATGACGCAGGTTAAAACAAATGAATGGTGAGACTGACCTTTTTTTGTTAATCTCTCTCATTCTTCCAACGCCTTAGGTCCACAGACATCATCAGACATCATGTAGTTCAGAGTGGCAATGGTGCACAAGGCTTGTAGCACTTAAGTATTGTTAAAAGACTAATGTGTGGCATTTGTTATCATTGAAGGCATCTGCTGCCTTCACTGACATACACATGGTACAATTTGAGAAAAGGTCTCATTGTGGTGCACAAAAAACGTGATGCATGTTACACTCCGAGCTCGTATACACAAAACCGCCCCCCTTTAAAGACAATCTGTGGCCTTAAAAATGACGTGGTGAAACTGAATATATAGCTGAACTGTTTTTATTAAATCGACTGATTGCAAGTATTCATATATTCAAAATTAATGGTATTCTTTGGCTAAAAATTTTTTTTTTTTTTCATATTGCACCATTGTGGAAAAAAGCTGTGCTAATCTGTCACTTCAAGCACTTCACTGTTCTTGAACATTTATAGTCGACAATTATCTTAAAATAAATTTATGATAGTGCCATGGTAAATTTCTATGTTCGGAACTTAAGAACAAACTTGAGATACTTTATGCTACTTTATAACTATTGCACTTTTTTACAGCTAAACTATTTTACACATTTTTATTTTTGCAAACTGCATTGAATTGCCAGATTATATCCAACAGTTTATAAGTATACAGGAACAATATATATGTGTGTACAGAGACAATGGAGTAGTTGACTAATTAACTTAGTTGTAATCTATTTTTGTCTGCTAAGATACGAATGACCTAAATTTGACAGAAAAAAAATGAAACCTTGGAAACAACTAAATACTAAAATCTAAAGAATTAAATTCAGAAAGTACTGAGTGCTGACCTAAAGTACTCTGCCTTTACTAAATAAAGTCAGATTGTCAATTAAGCCCAAAAACTCTGATGAATTGTGTGATTCATTAAATTGAAAGACGAAACTCAAGCAATAAAAATAATTTGAATTGAAGTAAGTTGGACTTATACGCTGAAGTTATAAACAGAACTTTGGAAATAATTTAAAACACCACTTCAAAGTAATATAGTGGAATTATTATTAGTAAAAATAAGTTTCATTTACCCAAGTCAGCAAAGTACCCAAAATAAACTAAATAAAGGTAAAGGTAAACCAAGACATATCAAAAACTATAATTATGTCTACTCTCTTCAACAGGAACATTAATTCATCACGAACAGAAGCATGAAAAAAAAAAAGCCTCACAACACTGGACACATTTGATTGATTGACAAGTGATCTCAGGTGTATTACACTGCAAAAACAGAAGCTAACTTCAGAGATATGTCTAAAATAAAACTATGAGTATAAAATGATTATTGTTGGAAATTTCAGAATTGTTGAAACATGTCAATGAGATATGATCCTGTGACTGCATAAGCGCAGTGTATGATTTCAAACAGACCTTTTCTAACATAAAGCTGTTGGAAAGCAAAAAAAAAAAAAAAAATGTGGACAGTCAATTAGGCCTCTGCTCTGTTAACCTTATTAGCAACAGACAGGTTATACAAAATACACAAAAACGGTAAATTATTCATATTTTTGATTGAAACTGGTTCCAGTATCTGTGTTTGTGCAGTATTATTGGAGCAATATGTATTTAGCTCAGTTGGTTAGGCAGTCATCCACGGAATCAGTGTTTCGGTTCCCGGTCCCGGCTATGTGTCGAAGACACTGAACCCCTAACAGCCCATTTCCAACCCCAGCCTTGCAGTGCTGGTCCAAGCCCAGTAGACCCTGAGGTAAAATTAAAAAATCGGAGCAATACGTGTTACTTATGTTCATATCAAGCTAAGATACACGATTCACAGTGACATCAGTTAACTTGGCAGAATATAGCTTTTCTATGTGGAAAGGTAAAAAAAAAAAACTTTGAGGTACAGCCTCACCACTAATTACTCAATTAAAGAGGATCCTTAAAACTATTTAACACAGCTGTAATTATTAACACATCACATTTGATTAAAACATTAATAACCTGATTAGATTTTTCTTCACATTTCTGCAGAGGTACTATACAGTAGGTTTCAGTTAAAAAACAATCAGGAAAAGCTACAATAATAAATGTGCTTAACATGATCAATGTAACATTCTCGGCCCAGAGAGATGTCTGGCTCAAAGAGACAAGTCGAGTGAAATTCAGCACAGACTCCATCTGCTAACACTCGGCGTGACCGGGCTTCCTGGACTCAGAGGCCTCCCACGCTCTCCTTTAACTCCAGAATTATGTGATTGGTTGATGAGTAGTAGTGTCGAGTTGTTAGGTCCTTGGCGAGAGGCCTTGGGCACCACTGGAAGACTCAGAGTGCAGAGTCATTAGAAATCCCTCATTCTCACTCCGCTGTGTAAACGCTCTGCCGGCCTCCATCCGTACGAGCCCAGAGGAAGGATCACCTCCGTTAGGGCTGAAATTGGATGCGAGCACAGAGGAGGGAAGCAGTGGGAGCTCACCGAGGCGGCAGCAGCATGCGTGTGTGTGTGTGTGTGTGTGTGTGTGTGTGTGCGTGCGTTGGGTGGGGGGGGGGAGACAAGGTATGTGTTCCTATCTTTTGACTTGGCTGCAAAGACCCCTAGTTTTAGGGGAGGAGTTTCTCTAATAAGCAGTACAGGAATAAGAGGAGTGGCAACTTTTGTTGTTGTCCTGAACTTCTTCTTTACATCCCAATGACAACACCAGTCCCCAGAATATTAAACAAACCAAAGCCAAATATTAAATATGATTATTTGGGCTCCTTTTCATGACTTGAGAGCTTGTTTTTTTCCCTGAAGTTATCACTTCAATCTTTATAAATAAATTCTAATGTATAAATGTAATATGTGATATTCCTCAGGCCAACTTCTGCACAAACATAAAAGCATATTAAATCTAATATGCTTTCCCCAGTATTAACTTTGTTCCTGTTTGGGGTAACATATTCATATTTTTCAACACTTTATTTTAAAATCATACTACAATTTAAAAAGTAATTAAGCTACTTTGTTAATAAGTCAACAATGTTATGACAAAGACATTATATTATATGGTTCCTTCCACATGTAAATTGAATTACTGTTATGAGCAATGGTTTGTGTAGCAGTATGCGAAGCTTACTTACATAATATTACATACATACGATACATAATATTTACAGTCTGTTCTGGGGGTAGGGGGGTTTGGACAGCCCAAACTCAATATCGGCCCCTGTGAAAATGGTGTGGATCAGCCACTGGTTTGGAGCTATTTACTGTACAGACCATTGAAAGCTGATTTCAGCTTGTTCCTGGTAAAAGTACTGCACTAGTGATTATCACATAGTAAATCTGGGGGCTCACACATGCCACAACTTGGGGAAAAAAAAAAACCCAGCTGATTCTAAAATGTAGGCTTATTTATGGCTACTGGTAACATGGGAGCTCACAGTTGTCACAGAGTAACATTAGTCACTTTAATATCTTTCTATATTTTCTGTCACCAAGTCATACATGTAGAGATATGAGGTGAAAGTATGAAGTAGGAGTAGCAACAATTGGAACTTGAACTGGAATATAAAGAAGCCACTTCACTAGAAGCACTGAGACTGTGCGTATCATGAAAGTGTGCAGTAATGGAAGAAGTGAAACTAGTCCTCATTAAGCCTAATCATTAGCTGAGCGATTAAGTATCCTGCAGAACAAACACAAGTGTTGTGACGGGCTATGTTGGTCGAGGCTGTGTGCTCGATGTCCTGCAAACCGTTTCAGTGGATTTCCAAAAAAAAAAGAAAGAAATAAAAAACCACCGGATGTCCACAATGTGAGGCCAATGACAGCAAAAGCCTCCAACATAGGACAGAGCTTCTAGACTTTTCAGTGATTTTAGTGCGCAGCACCTTTTACTTTCGGGACACAGAAGGTAAGTAAATGCAGCATTTGGCCTTGGTTGCTGTTTGATAGTACGAGCTGCGCCTCACACACATGCCGTGCGCTTTACGTGTGTTTGTACTGTGGCTAATTGCAGTGGCGGAGGAAGCATGTGAGAGAGAAACGGGGACAGAGAGAATTGGTGGTGGTGGTGGTGCGGGGGGTGGGGGGTGGGGCCTCTAGCTGTTTGTAATTAAATTCTGTTAGAAAGCCTTTTGATTTAGGTAGGCCATGTGGAGAGATTAGCAGGGCAGGGGATGGCTGGGCACTGCACCGTGTTTGCTCTGCATCTCACCAGAGCCACAGCAGCCAAGGAAGTGACAGAGCTGTCCTCCTCTCCTGCCTTCACCCCCTCTGACTCCTATCATGCATTTCGTGCGTTATTCGTCTGAAGCCTGAATTATGAATCATTATTGTGACAAAGGCTCGATTTCCTACGTGTAACGTGAAAGGTCTCACTTCTGGCAGTTCTTCTCCAGTCTTACACAAATTTACCTCATTAATTTGTTTTTCTGGCCTGAAACTTTACTGTTTGAATCCAGTCTCACTACAATCATTAACCTCATTTCCAGCAGCAGCTGCAGCTGTGTGCTTATACTCAATGCACACTGAATTAGTTTGCTACTGAAGAACTTAAATGTCATCGAATGTGTGCGCAAAGGTTTACTCCTTATGCATGTGAGATGTTCAGCGGCTACAAAAAAATATAGGTCAGTTGCATTTTGTTAATAACAGACCCCCCCCCCCCCCACACTTCAGCACGTCCACCCTGTCCAATGACTCACCCATCTGAAGGAAGTAAGGCTTTTAGTGTGGGAGGTCTGGGAAATACGCATGAAGCAGTTCTTCTGAATCTCTGTGAGTTGAACTTTGAACTCTTGTGAACTGTGAACTTGCACAACACCGTTTACCGCAGCTCTTTTGGCAGCCGTTTGGGACAACGCCACCAAACTTAGTCTGAGATGTGCACTGATCTTTGGCAACCACACGTAGGGGGTACGTCACTTGGATACCTGGGAAACATCTGCTAAGACAACAGTTGCAAAAACAAACGTAATTTCTCGGTCTCAACCACAAGTCATTAGTTCATGTTCCTCTTGTGCTGCAATGCAGAAATTGAATTTTCCCTTACACCACCTGCCCCACACCACACATCAGCTAGACAATGTAAGCGACTAACTAGTGAACAGTGGAGAAGTTTGCTGGTACGGAAGTAGATTTTCCCTCAGCAACCTGTGTGTGTGTGTGTGTGTGTGTGTGTGTGTGTGTGAGGTGACACGATGAAGGATTTAGAGGGGCACTGCTGATGTCGGCGTTGCTTCCTCTCATCTGTGTGTTTATTGGTCTCTGAGACTGGTTTATGTGCTTGTCTGTCTCTCAGTGAATCCTTTGCTCAGTGTGTGTGTGTGTGTGTGTGTGTGTGTGTGTTAGCTGATTGTGTGTAGACTTCTGTCTGTCCGTGAGTTTATTGGGATTGTTGATTCTGCGTCTGTTGATGTTTCACTGTGTGTGTGACTTTGTGTGTGTGTACAGCAGGAATAAAAGACCCCATTGATAAGAACAAGTTCTTCTTGTTAATGTCAGTCGAACTGGACCTGAGCCAGCACTGAAGTCCCAGGGGCATATTTCTGCACAGCCCCCCCCCCCCCCCCCCCCGCTATGACACGGCAGTTACTGATCTGCAAGCCCAGACACACGTGCACGCAGAGTTAGATAGCCCGGGAAACGGAACATGTGTTAACACTCTCTTTCTAAGAGATACATTGAAGAGGACATGGAGCAATGTTTCATCTTACATCTCTCTAGTGGGCGCCTGCTCTGCAGTCATCTAAAATGCTTCCACGTGCAGTCTTCACATTCCAACTGCCTTTCTGAGGCAAGGCTCTGCCCCAAGATACCCAACACCCAGGGGAAAGCAGATAGTCATGAGAAATACCTGTAAGCTCTCCACAGTTTTAAATAACACAAGGGGGAATTTTTGACATTCCTTTGGTCTTCGTTCGGCGTTTTTGCACATGTGCCAGCTATTGTTTTCCTCCTCTTATACACCAGGGAGACGGTGCCCAAGCTGCTTTATGACAGTCATAATCACCACCGCTGGAGGCCGCGCGGGTACATCAGCTTCGATCCGCTGTCGCAGGGCACACGTCACTGTCAAATAAAAGTGTCCGGATGACGGTCAGTGGGTGAACAAATGGGTTCGCTATGCAAAATAGGCGCCTACCGAATGAAGCCCGCCGCTCCAGAGTGTACGTGCGCTTGTGTGTTTCTTTAATCATTTCGGAAGACTGTGGGTGCTGGGTGTTAGCTTCAGAGCCAGTCTGCGCACTCATTCTTTGACAGGAGGGACTATCACAATAAATCTGCACAACCACACCATTAATCACAATGGTGGGTTAAATAAGTGGCCTGGTGTGACAAATGGATGTGGGTAGTGCATGCTGGGAGGAAACACAGCCTTTAGTGTATCACGATTGTATTTAATAAAAACAGGTCCACATTCAAATGTAAGGCCGGTCCACGTGAGAGTCGTGTTAACATCTGTTTTTTTTGTGGACAGATAAGGAAATGTGAGGGCGTTCGGTGATCAACCCAACCGCAGTGACACAGAGAATTCAGTTTGGTGGGTCTGAATTTCAGTCGTCCTCCTCATTTCAAGTGCAGTCACGTTGAATATTTAGCATGAACTGGTTTACTGATTTGCCCCCTCAACGCTGTGATGTACAGTGGAAACTCGAGAAGCAAGATATAGGGAAAACAAATGTGCTTTTAAAGACGAGCAGGGACTTTTATTTTCCAGATGGCTTTGATAAAGATCGAAGCGGTGTCACCCCCAAAAACATGCTTTCCATTATAACGATTGTTTAAAAGCTTTACCCCCTAAAGTTAATAGAAAGTGACAAATCCAAAAGTGTTCAGACAAAGAAGGAGGTAGGTCAATGAAATTGTCCCCGTGGGTAAACCACATAATATTCATATTAAACCTGATAGATCTACCACTTGGATTTCAACCATGCAATCAGGGACTCTGCCAAGTTAGTGAATACACTCTGATCAGTTCGATGATAAGAGGGGGACCAGCAGTGCACCGTGGCTTCGTGAAAGGCTCCGCTCTCAACAGCTATCAGACATCTTGAGCCACTGCTGAATATTAGCTCTTATAAATACCTCCTTTGTTGCAGAGCTCCAAAATCTCATTTGACAGAAACAAAATAACTTCACAAGTGATACAAAGTCCACTCCGCTCTTTCCTTAATGATCTTTTCATATGTTTGGGAGAGCATGTTTTTACTCAGGATGTTGAAAAATGAGCTTTTCATGTGGCGTCCTTCCAGGAAGTTAGTGACATAGAATTCACCCTTAGCTTAGCATGTTTATGGGGAAGGTTTGGAAGAGACTCCATACCATGAATGAATTATAGTGGCTGCATACAGCACCGCTGCTTGGCCAATTTCTTCCCACTGCTTGCAATGCTGCAATGATTAAAGAGACGGCAGAACAACTTGAACTATTTCTACAAGCTATTTCTAATAAATACTAATGAATAATTACTGATAAACACTAGTTTACTTTTCCTCTCATCAGTTTTTAATATATGGATGTTTTATGTGTTTTAAACTTTAGTCTTTGCGATGTCCTGCCTGTGGACTACTGCTGTACACATGTGCACTGTGCCCCACAATGCAGAAGCAAACCCAGAAGCCTTCAGAGCGTCTCTGGCTCATGGCGAGCAGTTTTCATTTAACTGATTGATTGACTGATTGAGTCTGGTCTCTAGGTCTCACAGTTGCAACTATGATATCTACTCACTGGATTTCAGCCTGGTCTGTTCCATCCAAACTAATTTACATGACAGCCAGACAGAGACACGGCAACAGGACAGAAGGAAGGGAGGAAGCTATTGTTAGTTCTTTTTCTTTTAATACACTGGTTTAGAGGAACCATTTCAAAACAGCTCTACATAAAATGATATTTTAAGGATCTGAGTCTTAGTTTACTTTGATTTTTTTTTTCAGATATTGAAATAAAATTTATTTATGAAGTAATAGTTATACAAATAAGCTCATTAGCTGTGTACATCTTTGGGTGCAATAAGTTGAAGAGGAAACATGCACCTGTATCGTAGGTGCCTACATAATCCACCCAGTTAATCCATACCTACATTTTCTGGTGTTTTTTTAGCGGTAAGAAATGCAGAAAATAAAAGATTTCTGTCCCAATTTCCAAAGACAAATAAATCCTCAGGCATGTTGCCTTCACTGCTCGAGCTGTGTATGATGGTTAGATGACACCATGCTGTGCTGACATGACAACCTGGCACCTGGCAGCACACTGTTGTCACTTTGGTCAATATTTATCACGCTGCTATACGACCTCTTTGTGGGTGTAGCGACTGCTCACTCTGTACCCTTGTTTTAGTGCTGTTATTCTGGGCAGTAGCCCTTATAAATAACTGATAAAGACCAAAGCTATGATGCATTCATCTTAATGCTAGGTGGCATCAGGGACAGGTGCGCTGGCTTATTCCTACCTTTGGTGCGACAGCGCAATTAATCTGCTTTGTGCCGCGTTAAGAGCAAAGTGTGGAATGTGGAAAGAGACAAATGTAAAACCAAAAGGGAAAGTCATGAATTTTACAGTGAACTCAAACCAATGAGATGGCGGCCTTGTCTACCTTTACATTTTCTTTTTCCCTCTCTCTTTTTCTGTGCTGAGCAGTACTTTCATTAAAAAAAAAATAAATAAAATAAAAAAAAAAAAAGATGAAAGATTGTTGAGAAGTTCCAAAAATAGAAAAACAAACGGGTGATGCTAAGTGATGCTAGCATGCGCTGGAGAGGGGAAAGTTGAGAGATATTAGCCATATGTGACTCATTTACAACAGCATGCTTCAATTAATCTGGGCAGGGTGGCGGGCGCTGAGGTTGGGCCCCATGCCACCTGAACGAGAGAGGAAGAGGGATCGGCTGCTTCTGGAGAGATGAGCAATAAAAGCAGATCCCTCCGAATCAATACATTATTGCTTACACCAAACTCATCCCTTCACTTTCCTCTCCTCTTCCTCTGCCACTGAGGCTGTCTGCCTCTGAGCCTCTTTGTTCTCCCTTTTCATGGGGTGTAAAGATGAGGCCAATAAAACCTGAACAAGGTGCTCTGCTACAGCCGGCGTCCCAGAAGCACCATAAGAGGAGCAGTAATTCTCGTGTAGGCGTCCACCTAGAGACACCCTCAGGATGTTTTGTGAGACTGTGCTCCAACTGGGGTGGCACGCTGCCGCAGTAAGTGCAAGCGCGGGCGTGGAGGTGGGGGGGGGAAGGGGGGGGGGTATGAGGGGCAAAAAACCACAGCGACCAGATGGAACCACAGATTGTTTTAAAGGGGCTACTGGCAAAACCATATGGGGCAAGAATGCAATTTAGCGAAATCTCATTTATGTCTTCCTATGACATGGCGGGCAGCACTGGAGGATCTTGTAAACAAAAGATACAACACCAACACTGTCGACACGTGACAGAAACAACACGAGAAAGGAAAAAAAAACCTAAAAGAATTGAAAAGCCTGCCCCCTCATCTGCATCTGCATCTCTTCAGGGCATGCAGTTGTGAGGTGTGTTCTTTCAATTTGTGAGCGATATTCTGAAATAAGATCAAATGAGCAAATGTCAGACTTTAATAGCAGAACGCATCAAGTTACAGTAAAGCTTGCCAACACTAATACTGTGATTGTTACAAGAATAAACAACCTGCAAAGAAAAAACAAACGTTGATGATGATGAATTAAGCAGAGGAAAGAAATTTAAGACACAGGATGAGATTAAATTACACTTGATAGGAAAAGACGAGCAATGGCATCAGTATGGCAACGGATTAAAAGCTGTAGCTTAGTGTCTGACAGCATAATTATATTTTTAGCTGTCTGTTTTGTGAGCTGTTTCACCTGGCTTCTGATGTAATCTGGACTTATCCAAATTCCTGTTTTGTGCATCGGGGGATTGTTCACATTGAAAAGACAAGGGGAGGGCTGAAAAAGATAATACAACCCATTCAAACAGCCACCACAATGTATGCTTTCAAATGCACGGCCTGCTAAAATGTCTCCCTGCTTCCTAGGCAATTAAAACTCTCCACCAGGAATACAGATTGGCGTAGCAAGTGAGGAGACAGAGTGAAAATGAAGAACAACCTCCATGCCTTATCCCAAGAGTGCGTGTGTTTTGCAAATTTTAAATAATAATAATAGTGATGATCAAAATATGTTTCTCCTTTCATTTTATTCACTGTTAATAATATTAAATAAGCAAAAGGAACAGTGGTTTCTGTCTACATAAAACTACATGCACTGTCTTGTAATTATCTTTAATTAAAATATAGTAATGAATAAGTTTCTGAGGTCATGTGAGTGTAAATTGTTGTGAGACATTCTCCACCCAGCACTAATTTGAAATCATGCAATAATAAATCAGCGGCAGGGACAAGCTGTCAGAAGAAAAAAGGGTTCAGGGGGCCGTGGTGTTTTGGTGTTTCGGGGCTTACTTAATTAGTCGGAGGGGAAAGCCGAAGATAAACACAGATTGGCGTTCGCACACAGGCATAGCCTTTAAACAGCTGTCCACAGCTGTAAGCTCTTGATCAAATCAAGGTGGTCTTCAGCTAGACAGAGCGGATACATTTCTTTTCACTAAGACGTGGATTTAAGCTTCAAAGCTTCAAAAATCCGAAAAGTGGTGTTCACGCTTACCTCGGTGAACAAACTGTAAGGATCATAAACGTGTGTTTGTCACAGAGCTTATTTTCTGCAAAAAATTCAAATGTCAATGGAAAAATCCCACTGACCTTTCGTCCAGGGAATCAGGAAAATGCTCACTTCTGGGTTGGCGCCCTCATTTCTACAGCACTCTATTCAGAAGAACCCATGGTCAGCGGAATTGAGAACTACTTCGCAATGCCGTTGCTGTAGCCTAACTTGAAACTGTGAGTCGGACAGAAATCATTACTGTATCTGTAGCTACACATACAGAAAGATACCTTTACTCAGATGTGTCTGAGTGACTGATAGTTCAGTCTCACTCCGGTAGTCATCACGGATCCACCGTGACGAGCATTGAATCGGTGTCTGGATATTGTTGCGTCTCTGCTTTAGTGACTCACGGGTCTACAGTATTCGTGCAGTTTAGCCTGGGAGGCAGGAGTGGCTCTGAGCCCCCATCCACCCACCCAGAAGACTTCCTCTTTGCTCAAGTCAGGAGGGGAAATTTAGCCCAGATGTGACTTCAAACAAAAGAAAAGCTGCAGGGATTGGAGGTGGGATCAGGCCCATCTTTCGCATGACCCCAAGACCTGCTCCTTCCTGGCATCCGTCTATTTTTCTCCTCTTGTGTTCTTTCTTTGTTGATCTGTTGTAAGTTGCTCTCTCGTGGGTCCTTTTACTTTTTCCTCTAAACACCACGGTTGTCCGAGCAGCTTTTACTCTTACTTTGTCAGTATAGTTACTCAAAAGCGAGCATGAGGACGTCCTGTGCGGCAGCACATTTTTACCAAATAAGGTAAAAATCAGGGCTTTAAAGTTCCCAGAAGGCTCACACTTAAACACTTTTATGTTCCATTTGGTCTTTTTTATCAGAAATACAGGATGGTCACATTTAGACTGCACAAGGACACACTGATATTTACAGGTAAAGCATCTTTGGACATCCACTGTCCTCATTTGAACAATCAGGCATAGCAAGACCCCATTATCCTGCCATTCTTTCTTTTTTCCTCAACATCATTTACCCATATACTGTAGGTGTAAAGTACAAAACATATTCCCTTAGTAAGAGTTAAAAGTCGCTCTTGAAAATACAGGAGATTACTTAAATAAAGTGAAAGTACAGATGATTGCAAGTGTAAAGCACTTGACCTATAGCTCCAGTTTGTGCCTCTAATGCCCTACAATTACATTTTGAAACACAGTGTTAAGTGTCCAATTTTCTTAAAAATAAAAAAAAAACTTTTGAAAATGCCAAATGGGTATTTAAGAAAACTTTCACTGAGGTTATTTCCACAATCCTTTAAAAAGACTCCTAAACAACATGTATGTAAATATAAATGGACCCCCAGGATCTGTGTTTCCCAGTCCAGATATAGTTATGTCTTTGTTCTTTTGTTGTCAAACACAATCAAATTCCTAATTTATCTTTTAGTTTGGAAATATATTTTTTCAATATTTGGTGCATTTTATACAATATCCGGAAGGAGAGGCTGATCATTTGTTGGATTAGGAACAAAACAGCTATGCCAGTGATGCTGTACTGGCAAAATGGTGCCCGAATGCTATTTGATGTGAAGTTTAAAAACTTGGGGGTCAACAAAGTTTTTAAAATTCATCCTTAGGTGGAAATGACCATGACCATTCAATCGGTGTTACGCTAACCACAAATGTGAGCATTGTGGTTTCACTTGGGGAAAGTTCAAGAAGTACAAAATGTAATGGTGAGCCGTCTCGTAGATATTAAGATATTTTGATGGAGCGCAAAATGTGACGCGCTACAGGAAATCACTGATTAGGTTCTTCAGGATTTATCCTCTGGGAACCATGATTCTTGTACCAGATTTCAGAGCAATCCAACCACTAGTTGTCAGCCTGCTGATAACTGCTGGTAGGAAATGCCAGAGACTGACAAAACTCACCACGGTCCATCTTTTAGGGACCATAAACGTCGGTACAAAATTTCATCTTAGTCTAATCGGTAGTTGATGTATTTCCGTCTAGATCAACCAAACATCAAATCGACATTATCACGCCACTCCACATCATTAGCAAAGTCCTGTCTCTAACTCTTTAGGATATTTGTTCATTTAGACGCTTAGAGGAGTCATGGGGGACTCTGGAAAAGTTGTTGTATGACATTCTGGGTTTTTTAAACATAGACTTTTTTTGTGTGTGACAAATCAGACGCCGAGCTCCGAGACTGAAATGTAATGGTGATAAATGAGAGGCCAAAACCGGGGCTACGCTTGAACATAAAGTACTGCACATGATGCACTAAACATAACAGACTAACGGTGTTAAGTAAAGTAAGATCTTTCAAGGGTAAATTGCACTTTTAAGCTATTTTTACAGCCGAGAGCCGCACGTGTCAGCACAAAATACACAATTATACGCTGCTAAGCAGTTGTCTGACATTAAATCTAGGGAGGACAAGAATGTCATCCCTATGTCAGCAACAGCCATAATCCATGATCTCCTTGTCCTGTCCTCTTTTGAGACATGTCAAACCTGCATACCCCTTAAATTCTTCTCCCCCTTCCTCTATGTTGCCCCCTCTGCACTCCTCTCCCTCTGCCTCTCTCTCGTCCAACCTTCCCTCAGCAGAACTACAGGGGCTTGCTTGTTGTCAAGTCAGTGTTTTTACAGCCTGGCATTAGCACAGGGCAGCATTCAGTCAGGACCCTGCATTCACTTTCCCTTCCCCTATAATTCACATGCTCATGTGAGAGTGTGGTGCCTTCACTACTACTCATGAAATGACCCTGATTGAGCTTCGTCAGCTTTTTGACAGCTCAACAATCCATTTTAATTTTAATATGAAAGCAACTCAAAGCCTTGCAAATAAATCTTTTATACATTTTGAAAGCCACATATACAGTAACACCCTTGAAGAAATTACGTGTTTTCTTTTGGAAAGTTGGGGTTGACTTGTTCGACATGGCAGGAAGGTGGGGAGGTAAATGTTGTTTATACTAACGCTACTAAATAAGTGTGTTTGTGTGTGTGTGTGTGTGTGTGTGTGTGTGTGTGTGGGGGGGGGGGGGGGTACGTTTCATCATTTGGAAGATACCAAGTCCATTTTCAATTTATTATGTGCTTGTTGCTTATGCACTGCACTGTATGTGCTGTATATTGAGTTTGCAGTCTCTTGTCAGTCAGGATTTGTTTGCACACAGGCAGCAATAGAAAAGAGAAAAATCCAAAAGTGGAGGGAAAGAAATAAGAATGTTGGTCTATGGGGGCTGAGGAGTTGGTGCAATCCTCTGACTCCCTCGTCTCCACTGAGCTCACACCTTGAGTAAAATATACAGTATGTTGTTGGCTGACTGGTTTCCTCGGCTGTGAAAATGCTCCGTTCTCTTCTGGGAGCCACGCTGTGACATTAGATGCATGTAGATTCATAATCAATCGGGGGTAAACATAATTACATCGCCTTAGAAATTAATGAACGCCTTGATCGCCCACTCTAAACATAATCAGCATATTTTTCTTTAAGCTACTGAAATCTTGAGCGACAGGCCTGATTATATCACAGCTTTGGCGATTTGCTTGTGGTTCCCCCCACAGTAATATGCCAATATTTGTAAGGAGGGTTTGAAACACTGATGTTGTTGACACCTTTGAAGTGCCTTTCACCGTCCATGCAAGTAAACTCATGCAAGGGAGATACGTGATAAGCTAATGATGTCTCCAGAGACCAGAGCGAATATAACCAAGGGAGAAATATATCTGCATATCTGAGTGGTGTGTTTTCCCTCTACCGTCCTTTAACACAGTTTGGGGTCTGAACGGTAGTAGATGGACAGAGGAGGCTTTGATGTGCTCTGGGGTCATGTGTATCTGCAGCGTTATCAAGGTACACAAAGCGTGCAGAGTAAATATGCCACACCAAAAAGCTCTGGGAATGTAGAGAAAGGGAATTTCCACTGTGAGAGTCACAAGAGTGTGGACTGAAATAATTCTCTACATTCATTTAATATACAGAGCCGGAGCCTGACAACTAATCACATGTGAGTAGAGAAGATTCATTGTTAGTTTTAGTGTATGTATGGTGACTGTTGACAATCCAGTTAATTACAGAAATGCCTGAAATGATCCTTTTAACCTACATTGTCATCTGGTTGCAATCAGATGTATTTTGGTGACTGTTTTATATATAACGTGGTTATTTTTGCTTTACAACAAAGCTCGAATCCAATTAACACACTGGACCATGGCTTAAGTTTATTTGTGTACAAGCCAGACTCATGCGCAAATTAATGGAATCTCAGCCAGAAAGACACACTCCGTAATGCTGCGCTGACCAGGAACAGATCGCGCTATAATGCAAAAACATGCCCATCAAGGAGAAAATAAATGCGACACAATTTGTTCTCTCAGTTCGCATGACTTATATATGTTGGATTGGTTTATAAAACGTCAAAGAGGAACATTAGTGCTATTAGGCAAAAGAGATCAAAGGAAACTGGCCACTTACTGGACCGTGAGGATCCTGTGACTTCTGTGTGGCTTTCTGACCCTACGTAGCTACTGGTTTGGGTTATAAACTAACATGGAAGTTGAACATAATTATTGTGTTAGGATTTCTTCAGTCAGATATTTGACTTCTCATTTTGTCAGTAATTTACATGTCTAATTCTCTGTGAAAACATCCTAACAATTAATTCTGTGATCAGTTGCAACTGTGTTACGTTTAGGCATACTGATGATGTCATTAGTGATGTCATATGGCTTTGGTGTTGCCTTTCATAGCTGCCTTTGTAGTTTACCTTTTAAGTTTTTGTGCCCAGTTGTAAAAAAAAAAAAACAACTCATAGCAAAGGTTGTGTTACAAGAGAGTTCAAATCGGCTCAGCTATTGAAACTAGCAGATGTGCAAAGGAACTGACTACAAGATACTGGGGACTGCAACAAGGTAGAAGTGTGGAGCTGTGGAGACACACGGTTTCTTATCAGGTAATGTGGGTGAGGAGCTTGTTTGGCGAAACTGTGAACGTGTTTGTGAGAGTACTTTTCGTAAACTTGCACGTACAATTAATCCGGTTATCGGCTAAGTTGACAAACAAATACAATAAATCGTCATACAACGATCTCCGGAGTGAGGTACTCACAGATACGGTACGAGATACGAGCAAGCCTCTACATCGATTGAAAACCTTCTCTACACACTCAGCTTCTTCTTTTCCTTTCGGCTGCTCCCTTTCAGGGGTCGCCACAGCGAATCATGTGCCTCCATCTAACTCTGTCCTCTGCATCCTCTTCACTCACACCAACTAACTTCATGTCCTCCCTCACTACATCCATAAATCTCCTCTTTGGTCTTCCTCTAGACCTCCTGCCTGGCAGCTCCAACCTCAGCATCCTTCTACCGATATATTCACAGTTTCTCCTCTGAACATGTCCAAACCTCCTCAATCTGGCCTCTCTGACTTTATCTCCAAAACATCTAACATGAGCTGTCCCTCTGATGTACTCATTCCTGATCCTGTCCATCCTCGTCACTCCCAAAGAGAACCTCAACATCTTAAGCTCTGCAACCTCCAGCTCTGCCTCCTGTCTTTTCTTCAGTGCAACAGTCTCTAAGCCGAACAACATTGCTGGTCTCACCACCGTCTTGAACACCTTTCCTTTCATTCTCGCTGATACTCTTTTATCACACAACACACCTGACACTTTTCTCCACCCGTTCCAACCTGCCTGCACTCGCCTCTTCACCTCTTTTCCACACTCACCGTTGCTCTGAACCGTTGACCCTAAATACTTAAAGTCCTGCACCTTCTTCACCTCTGCTCCCTGTAACCTCACCGTTCCACCTGGGTCCCTCTCATTCACACACATGTATTCTGTCTTGCTGCGGCTAAGCTTCATTCCTCTGTTTTCCAGAGCAGACCTCCACTTCTCTAGATTTTCCTCCACCTGCTCCCTGCTCTCACTACAAATAACAATGTCATCTGCAAACATCATAGTCCAGGGAGATTCTTGTCTAACCTCATCTGTCAGTCTGTCCATCACCAGAGCAAACAAGAAGGGGCTCAAAGCCGATCCTTGATGCAGACCCACCTCCACCTTGAACTCCTCTGTCACACCTACAGCACACCTCACCACTGTCTTACAGCTCTCATACATGTCCTGCACCACTCTAACATACTTCTCTGCCACTCCAGACGTCCTCATACAATACCACAGCTCCTCTCTCGGCACCCTGTCATACGCTTTTTCTAAATCTACGAAGACACAATGCAACTCCCTATGACCCTCTCTGTACTTCTCCATCAGCGTCCTCAAAGCAAATACTGCATCTGTTGTACTCTTTCTAGGCATGAAACCATATTGCTGCTCACAAATACTCACTTCTGCCCTTAGCCGAGCTTCCACTACTCTTTCCCACAACTTCATTGTGTGACTCATCAGCTTTATTCCTCTGTAGTTGCCACAGCTCTGCGCATCTCCCTTGTTCTTAAAAATTGGTACCAGTACACTTTTCCTCCAGTCCTCTGGCATCCTCTCACTCTCCAAGATCTTGTTAAACAAACTAGTCAAAAACTCTACTGCCACCTCTCCTAGACACTTCCATACCTCCACAGGTATGTCATCAGGACCAACTGCCTTTCCGCTCTTCATCCTCTTCAATGTCCTCCTCACTTCACTCTTACTAATCTTTGCTACTTCCTGCTTCACAACAGTCACCTCTTCAACTCTTCGTTCCCTTTCATTTTCCTCGTTCATCAACTCTTCAAAGTACTCCTTCCATCTTCCCATCACACTACTGGCACCTGTCAATACATTTCCATCCTTATCTTTAATCACCCTAACCTGCTGCACATCCTTTCCATCTCTATCTCTTTGTCTGGCCAACCTGTACAAATCCACCTCTCCCTCTTTAGTGTCCAACCTAGCATACAAGTCCTCATATGCTCTTTGTTTGGCCTTTGCCACCTCTATCTTCACCTTACGCTGTATCTCCCTGTACTCCTGTCTACTCTCTTCAGTCCTCTCAGTGTCCCACTTCTTCTTAGCTAACCTCTTTCTCTGTATACACTCCTGAACTGCCTCGTTCCACCACCAAGTCTCCTTGTCCGCTTTCCTCTTTCCAGATGACACACCGAGTACCCTCCTACCTGTCTCCCTGATCAAATTAGCTGTAGTAGTCCAGTCATCTGGAAGCACCTCCAAACCACCCAGAGTCTGTCTCAGCTCCTCCCTGAAAACTAAACGACATTCTTCCTTTTTCAACTTCCACCACTTCGTCCTCTGCTCTGCCTTAGTCCTCCTTATCTTCCTCACCACCAGCATCATTTTACACACCACCATCCTGTGTTGTCTGGCTACACTCTCCCCTACCAATGCTTTACAGTCACTGATCTCTTTCAGATTACAACGTCTACACAAGATGTAGTCTACCTGAGTGCTTCTCCCTCCGCTCTTGTACGTCACCCTATGTTCCTGCCTCTTCTGAAAGAAAGTGTTTACTACAGCCATTTCCATTCTCTTTGCAAAGTCAACCACCATCTGACCTTCTGCGTTCCTGTCCTGAACACCAAACCTGCCCATAACAGTCTCATCACCTCTGTTCCCTTCACCTACATGCCCATTGAAATCTGCACCAATGACAACTCTCTCACCTCTGGGGATGCTCTGCATCACTTCATCTAACTCACTCCAGAATTTCTCCTTCTCTTCTAACTCACATCCTACCTGTGGGGCATAACCACTCACAACATTGAACATCACCCCTTCAACTTCCAGCTTCAGGCTCATCAACCTGTCTGATACTCTTTTCACCTCTAGAACATTCCTCACAAAATCCTCTTTCAATATAACTCCTACTCCATTTCTCTTCCTATCTGACCCATGGTAAAACAACTTGAACCCTGCTCCTAAGCTTCTAGCCTTGCTACCTTTCCACCTGGTCTCCTGGACACACAGTATGTCCACCTTCCTTCTCTGCATCATGTCAATCAACTCCCTAGCCTTCCCTGTCATAGTACCAACATTCAAAGTCCCTACTGTCAGTCCTACATTCTTAGCTTTCCTCTTCTCTCTCTGCCTACGAACACACCTTCCTCCTCTTCTTCTTCGTCTTCGACCAACAGTAGTCCAATTTCCACCGGTACCCTGTAGGTCAACAGCACCGGTGGCGGTCGTTGTTAACCCGGGCCCCGACCGATCCGGTATGGAAGCCTTTGTCACGATTCGCATGTTTGATTTGGCATGTGTTTTACGTCGGATGCCCTTCCTGCCACAACCCTCTGCATTTATCCAGACTTGGGACTGGCACAAGAAGACACTGGCTTGTGCCCCCTTGCGGTTGCATTCTTCTCTACACACTCAGCGAATAATAGAAATTGAAAATTGTCCTTCAAGTACAAAGGTAGGGGACGATAGGTGGTAGTAAAAAGAGCTTCACCACTACTGAAAAGTTATTGAATACCCAAAAGGATGTGAGCATAGAGCCTGACTCTTAACAAGAAAGGCCCTTCTAGTACCATCGAAGCCTCACGTAAGTCTTGTCTTTTGTGCCATGAGGAGCATACTTTTGAAGACTCTAAAAAAAAATCCATAATTCTTCTTAGATGTTATGGTACTCCTTGAGAAAGACAAGTCTACTAGGTTGTAGATCGCCACTACAACCTGGTTTAAAAAAAAAAAAAAAAGTAGTCACAGCTAGAAGGTCACCGGTTCAAAACCCCTGACCGACTGTTGCCTTTCGTCACCGTGCTTGCACAGGTACTCCGGGTCTCCAAAGACATTGCAAGTTAGGTTAACTTGTAGGTGTGAATGTGAGTGTGAATGGTTGTGCATGGTGTACACAGCCTCTTCGCCCAATGGCAGCTGGGATCATCTTCAGCAACCCTGTGACCCTGAACTGGATAAGTGGTTACGATGATGGATGGATAGAAACGTTAAAAAAAAATAAAAAAAAATCTGGATTAAACTAACTGACTTACCCAACAGTTTATTTAACTTGTTGGGACAAAAAAATTAGTAAATGCTTGCTGAACAGCAGGTCAAGAGACGCTAGAATAAAGGCTAAACCATAATTCAACAGGAACAGATGTAAAAGTGTTACCATCAATTAGCCGATGTAACAGCTAGATTTTCTTACAAGCTTGATTGTTGACCTTATGCGGCTCGCTGCTTGTGAATTTAACATTTGTAAGAAGGCGGCTCTTATTGTTTCTTTCAAATGCTAAAACTTTTAATTTAGTGTTTAAAAGATTACCTAGCCAGAGAGCAAGAAAGACAGAGGGAGAAACCAGAACACAACTACATATATTAGTGTCAATCTACTGGAGCCTGCAGAGATATGTGAGCGCGTGCTTGTTTGCTAGCTGTGTCACAGAATGGGGGGGGGGGGGGGGGGGGGCGCGCACGGAGGAAAAGTACACGTGGGCGTAGTAGAAATGTGTCTGCGTGCGCGCGAGCGTGTGGGCAGAGCAGCGGTGCACTGTGCTGAATCAGTATTAGCGCGAAGAAGCAATGTAGTCAGATGAAATTACTGCGGCTGTCAGCGTGTGTCTGAATGCTTCAAATCACCAGAAGAAAGCACAGGAAGTAAAGCCGGCGCTTTTCACTCGGGGCTAATTATCCAGCTGTAATTAAAATAAGAAGTTTGTGAAGAGAACGGGGCCTGGTGGTCATAAAGAGCCTCAACTACAGGTCCATATATATTCCAGGAAACTTTGTGTGTCTTTCAGGGACACTTAACAACCACGCTCTCCTTTCACACTGCAGGGATGCGACCTAGTGATTTTTCACAGACGGTGTGTGACTTAAAGTTCGTGATTAACATGTTAATGTAAGCCCGGGCTCTGCGGCGGGATAAGGTGGCGTGTAGGGATAAAGTGTGTTGAGAGACAAACTATTTTCTGCAGTGTGAGGGCAGCAGGGAGGATCTGTGGCTTAAAGCCATCACGGCGCTGCTGGAGGAGATGCATTCTTTATTCTGGAGAGGGGAGGGGAGGAGGGACATGAGGGCTGTGTGAGACAGAGGGAGAGAGGGAGAGAGAGGTGAGCAGAGCAGAGCACACACGTCGCACTATCAAGTGAATCCATCTAAGAAAACAACTCAGAGTCCGCGTCTGAGCCGCGTAGACGCTAAAGGCAAGTTTGAGCTCCCCACTAAACAGCGCACCGGACGGACGCAGCTGGCCGTCATGGCCCCTGGTGGATCGGGCGGCGGACACTTTGGTGAGTGCGTCCTCACCGTTTGGGCAGAGTGTGGAAGGGGAGAAATGGGCGCTGCGATCACCCTGCTGCTGCTTTCTTCGCCCCCCATGCGCCGCGGACGGCGCTGAGGTGAAGCCGAGGAGCTCCTTTTTTTTTAAGCGCCCGCGAGCTGGGAAACAAAATAAATTTAAAAAAATAAATAAATAAAAAGTACGGACAGCGGTTCGGACAGACGCGAAGCTACAACCAGGGGGACACCTGCAGGCAAATATGCTGTTCAGTAGACTGCTGATCGGAACCGACTCTCACCAACGTTACCGAAAGGACCTTTACGCACGGCCATACAGCAGGACCGCACGAAGGACTGATGCTTAAAGAAAAAGGGGAAAGTTGAACGCGGTATCGGGGTTTGTAATGGATAAAGGCTCCCTAAAGGTACAGTGGATGTTTCTCGGTAACCCTCCACGTAGTTGTGGAGAACTGTAGAAGGAATTTGCAGCTTTAGCACAGGCCTAAGTTGTGTATCAATTTCGAATTGTAATGGAAAACATACCTGATCCTATAGAACCGATCCACTAATGTTTTCATGTATGTTAGGGACGCTATTCATAAACTAATATTAATGCACAAGTTCCCAGTGCTTTTTAAAGATAATTTCAAATGTATTTGTAGGTTAATTAGTTTTTTTTTCCATCGAGTTAAAGACTGCCGCACTTCAAATCGCATGGCTCCACATTTTGCACCCTGGAGAAAACCAGACCTTTTTTTTTTTCTTTATTTTTTTTAAGAGGGGCTTTCATTTCTCAATGCACTGCACGGTTTTAAATTCCCCCTTTGAAATAATTCATTCAAATGAACACCGCTCACTGTGCAGCCTTTAAAGTCTACCTGATCCGCCTCTTATTGCCTCTTAAATACCTTATCCATTTTTAACTTTTAATTGCGTTTCTGTCGCTAAATCCACTTCTAATCGGATTGTCCTGGCCACCTATCACAGCGTTCATCTAGCGGCGAGAAACTGTGCTCCCTCAGTTGGAAAGAAAATAAGACAAAGCAAAAGACAATTCCAAAAAAAAATGTATCTTCTTTATCACTTTCACACCTCCGTCTATTCACGTCCACAGTTTTATCAAGTTGACTTTCTGTTATTACCCGGATTCTTGGTGACATTTTATTTGTGGAGCTATGATAATCTTGATGCTGCTGCCTTCTGCTGTTGATTGTGATGCTGTGGCGGCGCATTTTATCGCCTCATGTGGTTGCTTATCCCCCCCCCCCCCACCCCCACCCCAAGCTTATTTGATTAAATTTAGCTCTTTCAATTTAGAAAAGTAGATCACAGATGTGTGTCAGAGGATTGTTTCTCCATCTCAGCCACAAAGAGCCCGTGCAGACTCCATCTTGTCAACAAAAAAACACAGGGACTTTAAAAAAAAGCAAGACTGTGAAGGCAAATAGAGGTTTTCTTAGTTGTTTTTTTTTTTTTTAGGATCTTTTTTTCTTTTCTTTCCCTTTAAAAAAAAATTCCATGCAATGGCTGATAGGCATAAAAAAAAACAGTATTTTGCTTCAAATCTGCTTAAAATAACTAAAACTCAAATTCTATTTGGAATGATATGGCTCAGTGGCCACTCCTGTTTCTTGACAAACCCTGCAGGACACCTTAATCCATGCTCACGGCCACTTCTGTGCTTAACACTTAACCCATCGTTCTCATTATTGTGTTTCATCCGACACCGACTTCAGCCAAGCGGAAAACTACCAATGTCAACCAGTATCTTTCAATCATGTTGCGAGGGAGAGGGAGAAAAATGTTTGATGGCTCATAAAACTTGGAATAATGGATGCGGGGGTCTACTGTAATCCAACGGCCTTGTGCTTTACTACAAGCCTCTCTATGCTGAAAAACAGCCTGTATCGATCATTTATCACTCGTGGAGGGACTAAATTATTTTCCAATCCCATTTCATTTGACAGCTTTTGATTGTCACTGCAGGGAGGGGAGGGGCTGATATGTAGGGTCTTCATTCCTGAACTGCCTCTTCCTCATTTTGTAATTCCACTGTTCACAGCTTTGAGCTGGATGATGATTGTGTGTTCAGGTTGACACGTAGTAACAAGCTCGTCTCTAGGCCAGTGGCAAAACAACGGCCGTGTTTACTGTAAGCACTTGTGTTTATTCATGTACCTCTGGCCACCATTTCTGCACAAGCAGTTGGGGAAAATAAGTCAGCTGTAACTTGTTTGCCGTTTTTGCCGCAGAAAATATTTTGTGCATCCATGTTGGCATGTTAATAACACATGTTTATTAGCCTAATGTGCATGTTAGCCTCATTAGGATGTTTCCATTAAGTAACATTGATGTTGCTCAGAACCTCGGTGAATGCATTAGTGTGTGTGCACTTGAAGTGCTCTATTCCCCCCTTTGATAGAGCGGAAGGGATAAAAGCCTGCTTTATTTCTGTGAAACCGGATGTGCAAGAGCTGTTCTGAATATTTATCAGATGGTTTCGCTCCTTTTTTAAATAGCCAGTGCATAATTTAGCAAAAAAAAAAAAAAAAGGTCAGTGGTGAATGATATGGTTTGTTTTCTGTCTTTCTCTTTGTGAGAGTAGCAGAGAGTGAGAGAGAGAAGAAAAGACAGTTGGTATGTGTGTGTGTATGTTTGTATGTCAAATAAAGAGACAAGAGGACGAAAAGAGGGAAAAAAAGAGTCCCTTTTTTTCTGAGAATAGGCCACTAATCTAGCATTTCTTTGTTTTCCTACAGGTCTCTGGATCCAAATGTCACCCCCCTTGGACTCTGCCCCGGTCGGGGACCAGCAGTGTGTGACGGACAGGCGAGTGGAGCCTGTGGTGGCTCTCTACTGCGTGGCTTTAAATTGGCCCTGGCTGAGCTCTGCATGGAGCAATGAGTGAGGAGTCCTGCTATGGTCTGATGTCTCAGCATGGATGGAGTCAGTCATAGGACTGGCCACCACTAATGAGACCATCGCTCTTTGGCTGAGGACTAGCATTTACAGGATTACTCCCACAGTTTCCTGATCTTTTCCCAGCTAACTGCATTATTACCAAACTCTTCTAGCTTGACCTTTTGTGGGTTTATTTTTTTGGTGGATATATATACGTCTGATTTTCATATTTGTTTAAGTCCCTCCCAGTTCTTTGTATAGTTCTCTCCCCTTTTTCGCTTTTTGTTGTTTCAATATGGAGTTTCTGGCTGGACCCTGGAATAAAGATTGGGCCTCATTCTTGCAATTTTGGTTGACTGTCATCCTAAGCCTCCAAATGCAATTTAGCCCTGGTGCCTCTTGCCCAGAAGAGTGTCGTTGTGACAAATTGTTTGTCTACTGCAACGAACGCAGCCTGACATCAGTGCCTCTGGGGATGAAAGAGGACTACAAGGTCCTCTATCTACATAACAACCAGATCAACAATGCTGGCTTTCCTGTGGAACTTCACAACCTGGCCTCTGTGGAGATGGTGTATCTCTACGGCAACCAGCTTGACGAGTTCCCCATTAATCTGCCCAAAAATACCAGGATCCTGCATCTCCAGGAGAACAATATCCAAACAATCTCCAGGGCGGCCCTGGCACAGCTTACTCAGTTAGAGGAGCTGCACCTTGATGATAACTCCATCTCCACAGTGGGGGTGGAAGAAGGGGCCTTTAGAGAGGCAGTAAGCCTCAAACTCCTCTTCCTCACCAAGAATCACTTAAGCAGCATTCCCATTGGCCTTCCCGAGGATCTGAAGGAGCTGCGGTTGGACGAGAACCGCATTGCTGTCATTGCAGAGGAGGCCTTCCAGAATGTGACACGCCTGCAGCGCCTCCTGCTGGACGGGAACCTGCTGACGGATGAGGGCATTGCACCAGGGACCTTCAAGGACCTGACAAACCTCCGTGAGCTATCCCTGGCCCGCAACTCACTCACGTTTCCCCCTCCTCTCTTACCCTCGCAGTCACTAACTAAACTCAACTTGCAGGAGAACCAGATTGACCAGATCCCTGTGGCGGCCTTCACTGGCCTCACCCGGCTCGAAAAACTGGATATCTCCAGCAACCAGCTTAAGACTCTAACACAGGGTGTGTTTGATAACCTGTCAAGCCTAAGGCATCTCATGGTGCGTAACAACCCCTGGCGCTGTGACTGTGCAGTAAAATGGGTAGTGGTGTGGCTAAAGTCTTTGCCTTCCTACATTAACGCTAGAGGGTTTGTGTGCCTAAGTCCAGAAAATGTGCGTGGAATGGCAATCAGAGAGCTCACGCTGGATATTATTGAGTGCCAAGTAGATGCCGACCAGCCACCCTGGCCTACCCTCCGCTCCACCCCCCCTCCCCCACCAACCACCACCTCTGTCACTACCATGATTTCCACCCTCATTACCACATCCATACCTTACTATCTTAACTCACCCTCCCCTCCTTTACCCCCAATTCCCAACCTTCCTGGGCCCCTACCTCCTTATGTAGACCCCCTTAAGATCTCCTTTACTGTGGTCAACTCCACAAATATTAAGGTGAGTTGGGTTTCCTATTTCACT
Organism: Channa argus; assembly: GCF_033026475.1. Lineage (NCBI taxonomy): Eukaryota > Metazoa > Chordata > Actinopteri > Anabantiformes > Channidae > Channa > Channa argus. The sequence continues at coordinate 17,121,183 of NC_090213.1, read as the reverse complement.
GTCACGGCCTACAAGATCACTTGGGTCAGAAGGGGCCAAAGCCAAATGAACGAAGGAATGCGGGAGCGGACGGTGAGTGGGGTCCAGCGGCATATTACCCTCACCAACCTGGAGCCCCGGTCTGTTTATCGGATCTGCGTGCATGTGCTGGACACCCTTAACTCCTATAGGCCTGGAGAGGATACTATATGCTCGGAGGCCAGGACCAAGCCTGCCTTGCCTACTAAGCCTCCTGTCACAGACAGAGCTCCTCAGGGGAGCATCAACTCCACGCTACTATTGGCTGGGATCATAGGTGGGGCAGTTCTTATTATCCTGGTAACACTGCTCAGCTTGTTCTGCTGGCACATGCACAGGAAGAGCCGGTCAGCTTCGACTAAGTGGAAATACAACCGAGGTAGGAGAAAAGACGACTACTGCGAGGCTGGAACCAAGAAGGATAACTCCATTCTGGAGATGACTGAGACCAGTTTCCAGATAGTGGCTCTGAACAATGAGCAGCTGCTCAAGGGAGATTTCCGCATTCAGCCCATCTACACGCCCAATGGGGGCATTGGATTTAGAGACTGTCACCTCAGTAACAACAGCATAGCCTACTGCAAGAGCAGCAACGTGCCCAGTACAGAGTTCTGCCACACGTGATGCAGCAGCAAATAGTACAGCTGCATTCACACATACAGACATCAGAAACACGTACGTGCATAAATACACACACATACACCGTTTGTGCAGACAACAAAAAACATACAAATTCTAGTGAAATATAACTGTACTATATATATATTTCCAAGTTCTGTCTACAATGTAATTTATACTGTGGATAACAATGTGGGATTCTCTGCTATCTTTTTTATTCCTAGAAAAGAGATACAAGTGTTTCTTTTTTTAAAACCAGCAGGGTTTTGAACGTTGTTTTAATGGTCAGTACTGTACATGAACATGGATTTGTACAATCACGGCACCCTGGGTGTAGCTTCTGATGAACGCTGTCAGCCTCGGAAACACTGAGGCACTGAGAGGGCTGGGATCCTTTGCTAACCACAGAAGCAGAAATTCCACTTTTATGCGCTTTTACATGCCGCAAACACACTCCCCCCAGTACAACAGAACGGTAGTAAAGACAGCATAGCACAGAGGAAATAGAAACACTGCTGATTAGAGCACTGTGGAAACGTAGCACTGGTGCATTTGTGACAAGTTGTAAAAAAAGAACTGAAGTGCACTTTGTTATTAATGGAAGCATGGCAGGAAATGAACAGAGGTGGTGTCACATGTAAGGGATTGTGGACAGTTGCTGTTGGAAAGGCTGGACTGAGATTTCTCAAAAGTGCCTTAACACTAAAAGCATCTTTGTTCTATTGATTTACATTGGAACAAAGGTGGGCTTAGTCTAAAGACGCTTTTGGAAAACTCAGAGAAAGGATGTGTCATTTTCAGCAGTTTTATTCAGTAAGGAGGTGCAGTTATTAACATGAGCTTAAAAAGCAACAAAGGATTATTGTCCTTAATGAGGCGCATGGATGTGCTGAGACACGCACATCCTTTTTGAAGAAATTTCCCCCCTTTTGCTTAGTTTTTCCTTCTGTTTTGGCGAGTGAGGCCACAAGGGGGCAGTTTCCTTGTTTCCTTCAGAATCATGTGTGGGACAGAGGAACGAACAGAGGGTGAAACAGACAGAGGGATCACTTTACCTCCACTATTCCCCCAGAGTCCATTACCCTGACAACATTACTCATGGCCAAACAGCATTGTTTAGTGTATTATTGCTCATTGAGCTACTTAATGATGTGGAATCATTTTAAACTAACAGTGTTTTCTGTGTTTGTCGGCCAAATGATATGGATTTTCACTACTGTGGTCTATTACGAGGAGAAGGCCTCTGATCCTGTGTATGTGTGTCCGTGTCAGTCCACACACACACACACACACACACACACACAGCGTTAATTATACCCCCACTTATTTCTGGGCTGTCCCGGCGTTCATTTGGCTTTTTGATAAATTAGGAAATTATAACAATAAGATCACACTCCGCCCATGATCCTCATAGTGCACAGTTGTGACTGAGCAGCTAATCTAGCGTCTTATCATTTATCCTTTTGTCTGTGACCGTCTAATTCATTTATGGCTTCTTCACCTGAACAATGCTCCTGCTCATTCCACAACATTAGTTTCTCAAATGAGGATTCTCACCCAATCTACCCTCATTTTCTGCTACGTGTTTTTGTTTCACCGTCTCGCTGTCTGTCTCTGCACCTCTGATCCATGCATGGGCTCAGTTGAAATAGTGTTCCTGCCCTCCAGCTCCTGGTCTATGGTAGCAGCTCTTTGCATGTGAGGTGTTAGTGAGAAGTCTTTATTATGCCCTTCCTAAGGCGACTTTGATTTGATTTGACAAGATTTTATTTTGAGGGCCCCAGCTTAAGAATCTCACCGCTGACCGTATCAACCCCCCACCCAGTCATAATCCTCGACCAAAAAAGGCAAAAGAGTATGTAGACCTTATTTTCTCTTGGCAGCATTGGAAGCTATGCTGGGAGAGGGAGGGTGTTAACTTTTTCTCAGCTGCTTGAACTTAAACAGTAGAGATTTAACAAACCACATATTTACTGTAGAGTAAAAGGATTTTTAAGAGCTTGTACTTGAGTTATTCCAGTGTCAAGATTATCTCGTAAAGCTTTGCCTCTGCTGTTAGAACTGATTTCAGAAACGGCTCAGATCGCGGCCATATGAGATGAGATGATGCATGTCCACAACCCCTGCATTTAAATCCTCTTAACTGAGAACTTTCCAAACATGAACACAAATAATTACAATCATCCGTCGTAACATGCCATTTAGTGTCAATATATGTCTTAAGATCTTATCGACCACTGACATATTTTTAACCTATTTGTTATAGTTTTATTCCTGTAACAGTAATGACAACAGATATATATCTTAGAAAAAATATATTGGAATGGAATGGAAATGCTTGGTATTTGATTTTTTTACTGAGAACTAGATAAAAAAAAAAAAAAAAGGACACCACTCTTGTGTCTGTTAGCTGCCTCTACATACTTGCATAGTCTGGACTTTATTCTGTAAAGTGCCTTGAGATGATTTTGTTGTGAAATGGCGCTATATAAATAAAGTTGAATTGAATTGACAATAGCATTAGCTACCACTAGCCGGTAGTTAACTTAGCATAAAGACCAGAAACAGATGGAAACAGCTAACCTGGTTTCTTCCAAAGATAAAATTAATTGCAGTAAAGCTAGAGCGTGTCAGACTCACGTTTTTTATGAATGAAACAAATATATGTTATTTTGTAAGCTTTACAAATGCTGTCAGGTGGATTTTGCTACCTTCAGAAAGAGCTTGGTAAGTTTTTCCAGTTTTTAGGCTAAGCTAAGCTAACTGTGTCCTAGCATAAAGCTTCACATATATACGAGAGTGGTATCAATCTTCTCACAACTCTTGCCAAAATGTCAAAATATTAGTTAAAAATATTTAAACATTTTTGGAATTTGCATTGTCTTTATATTATTTCCCTGGCAAACAGTGGACACAAATTAGATTTTAAATGTTTTTTCCATGTTGGCTTTATAGTTAATCAGCTCTTCTGTGGTTATCAAAGCATCTCCACTTTTTATTTGAGTCTTTTTCTACTACTCTCGACATATCAGCACACCCAATACACAAACGCACCTGGCCGCCCTGACCTGCGCTTTGACCTGCCCTGAAGCTAACAAACTGAGAAAACCCTACTGACAGTCCATTTGTGGTTTGCTACATGCTGCACCAGCAGACCATAACCCCCCCCCCCCCCCGAAACACTTGAACATTGACATTACACATTCTTCGTCGTCGTCGTTGTTGTTATAGATGAAAGCCCTATTTTAAGTCACATGCTGATCAAACGGAATCAGGTCAAACTATTGCAAAATACATTATCTCCCCCTGTCTGTGAATGTTTAACGGAGACAGATATTTGCCTTAACTTTTATGCAGGACTGAATGATGAGCTAGAGAGTTTAAATAGGATGGTGGCAGGTGAGGTGAGACACAAAGGAAGAACAGAACAGAAAGCACATTTTTCCAACCGATTGCAGCCACGGTGACAACAACAAAAGTATGAACTGGAAGGACAACACTAAGCAAACCACACGGTGGCTAATGAGACTGTTCGTCCACATAGTGCTAGACCTCAATTGGTGCATGGCCAAGGATTCAAGTAGACTGGGAGGGAGCTTTGGTGGTGGTTTTCCAGCGTATATTACTCTTGATTTTCTACTTGGTTGATGAACGAGCATGGCTTTAGCGCTGTGACCAATGCAATTACACAAAATGTATTACAGACTGGTAGCATCACTTTATTACTGTTTCAGGGTGCCGAGGAGTAATTCCCCTTAAAGATCACTGATTCACGTTGGAAAATAATTGTGTTTAATCACTGAGAGGTCAATGCAGACAAAACACATGAGTGGTTGAAACTAAATATGTTTAACGTCATCTTTTCTTCCTATAGGCAAAATCCTTCACTGCAAGTATCTATTAGCCAGTGACACTCATTCAAGGATGTGTGCATGTACTGTATTTAGCTTCATAGCCTTTCATTTTTGGAGTTTCAAATATGTTTTTTTTTTTGGGTTTGTTTGTTTTTCCACTCGGTCACTCAGTGGTGGTTGAGATGCAGTATGAGCGGCCATATTGAAAGGCTCTCGTACAGTTTAGAGACAGCAGGTTGGAAATTTACAGTGCATGTAGAGCGGCTATATCGGAACACATTGCCATTTCAGCTTCTCATCGAGACACTCGCAGTGTTACGTTAGCCATCCACACAAAGATATTTTTCTTAGGAACCAAAGTTAAATTTCTGTTCTCATGAAATATTGATGTTGTTCCATGTATGTGCCTTGAGGTTGAACTTACAATGTAAAGTCCTTGAAACCTTTAAATGTTTTTGCACAAACTGTAAATACTTAAGTGAAGCTTTTTGAAAATAAAAGAGCCCTTGGATTTGAGCAATCCCTTCTTTTTTCATTCTAGAAACTTACTCAACACAGAAATCAAAGCTTATACTGTGAGCTCTAATGACTGATCAGACATTCTTTGTCTTCTGCATTAGTTCTGTGTGTTGGCACAAGCCGTCAAACCATGTGAGGAAAGCATTTGGACAGAAACACAGGCCTAGCTGAATCTATTTTGGGTCAGACACTAGTAATTCTGGGTTAAAGATCTGTGCTGTAGGACATCATGCCAATTTATCCTCTTATTTCTATATGGGAAGCTTGAGACATCTTAGCGTAGCCACCACAGCTTAGTGTTCAGCTGCGGAAAAGCAAGGATACACTCTCATTCAACTTGTATGGCACTAAACTAAATCCCAGAATGGACTTTTTGCCCAAATCCCTGTGTTCTACCAAAGTCCAACTTTTTTCCTTCCCGGTGACCACATCCCAGTTTTGCATTTTCAGCCTCCAGCCCACTAAAAAACCCACATTAGCCCGGTCTTAATTCACCATGACAATTTACCACATGTATTCAGCTGAAACACGAGGCGGTGCGTCACTCTGGTATTTTGAGCGGGAAATTGGTATTTTTCTCAAAATCCACAAATGTCACAATATGATTTGTTATTGCAGAATTGGAGGCTTTTTGCGGAGGCCAAGTTGGTGGAATGAACTGAGGCTTTGACACTAAAACCCTTTACTTTGCTATTCTCCTCCTCTTTGTGTGTTGTGTAACAAGTATCATAAAAGATTCAGTGTGTGATTTTGCCTCTGTGCAGTCAACATAACTGGTTTGAAGTTGTTGGTAAGGTTCTACCCACATTCTTATAACTACCAGATAGTTATAAATAATAAATAATGATTTTTACTCAGCTGAGTTGCACCATTGTGAAATGATTTATTTAGTAGATTGTACAGTAGGTGAATTGGTTGCTAGAATAAAAATCTGTAAGCCAGTGTTGCATTGAAATTTGTAGCATAACTGCTAGAAGTGACAGTTTTTAGGTAGGAGGCAGCCAATTCTGTAAAGTTATATTTTGTTGTGAATATAAAAGCTCTCATGACGAAATATGTGCTTCAGACTTTAAATTTAAGGCAGGCCTACTTGTCCATTTTGTAGATGTGTATACTTCACATGTACACTACCTTTGTGGGTGCTAGTTATTCTACAAATTTAAATGTTTACATACAAATGTACAGTAGGATGCATTATTACTAATGACATTTATCAACAGTTCATTATAAACTAGCTACATTATTATAGCACAGTGAAATAGTATATGGGGGTAGGTACTGGGACTGGGACATTTGATCATAAATGTATGAAGAACTGATTAAATTGGAGTCTAAAATATTATTCATCATTATATATAAAAAGAAAATCAATCCATTTAGTATTCATATTTAAGGTGTAATCAAATTGTCACAAAACCAGTGATTGATTTTTATTTCTCAACAATTATTAATATTGATTGTTTCTTATTATTGTAGTTGTTATTATTGTTGTTATAGAATACACAAAGTTGCATATTTGACATACATACAAGCACTATACACTTGATTATACCCAGACAGGTCTAAATCAAATTGTGCCCCAAACACATTTCATCAAGTTTGTGCTCCATTACTAACTTATTAAGGGTTATTTTTAAATGCCTATACATTTCTGTGAAATATAAATAAAAACCTTCTCCTTTAATATACATCTAAATCTCCATTTAGTCAAATCTGTGTAGAAAACTTATTCCCTAATTGTCATAGCACGGAAAAGACACTCGCAGCATTTTTCTCTACAAATTATGTCCTAACAAATTTGGATGTTGTGATTCATTTAAAAGAAAATGGTCCTAGTTGTCATATTCCATATGGTGGGAACCAATGAAATGTGGATTTCTGCCTTTGAAATGTTCATGAACAGGTGTTAGTTCTGAGTAGTTGTTTTTTTTATATATTTCCCTGCCAAACGAACATTCAATTTCCTGCTTAGCACAAGCTCTCTAACAGCTTCACTTTGTGATCCTCATTTAAGTGTCTTCTAATCAGCCTCAATATGGAAGAAAAGTCATTAAATGATGCACTTTAAAGCAGTCTTATTCCAGGTATTACAAACATTGACATCTGGTAGACTTAACACTGAACTGGCTGCTTTAAAGCTGTACAGTGCGGATATTTCCATCTTTCACTGTACTCAGTAGCTTTAATTAAAGACTGGATGCAGGTGAGGCCTTTGCCTCTTTCACAGTACATCAGGCTAATGCGTGTCAGGATGGGTCAACGGAGTTTAGTCCATTTGAAGCCAACTGTTTAAGCCATGAACATTAAGCAGAATCTTAACAAAATCAATTTAGGATCACCTTGCTCTACCTAAATATGTGAAAAGGTAAATGAATTCAAATAAAGAGTGTAGTTTGCTTTTATTCCTGCGTGATTGTGAAAGACAAAATGGTTTAGGCAAGTTTTGTCGTCGTATTTTCTTGAGCACTGCTGTTTCCTGAAGGGGCTCACTCTATTAGATGCTAGGCATTAAAATTTGATGTTGGGAGCTGAAAAAGGCAAAAGCACAGAGCAGACTATAGGAATTCCTCTGACGGCATTTAAACATCAAACATGGGGGATATTTTAAGCAATTGTCAATCGGGACCGGTTTGAGATGCAAATTTAATTTGTCCTCTCAATTTTAGATTACCGAGCAGAAGGATTTAGTGCGAGGGGAAAATGCAAACATATTTCACTGCTTTTTTTTGTCTGTTTCAGCAGCAAAGAAAATATGGTTCAACTCCATTGAGATAAGCAAGATATTTCCTGTACCAAAATGTATACCCTAAATCCTGCCTGACAATTCTTTAAAGTGTACTAGGAGACTTGCTTTTAAAACTGGAAAACTCAGCACTTTCTTAAAAAATGAACACAATACACACCGTCTTCTTCCCTTTAACAGGTTATAAAAAATGACGTGCCAGCTGTACCGAGTCCTAATTGGTGACAAAATGAGTTTTACACCGAAAACTGCTGTCTAACTGCCTGCAATCCTCTCAGGCCTTGGAGACATTTACAGGTGTTGACACAAGAAAAGCAACTCCTGCTGCACACAGTGTGATGCAACCCACTAACAGAGCCCTGCAACAAACATTGCCATTGTGAATCTTGCAGTGGACAATTTGTGTTACCATTGTGTCTTAGAGGCCCTCTTCTGGCCCACTTTCAGGGAAAATCCAGATAACTGCACCTCCTACATTGCCCCATCAACCACCTCCTGGCTGCATAATAGAACTGTTATCTGTATGTAGACACATTTTTATTACATCTATTTATTTATGAAGTATGTTGCTGGGACTTTTTGAGCCTTAATAATCTCAGACTTGCAAACCCTGAGGACAATAATAATAATATATTTTTGAAGAGATTTATTTTGGGGCATTTGCTAGAAAGATGCAATGGAAAGGAGACAGGAAACTTCAGAAGAAAGATAACTGTCGTTTATCTTCTACCTTTGTGGGATAATTGTGCTTTAAGATTTAGAACAAACATTATCGTATCGTGGGTAATTTGGGGAAATTTGACAAGGGAGTTCACATAGACTTTGCCTGTAACCTGAGCCCATTTGTTTTAGGTTTATTTACATTTATTCAAATTGACATCATTAAAAAGCATGCAGAATTAGGTATTGGCAGGTCCTATTTTGTTATGTACTCATAGAATTACAGACAGTTGTTACTGAATTATTTTAATGCTAGACCTTCAGGCCATTTTGGAGTTACATACTGTGGAAAAATGCTTACTGTAGATAGAAAACATCTGTGTTTTTATCGATTCATTTATGATTATTTTGGATATAGTGACATTATTATATCTGAGTGCAGAGATTTTAGGTTTATTGAGGTATTTTGTTAAACTGATAAGAATCGTGACAGTCCATAACTTAATTCAATGAGCTGTCACAGGCTGTTAGTTCTGTAGTACCAATTCTGGTCTAAGTGATATAACCTGCTGTAATTTTTAGTTTATAGATTACAATAGAAATAGTCCCCCTTCTACCTCTTTACATTATCACCAACTACAACCTTAGAGGTTTAGTCACCCAAAAACATAAAGCCAATTAGTCCAGTATGGGTTGAGTCCACCCTTGTATATTTCAATTGCCAATTGTCATAATTAGATTAACAAACGGCATTGCTCTGGTGTTTTGAGGAGGTGGGACAGTTATCATTCTGTAAACATGTGCTTAGGATTTGCACTTTAAGGAGTCCGTGTGTGAGTTAAGCCTCTGTCTGTGTTACCAACACACCCTCCCTTCGACTGTGAGGTAATACGGCAGTGATAGAACGTCTAATTTTAGTAAAAGTACATAAATATTATCAGCCAAATATACTTAAATATCATGTAAACATACTGGTTATGCAGACTAAATGGCCCTCAGTTATATCACTCTTTACAGTTGGATTGTTAAAGCTGATTTGTTTTTGTGTATGAAAGATGAGAAGAGGAGAAGTTAGTTTAAACCTGTGTTTTATACGTAAAAGGCTGAAAAGATGTAACAACAGTTGTCAGATGAATATATTGAGTAAAAGGTAGAATATTTTCCTGTAAAATATAAAGTATAAATGAACAGAATGGAAGTAGTAAACCGTACCTCTTGGGTAATTGTATCTAGCGTCGCATGTTAGCTTGAACATTCTAAAATAAAGGCAGTCTGGTTTACAAGAAAGGCAATAATTCCTTTAAAAGATATGACTCTAAATTCACAGCTATTTGAGAGCTTTAAATATGCATTATGAATTCCCTTATTTTCGATGTACCTCTGAGCCAAGGTATCCAGACATCCACAGATGTCAATGTGTGATAGTCAAACCGTCATAGCACACAGATATTTTACTATAATATTGGATATTTTTCCTTGTCTGCCTAAACATGTCTTAATTATGTGCATCTCTAACTGAGAGGCACTGTGGCTGAGCAGACTCAGTTCATTTGCTGCATAAACTATCAACTAAGCAGTTTCACTTATTTTTTCAAACTAATGATGTATATGTCTTCAGTGTCTCTGACACCATTTTCTTTGTTATAAAATCCATCTTTGGTTGTTTATACAAGCAGCTACAAAGAAACCTGCCCATATTTGTATGCTAATTGGTGATTTCTCCTATTGCAGTGCTGACTCCCTTAGAGAGGCTGTTATCATTGGAAAGGTGATTTCTCCAACACACCAGTGTACAGGAATAATTGGTATGGATCTAAACAACACTTCCTCTCTGTCTGCTCTCCTTGATTGAAAGGAACTGTGCTCCCACCAACAGCTACATGAATTTTCAAACGTATACAATATTAATGCTGTAGAAGGTCTAGCTGGATGAGATGCTTAATAGAGGTGATGATTATGCATGCACAGCACATTACAGCACAATGGGGAGAAAGGCAGAAATGCTCAAAATGACTTTACATTGGGAATAAATTCATGGCGCTGAGTTGTTGTTCTGGATGAAAAAGTCATTTGTGGCTAAACTAAACATGAACCAGGCACTTTCAATAATTAAAACACCACCTGTCAGGGAAACTTAGAGCACATTCCCCAGTAACTGGCCAGATTAAAGTTTAACTTTCACCCCTGGACCACACGGAACACGGCAGCACCTCCATATGTTGGGGCCGGGGGGGGGTCACAAGAGTCACAGTTTCCAGGTGGGACAGAGCAGCTGTGACCTTGAGCGAGACTCACCTTCGGTAAGACCCGTAATGAATGAAGACGATGATGAATAGTGAAGGCGAAAAGCTTGCAGCTTTTGGGGGCAGGAGCACAGTCGGAAAATGGTTTGTCTGGTTTTTTTTGTTTTTTTTTTTAGCCTAGATACAAGTTTAATGTTGTGCTCTGCGCCTTCACCCAGGGAGATTTATTTTGCAGTGTTGAAATATTCCTAAATCTGTAGAGATACAAAGGGAAAGAAAATACAGATATGTTATAGAGCTATACATGTTTGACTTTCTATTAAACTCTCTTTTTTGGGGCAGAGTGCCAGATGAAAATGTAATCATCAAAAGAAGGGAATATGCTGTTAATAAAACAACAGTTTACAATTTCGGAGGATTTGTTGGACATAAATAAATATTTAAGTTTGCTACAACATAGAAATGCACATTTTCAGCATCCAATGACGTTTTAATATTTTTTTATTCCATTTTATGTTGACTCTGGGGGCTGGTTTTACACTGCTGTAAAACATTGTAATTAATTTACTTCTCTTTTTGTCATTATTTTAGTGTAACTGCACAGAAAAATGTCAGTCTCAAGTTTTAATTTTATTCATTCACGTTCTTTCAGTTCAATCTTGTGACTGAGGTAAATATACAGCTGATTATTCACCTATAGCTTATCTTTCCTTTAAGAGAGTTTTATAAGTTATGTATTTAAGTGTATGTTTACCAAGATGTACATAGGATAAAAATTTAAAATTTGAGGTACACTAATGTAAAATAAAATGACTCTATACAAACAATTTAACAAGTTGGACAAACCTATGGAAATTAAGTTAAATTGAACTTTGTAGTGAACCTTTTTTTAATATTCACATGCAGTCAAGTGATGTCTCGGGTTTGCTGTAGGCCCAAGCTTCAGTAATCATTTCATAGTTTGAGAATCTTTTCTACTTTGCATTTATAATATGAGACATTGTATAACTGTAATGTTAGAGCAGAGTGAGGGCTGAGTCATATAAGTTATCTTGAGTCATGAACCCTTTGTTCACAGCTGCATGCACTGGGCTGAAGTCATAAATACCCTCCTTAGTGAAAGTAAAGTCTGTGGTACTGCCTGCCCAGAAACATGGCTTTTATGAACAAAACCCATTCTCCTATTTGTGACGGAAAGATTGCTGAGTGTTTGTTTGCCGCCTGGGAAACATCAGCAGTTGATATAACAGTGGAAAATAGCTTTTGATGTGCACTCAGTTTCAGTCAGACTGAAATTAGAACTTTAGAACTTTTCTTTGCAAAGAATTCATATATATACTGTCAGTGTTGTCTGGTGGCAGACGTTGGCCTTCATTGCTCTGTACACACACAGGCCACTCCTCTTACCTGTGACCCCTCCCACTCTTTTTATTTACACTTTGACTTTAGGTCACATCAGGTCACATTTCCTGTTCGGCTTCCTCCCTTTTCTCCTTCAGCTGTCTCTTTCATTTAGAGGAGATGCTTAAAGATTTTTCAAGCCTGTCTTTAAACAATAGTCAGGTGCCCATTTGGACATTGAAACAGTTTGTGCTTATTTTGGACTTTAAATTATTGATTTTAATTAATAATTGCTCAAGTCTGTTATTGACTTCAGATAAACTTAGAAAGTCATTTTTAACCAAACATTGACTTTGAATTTTGGCCTCCCTCACTAAACTGAAAGTATATTAGGAAGGAAGGAATTGTTTGATAGCCAGAATAAACAGGGAGAATGTTACAGCAAAAAAAAAAGTAATGAACTTATCCTTTGAATCGTCTGTATGCTGGACGTCAACAGAAACTCAAATATGATAGTTATGAAATTATTACATCTATATGGTCTTAACATTGAAGTCATTTATGCTTGTTTAGTTGGTGGTGGTTACACAAATAACCCATAGCTCTATGTTCTTTGGCTGGCACTGAGCTGTTTTATGGACAGGGTAGAAAAAAAGAATACTGCACAAATAAGGTTACAGAAGTTCTCCTTCATGAAGCAAATCTGTCCAAAAATGGTTCAGCCCACAGTCCTGTCAATTTGCTCAGCAGCTGCAGAGTCGCTACAGTTTATATTTTCTTGCACAAAGCGAGTAGTGAGGAGAGGAAGTTGATAACTTTTTGACTTTTATTCCAATACATTTTCACATTTCCAAAGACACTGCATCTTAGCTGGGACATGTTTTAATCCTAACCCCTGTGTTTATACCCCTTTTGGTTCTACATCATTTGCATGGTAGGAGTAGTACATTTTCTATATGACAATTTAAGAATGTCAACATTTCTCATGTTGTTATTTTCTTTCTCCTGCAGTTTTCAATAGTTTCTAATGAGCTCTAAACTCTTCACATGGTTTAAGAGAATCTGCACAAGTGAGAGTGTGTGTGGCAGCTACAGCTAGTGTTTTTATCATAGAAAAATTCATGATCTGAGTTTTTTTTATTATCACCATCTTCGGTTGCAAGAAATAAACAAGAAATGTACTTTTGCTGTTTCCACACTCCAACAACCACCACATAAAATTCTTGTTATTGAGACTATTTTTTTCACTTGTTAAAAATTCAAGTGCTTGTCTCATTCTCTTGAACTCCACCTTTCCAGTTTCATGTCTTCTCACTGAAACAGTAAAAGAGCAAATTCCTGCAGTACCAAACAAACATCATCTGAATTGGAACCTCATTACTGTCTCACACATCCACAAAGAGCATAGAAAAGCAACACGTGAATTGATTTTCTCTATATCCGAACCATAAAAGCCGAGTGCATTAGCATTAAAGGAGACGAATGTTGCATATGAGATCAGCAGAGGGGCGAGAGTGGTGTTGAATTAAAGAGACATGTTTAACAAGCTGTTAACAACTGTCACTGTCCTGCTCTCCCTCTTTTTCTTCTCCCTCTCGCTGTAAGTAATAGAGACAAAAACCAGCCGTGGCCTGAACAGCAGCGCAATCCCACGGGAAAGTGGTTGGGGAAAAGGGCCCGCAATGGAGACGTGGTGACAGTTCACACAGCGAGACAGAAGAGGAGCGCACCCAAGACAAAAAGCAGAAGCCCTTTGTCTCACAGCTGGGCAAAGCGTGGCTCAAAGCTGTTTAAATGTTATGGCGGGTAGGAAAGGTTCTTATGAGCCCCAGGTCCAGAGTGCACATTACATGTTAATGACTTGGAACACAGACAGCAGTGCAGAGGCTCCAACTGCCAATTAAGCATATGTTACAGACGCCACTGCTGTTCAGACACGACCATCTGATAGCGCTCAAGCTTGGCCTGCAGATCTGAATCTCTCCATGGGACATGGAGGCACTCCAATGGTGAGTCATTAGCCACAGACAACCCCTTAAAACCACCAAAGGACATAGGTAGCTGCTGATTGGATATCGCTCGTTCAGCCCCGTCCAATTTTCACCGCTTTATTCTTTTGTTCGGCACGACACTGTCCCTCTGTATCTCACTCATCTGTTTAGTGTAACATTTGGTGAAGGTGTGTGTTTGTGTGTGAAGAACTACACCAACTGCGCTGCAGCTCTTCAGTTATTTGGGGAAAAGTGTTGCAGCTGATGAATAGCTAGTTATTAAAGCAACATTAAGTTGGTAAAGTGTTAATAATAAAATGGAAGAATTTCCACTGTTAATAAAATGCCTTTATTTTGTCTATGCAGCACCATGCTGTATGGACAGAAGCTATTAAAATATTAATCCTATCTTGATTTTTTATTGTTTCATAATCTGGGCAGCTTTGGAAACCTTTAAACCTCACTTTGCATTTATAAAATAATGGAAATTGTGCTAACACTCATATTTAAAGCCCTAGTTCTTGGCATTTAAAACCCTACATTAATAATACATGACTACACCAGTTTTAAACTTATCTTGGGAAGTACATGTACAGTATATGGATAGTATTAAATTGGCCTCTGCCTTGCATGGATTAAAATATCTCTGCACTCATGGCTAAAAAACACCTTCAGATGATGTCTTCTCGAGGTGTTACGCAGCTCAGACGATTGGTTGTAGGAGGTTGTAGTCTCGGTCCACTTACTTCACCAGAACGCTACCATATAATATATCGAAAGAAGGAAACCATGTCCACATGATGTCTTCAGATAAAATTATTAAAATATTAGAACATAAGGAAAGCGGAGGACATTTTATTGGCATTCATATAGAGGTAGAGAAAAAACAAACTGCTGACAAACGTTAAATGTTGTACAGCACTGACTGTGTGCAAAGTTTGCAGTGACACTAAAATTTGCAGACCTCCCTAAGAGGACCCCGACTACGACTATGCCACAGAGTGACAAGTAGCGCATTTATTTGGTTTTTTTGTCCTTTCAGCTTATCCCGTGAGTTCAGGGACGCCACAGCGGATCATTGTCCGCATGTTGATTTGGCACAGTTTTTATGCCAGATGCCCTTCCTGACACAACCATCCTCAATTTCTACCGGGCTTTGACCAGTACTGCAAAACTGGGGAGGGGAATGGGGTGTTAGGGGTTCAGTGTCTTGCCCAGAGACACTTGGACATATAGCCGGGACCGTGGATCGAACCACTGACCCTGTGGTCCGTGGATGACTGCCTTTACCAACTGACGCAGTGGAGATGGAAATGATTAAATAATAAATAACGTTAGCTAAATGCTGCTAGTGTAGCTGTAATTTTGGTGAAGAGAAAGTTGAATAACAGAACTTCCACTGGTGTCACATTGTTTCTTTTGTTTACTTTGACATTTAACGTGAGCTAATGTAGCTAACTAATTTAGCACAGCGTCACCAGAAGTCAACTTGTAAGCTTAGCTAGCAGGCTGCGATTGTTCAGCCAACTCGAACAATCCATTTTCTGTGGTGCACTGAGGAAAGCTGTGTCCGACTAAGCCAACTGTCAAGCTACGAATTCTAAGTTATGAATTTTAGATGCAAAGAAGTGATGTATGATGCATACATTTTGGCCTGGGGCCCAACAGACTCTAGGATCGCCACTGAAAACTGATAAAGATTATATTAGTAATTCAAAATTGGCGATTATGAGACGAGAAGAGAAGAGAGACGAAAATGTAAAGGACCCTTCTACACTGCAGCAAAAAAGACCCAGAAAGACCCATAACTGTATTATTGTTCAAGCCGTTGTGTTTTTCTGTGCCTGTTGAATTCGTTGTATATCCTTTTGTGGTTGCTTTACATTCATTCAGATTTGTTTTGCATCTCTTTGCTTTTTGTTTTGCACAGCAAAGCATTTTTTCATCCCTTTGTGGTCATTTTGTGCCCCAGACCTGTGCCACCCTTCTGCTCTGTGCCCTGTTTACAATGCTGACTCACGGTTTGTGTAATTCAGATTTTATTAATGAAAGACGAAAATGTCTACAAACTGATTTAGTTTGACACCCAAGATAAAACACAAACTGATTTCATAATTCACTCAAACAATATTTAGAGGTGCCTTTGGCAGCGGTTGCAGACTACAGTCTTTGTGGAATAGGTCTGACTCAACTTGGATTTCTCACAAGGTTTTGCCCATTTTTTTGCTGCCAAACTCCTCAAGCAGCTCTGTCGAGCTATACAAGGTACATGCATGAAGATTGTGTCTCATGTAGTGCCACAAATTGTGCAAATGGATTGAGGTCCATACTTTGACTTGGCTTCTCCCAAATGGCAACTTTGTTGTTTTAAAATTGTTCCTGTGTGGCTTTGGCTTAGATGTTCAACTGCAAGCTTGCAGCACATGGTCTTGGTGCTTTCTGTTGAATTAAACAGATTCTTCCTCCTTACTCCACCAGATTTCATGGTGAGGATAGTGTTTTTTGCTGACTCCAGCATTTAGTATTTAGACCCTTTAGTGTCACGGGATGTCTCATCAGATCATAATACTGGGAGTTTTGGGGGATAAGTGGTTGTTCAAAGATTCCTCCGAACTTGTGGTGACCTCCCTTTCCTAGTGCCCTTCTCACACAGACACCTAATTTGTAAGGATGGCCTCCCCTAGGCAGATTTACAGCTGTGCTGCATCATTTTCAATGTTTTCTGCTTGACCTTACTGTACTCTGAGATAAATTCATTGTAATTTTATTGCATTATTTTCCTGATTGGATTGGTACTTTTCTGTAGCCTTGTTGTGGATTTGTAATTTCAGCCAAGAAAGTTTGTAGTTGTTTGTGCGTGTAAATAGGTATATGTAACCAAAAATTATTTCTCACATGTTGGACTATGCAATTTTTCTCATTCTCACTCTCATTTGACTTTCCTCTTGGTCTAAAAGCAGGAAATCTTTACCGCATCTAATTAATTACTTTGATTTCGATAAAGGGGAGTTGGGCGGCATGTTGGCGGAGGGTTTTAATGGTGCCGCCTCACAGTTGGAAGCTCTCTGGTTTGAGTTAACCGGCCAGCTGTGGCCTTTCTATGTGGAGGTACTCCACAATTTCCAGGTACTCCCACACTCCAAAGACATGCATGTTTGGTGAAACTAAATTGCTTTTAGGTGTAAATGGTTTCACAGCCCTAACATAGACTGGAGACCTAATGGATGGATGGATGGATAAATACCCCCAAAAAATTAGGGTGGATGTTGCTCAGTTTGTAAGGCAGTTTGCCCACAAACCACGGGGTGAGTGGTTCGATTCCTGGTCCCCTTGCATGGCAGCCACCACCATCAGTGTGTGTGTTTGTGTGTGTGTGAATGGCTGCATTAGAAGCAACATTGTAAAGCACTATATAAGCAGAGCATTTAACATGCACGGATTTTACACAAGATCAGTTAATAATGTCATCACTTACAAACAGTTATACGTAAGGCTTATATCAGTAGGATAAAGTGAAAAGTAAAGCTGGAATAAATTCTTCCATAATCGCTTATGAATCCCTTGCATAGGTAACTGCATCCAGCAGACACACGGGGGACCGTGCCACTAACAATAATAAGTATAGTTCAAATATTTATGTTCAAATTATGCCAACTGCAAGTAAAACATTTAGGCCTATTTCATTTTATGAAGGTCTTGGGAATTGCAGCTTTAATAGTTATAAATGATGTTTTGTTTATATCTGTCAATATATCTACATACACTTTCTCGGGAATCAAAGGATTAGTGTTTTGATGATGTTTGTGTGCAATTTGAAAGTATTTTAATGGGTTCTGGAGATCTAGTGAGAGTGAAGCATTTAATTTACCTTATTATATGCAAACCAATATATATAACACAATATGCATATTTAAATAGAGGTAAATATGTAATAATTACCAGCTGATTTGACAATCCAAACAATCTCAGTTACAGATAAACCGGGTTATTTCTTGAACGGGGCACAGCCGAGGACCTCATATTCTGCTATTCTTAAAACTTCATTCTCTCACTGATATGCAAGCAACAAAATCAACAGTGACAATTCAATTTTCCATGTTCCACGACTGCTCAGCCACTCCTGAGCCCAAACCACACACATCTGCTGATAAGCGTCTCTACACACCGAGGAAAGTTGGTGCCAAAAGCAGTTTGCACAGCATCGCTTTGACCTTGGCATGATTGCCTGTGAGGCACTTTAATTTAATCAGCTTCCCCAAGCTTGAAGCTGTGCTCAATGTTAAGGAGAGCAGGACTAGGGAGCGCTATTCACACATGTACACACACACACACACACACACACAAACACACACACACAAACACACGAGGGCACACTCCTCCTGGTGCTGCGGCAAGGTTAGCGACGGACCAAAGCTCCAGGGATTTGGGCCTCACATCCACACAAAGGCCAACAGACAGAGAAGTTTGCCAGGCATCTCCATCAAACAGGCCAGTCTCTAATTATGTAATCAATCAGGGACAAGATGACGGGCAGGTACTCAATTAATAGCCATTGGAATGCAGCGCAGGGTCTTAGGGCACTCTGCCATCTCCGTCATCTTAGGCAGGCATCAGGACATACACATCAATGCACTTGGGAAATCCATGAGCGTAGAGTTAGGACTAACATGTGCAGCCATTGTATCAGACCTGAATAATGTTAAGGCTTTATTCTTGCTGCACAGCTGCGAAATAAATGAATCTTTACTTCTGACAGTAAGTGTAAATGCACGTCTTCATGATAAGTATGCTAAGTGTGCACGTAGTATAAGGATGACCTTTTTGTTGTTGTTTGTGTGGCTGAATTGATAATTATTTTAATTGATTTACTGCATTCATGTAGGCTTTTACCATCTGCTTCTCAAACTTGGAGGGCCGAAATGTATTGTCGCTGTTTTATAACATTTAAAACCGGCATGTGGTAGCTATGGAACTGTTTTAATCTAATTTAATTCACTTCAAACAAGTGGTAACCAATTGTTCCTATGGAGGTACTATGATGAAATGACAGGTTGCCTTACATTATCTTAATATATGTTGGGTTGTATAGGTCTATGAAAAACATGTTTAAGATTTTTACACACATTCCTTTTGCTTGTGCATCTGTATGTAGGAAAAATAGATTTTAGATCAGTGTGCATCATGTGACTTGGCAACACATCTCATCGCACGGTGTCGGATAATGATGTGGCAGTTTTACTTTGGCATTTTATATTGATGCCCCTTTGGCATTACTATTGGCACTCCAGGAGCGCCACTATTTGACCCCCTGGGAACAACTGTGTCTGATATTGTGTCATCTACCACGCCGTCAAAACTCCCTATGAGACTTTTTCACTTCAATTCTACCTCATTGCTTCAGGCGTCAAATATGGAAAGCATCAGGGTTTCTTGGATAATAGAGGCAAACAGGTACCGCAAGCATGAACATGTCATACAGAAAAAGGTGCTGGACAAAGCGGTGCTTTTTTGACACCTTGAGAATGAGAATTGGCTGGTCTTGGGATTCCAACAATCACACACACACTCACACACTGATGCGGGAGCTGCTATGCAGGTTGCCAACACTCACACCGGGGAGCCACTAAGTTGGGGTTCAGAGTCTTGCTCGAGGACACTTTGACATGTGACCCGAAGAACCGGGGGTCGAACCGCCAACTGTGGGATTGGTTGACGACCGCTCTACGTGCCTCCTGTGCCACAGTCACACAATTGGTACAGTATTACTTTCAGTACTATCTGAGGGCAACAATGTTGTTCACAAATGGAAAACGACAGTGAACCTTACATCTAACTATTTCATTTAATCAGGGATGCAGGCACATTTGGAATCCACACATACGAAGTTATTTAGTGCCATGGAGTCGTTCTTCATCAGGGCATCTATATTTTCTATCTGAGCTATTAGAGCAGGCTGAAATGAACTTTGTTCAGCGAAGAAATAAATCACGCTGGAATTAATGATGTTCGATTACTGTGCTACATCACTTCTAAGATGCTAACTGCGCTCATCATCCCCTAAACTGTGCAGCCGTGTAATGGGTACCCACAGTGTGCAGTCTAACATGCAAGCATTATCAGCAAGCCAGCTGATAAAGTGGGGGAAATTGTACTTAAACTCACTCATTTGAGGAGTGTTGGAGGTGTTTTATTTATTTATTTTTAATCTGTCTTATGGAGCAAACCTGGGGCCTTTGTGCAAGACGGTTGAGCCTGTGTGTCTGGTTGTGTATTTATGAGTTTGTGTTGGCTGACAGATGTTCTTTCAGTCAAACCATGAAAATTTCTCCCCAACAAGTGAATTAAGGTGAAGCCAACACTCATGCCCACACCAACACATTCTTTAAGCCAAACTGGATCAATAGTTTTCTGCAGTGGAGAGATATCCTGCACTAGGCTGCACATTGCGGCTTTATATATTATCTAGTATTTACATTTAAATAAATGCCCACAAAATATGAGGCAATATGGCTCCACAGAATGACTGTGGAAACACAGAAAAGTGAAATCCGAATAAGCAACCACTTGCTACTTGTCAAGATTTTTATTGCTACTACACCTTCCAGGGTTTATGGTCCAACAGGGCATAAACAACTTACAGTGGTAGCAATGAAAATTTTTAATTATTTAAACAATTTCTATTTGATTTTAGACACACAATACTCAAATGTTTGCTCTTATTTTTAGCAAGGTTGCAATGTCAATCCATATTTATTTCTAAGGCTCTTTAATAAAGTATAACTAGAAAGTACAGGAAACACGTACACAATATTAAAAAACACAAATCTTTCTGGACAAAATGGCTGCTACAGGCAAAAGTCAGTATTTGGTGTGACTCCCTTTAAACATATCCCTTCTTGAATTCTTTTGGGGAGTTGTTTTTAAAGAGATTCTTCTTCTATATTATACTAGGCTCCTGTCAGCACTTCCCATAGTTCCTCTCTGTTTAGGTGATCTCACAATGCCTCTCTGATATTTAGGTCTTGACTCTGTGGAGGTCAGTCCATGGCAATCAGTGTTTAGCAATTTAATTAATTTTATTTTTTTTGTATTAGCAATGTGCTTGGGATCACAGTCATGCTGAAAAATGTCTTATCATCATGACAAAACCCACCAATGTCTCACTGAAGGCTGCACACACTTGTTCTTCTATCTCTTTCCAACTAATCTTCTCACATGTTGTAGGCAATTGGACATGAAGATTGCAAACTTTGCTTCATCTCTACATAATGTTCTTTTTCACTGATCCTCACTAATATTTGTGAGCTTTTGCATATCTTAACCATTTGGCCCCTTCGGAAAAAGCGCTTCATTTCCAAAGGCCATTACTGATCAAGCGTCTTTGGCCTCCTGACGTAGGCACCAGATACAGAGTCGAGTCCTTGGTGGACATTTTCTGGTTTCTTAAAGAAGAAACTTCTCATTATTATTATTATTATTATTTTTTCTCCACAGAAGGGGAGGTCATACTAAATACTTGCCATTTTAGCCTATAGAAGCTAAAGACATAAAAAATCATGTCTTTTAACTGTATTTAATCAACTGTAGCCACCTGTAGTTGAAAATGACATTACTTGTCTTTTTATTACTTTTGAATATTTCAAAAATCCTGAAAAACATAAAGTTATGTCCCTGACAGAAAAATTAGTATCCATACTAGTTGATCCTTTGGATCTGATAAGTCTTTGTAATGATGATAATATTTTTATATAATACCCTGATGAAGTAACAACGTATGATTTCATTTTTACAAGAGAAATATCAGGTTTTGAGAGGGAAAACATGCGTTTAAGAAAATGAAGCGTTGACAAATCCAATAAAAAGCATTTTGATTTAACAAATGTGAATGGGTTGCCATAAATGAGGGCTTTTCTTATTGTAACCACACATAATAATATAGTATTAAATGCTCTTATGCTGTTGTAATGCTGGAGAGGCAACTTTGCATGTTGTGTGGCTTCGCAAACAGATACCACATTTCTCCCATGTATTTTTGGTTTTCATTTTCGTTGGTACAGTAAAATAACACCATCCTCCAAACTCTTAAAGTACAGTACTGTTAGACGGTAGGTTTTACAGCAGCCCCTTATACACACTACTAAATATGTTGAGAAATCCAAAGTCTGCTGTGCCGAGTTGTTATGACAAACACTGTTTAGAGGGTTTAGCAAAATGTCAATTAATCAAATAAAAAGGAAGGTCCCTTAGTTTTCGAAGACATTTCGCTAAATTAAAGCTTCATTCTATGTGATTTTCACCAAATTCTTAAAACACCAAGTTAATCAGGTGATAATAAGCAGCACCATTTCTGGAAAGGATTCTGGACACATTTGACACACATTTGTTCACAGAAATCAGGCTGAAACCCTTTTATTATGAAACCTCTTGAAATCCCATTGACAGATAATAACACTCTCAAGATTTAAGGGTTTAACAAGTGGAAGCTTCATTTCTTCTACTACTCCTTTCACATACTTACAATGCTGAAAAACAATATGAAAAAAGAAAAAGAAAAAAATGACTATTTTACCGATCTGAGGCTGATAAAGAAATTCTCCCCCATACCCTGCTTTGATGTCTTAATACTCATCCTTTCTTAGTCTACTGTACATCTGTGTTACGGAAAAATGTCCCGACAGTTCGTTTATCTTCAGGTTTTACTTTCTTTGTCCTGTCAGTCAACATGTAATCACTTTAGAGCACTTTCACTGCAGAAAGCGACATGCAGAGGGTTGAGTTAACCTTTAATTAGAGCCTCATAGTACAAAGTGTTGAAAGACAGCCATTCATAGACTTTAGGAACTCGTGCAGACTACTAGGTGTATTATCTTCAATTCAAGGCAATGTGACCCGTTGGTTCTGTATAGGCTCAACAGTACAGACGTCATCTGCTAATTCAGTACTGTATGTCGTTATAAATGTGTGCTTCATGTCTGAGGTCTCTTTGATAACATCACACCGTACAGAGGGCTCAGCTTCACAGCTTGGCTTCGTTTGCACAGGTTAAAAAAAAAGGTTCAGAGGTCCTCTCCTGTCACAATGACTGATCACCTCCCTCTGTGCTGAACAAGCACAATCTATTGATGCATCGCATTGACTGGTACTGATCTAAGCGTCTCACTTGAGCAGCACAATGCCCCATATAATCACTATAATGGTTGATGAGATTGTTCGGTGTATTTTGACTGCAAGATGTGCTTACAGTGGTTTTAAATTCCAATCAATAATTAGAAGTAATTGTGAAAAAAGCAGGCGGGGGAGTGAGTGTCTGAAGCAGTGAAGTATGAAAGTTTGTGGAAAATCTTCTAGTTTCTACTCACTGTAGTCATGCACCGGATTACATTGGGTATTTGTCTTAAAACTGCAGCCTCCTGTGTGAAAGTCACATGCAACGCATTGCTTCTGCTGTCACACTTACAGCCTTGCTACATAAGGGGCACAGCATTTCCTTTACTGGCACTTAACATTGGCATAGCCTGTAAATAGCTAAGCGTGGGATTGTTCTCGAATTATGAAGAACACAGGGCTGATGAGTGTCTGTACTGCACTTGTTGTTTTCATTATAATAGTTACCGAAACGCAGCGTACATGTATCATTGTGTACAACATACAGTACATACATCTGAACGTACAGTGAAGGCAATTAAATATACATGACATTCTGAAATAATGGCCTTGGGGGGTGAGCATCACTCAAACACATGGCAGTGCAACAGCTTTTCCAAACAGCTGTTCATCTTAGTTAGTTTGCGTTAGAGGACTATAAGGTATATAAATGAGACACTGAGCCCTTAATGAGTATTTGTCTTGGAGTTGTACCCCTAACTCTTGGGACGTTTAAGACATATTTGATTACAAAAAGCATGTTATTAGCTTCCTTGATTAAACAAGATCTCTTTATTATAAAATAACAATTGGTTGCTATGGTGCCTTCTAGATTTAATTATCTCTCATGTAAAGCAGAGCTTTATTTCTAGCTCATTATTAGTTAGCATAAGATATCTATTAATTGCCAGTTTATTACTCTACTACTACTACTACTACTAACTATTGATTATTTAGTGTAGCGTGTTGTAGAGCATTAAATCAGCCTATCGAGAAGTTTGGATCTCCAGCAAAGGAATGTTAAGGTGGAGGCTAATGAAAGCCGACTGGGTTAAAGAGCAGAATGGCACCAGGGAGCTTGCCTGTCCTCAGCCCCTCCCGGGAGTCACAAAAGACCTGGAAGAAGAGGAGATCATGGCCCTGCCAATTCCTGGTACCCTTTGAAAAGGACAGACATTGTCTTTGTGAAAATAAGCATTCCTCTAGACAATTTGAGCTGTTGTGGGCGCCAGGAGGAAAAAAAGGATCTGGTGATGCAATGCTAATCCTGACAGATTCAGACTCATATACAGGTGGTTTTGTTCATAAATTTAATCACTTGAACACATTGTATCTACAATACAGCTATGGAATTATTTTCTAGGTCACTTCAAGTTTTCTCATTAATCATTATTATACACTAATCAGCTATAACACTAAATCCATCTGGTGGTTTTAATGTTATGGTCAACAGTTGTCAGCATGAGCATTCTGACCAGTTCGCACTTGCGCAGCTCTGACACCTGTTGAGCTTTGACTTCTTTCCTCGCTGACAAGTGTCCACCGGGACATTAAATCCACCAAGTTGATTCAGTGCTGTGGCTGATTGGTGTATATAAATATTACAGATTGAAAAATTATCACATTACTTAAGCACTTACTCTGGGGTGTGCTCCGTCTCCTGCCCAATGTCAGCCGGGATTGGCTCCAGCCTCTCGGCAGTCCTTACCATTAACAGAGTAAGCACTAGTGGATGAATTGATTAACAGATAAAGTAATAGTCACATTATTCTTTTTTTTTTGGCTTAGCACTGCTCCAAAGTTGCCTTTTTAATAACTCCACGCTCTCCATACCCACACGTCACATATCATGCTCTTAAAGCTACAATATTATACTTAGGTTTGCTCAAGAAGGTGATTCTACATTAATCCACTCTGCCTCATCCAGTCCCACCCATCTCTGCTCGGCCACTCTGTGTCCAGCGCATCAGGTACTTGTTATGAAATTACGAAGACTAAAAATGCTCCAAAGCAAAACTAATCAAGATGAAATTATTAGAATTCTCTAAAGGGTTAGTGGAGGGAGCCATACTGTATCTCTCTACTGCTGTTCAATGAGTCACTTCACTTTCACATAAGACAACTTTTGCACCATATATCTTAAAGTTTGTATCCCCATGTTTTGAAATGGCCCAAACAAACCCCCAAGTAAACCTCAAAGTGATGGATAACTACAACTATGCATGTTTGAAGTCCTAACTGCTAATGAATAAAAGCCACTTACTTAATGAAGTAAAAACTGTAGCTACTTATAATGATGCTCCTGAGACCCAGATACACTAACTAATATGTACATAACAAAGAAATTTTTAGTTATCATTTGATTGCTAGGTACCAGATAAAAGCCAATTACTCAGAGAGCTGAGAGGTCATTCATTTGAAGTCATCTGCAGTAATCCATGGGCTTTGAATGGGGACCTTTGAAAGTGAAGAAAGAGCTTAAGAATATAATTAAAAAGAAGATTCTCTATGTATTCAGTTTACTTTACTTTGAAAAAAGATATAACAAAAGGCAAAGCTATTTCAGTATTGAATAATTAGTGTTTAATGTCAGATCATGACACATCACATTATGAAACTGGTCATTTGAAGGAAGAGCCTTTCAGTACTGACACCTTGTTGCAATTGCATGGAAACATGGAATGTGACCAAATAGGGCCAGCTGGTGGAAGTATAACTGCAGAGCATGAGAGGCTTGATGATTGCCATAATCACAGAGAATGTTTCAATCAGCGAGAGTAGATGATTCAGAAGCTTGACCGAAACGTTTAGCAGGTTAGAACAGCTGGCCTGTCTCAATGCAGCTGCTGGATGAATTTACATAGAGAAGATCAAAACACTGCAGATACATTTATCAATCACTCGTCTGAATGCCTTCACATACAGGCATGAGCTGTGGATACGCTGATGTGTCAGGGGAAATTATCTAAGCCAAAGGAAAATGGAAACACTCATCATGGACACCATAAAATAGTAGGATAATTTAGTTGAGCATGTCAGGATAATGTCTGCAGTTTGTGTGTGTTATCTCTTTTACCTATTTTGTAAGGGACGCCATCAATCAGAATAAAGATATAGGTTTATGAGTTTACCACTCCTTCTTTCTCCCTTTTTCCTCTCCCTGCCATATTGGGCCATAGATCTAGAAGGCCTGACAGTTCGATGAGCCCATTCCAAGCGAGTGATATTGCACCATAGATTTTAACAACGTGACAGAAACACCAATACAGTGCTGAACAAAGAGGCATTAAGGCAAAGATAAACCTCTGTGAAAAGCACATAAATCTGCAGGGCCTCGGTTTAAGATGGAGCCCAGAAGGGTGATGGCCACCCTTAATCAATAAGAACCTCATCAAGAGAGATTTCAGTCACACCGACGAAACTTATACCAAGACTGGAAGGGAGATCTGCTTAAGTACACTCAGCTTCCCTGGCCCAGTTACCAATTATGCAGTCAATTTTGCAGTATTCATAGATCCAAGGCCAAAATTACTGGATTGGCTTTTTTGAAACTTTAAGCATTCTTTGGAGTGGATCACACAATTTTTCTAAAAGGTTTAACTAAGTGGGGTTTTCTGTTGGAGGTAAAGTTATCAATTTATGTTCAAAGAGAAGTAAATGTAAATGGTTTATATTTCATCTTGATGCACTACAATATGCCAATGACCTCTCAACAAGATTTCACAGAGCAGATCTAAAAGTGTAGAGAAAAAGTTCACTGTGAGTTCCCTAAGATGAGACCTGAGATTAGCTGACACAGACTCCCACCCTCATCCTGTTCAGCCTGTGTAGGTCAACAGTGTGACTGGCATTTCTTGTACCAACTTGTCACCTAATGTAATGCTATGGGGATTTTTTTTGAGCTTCCATCACAATTTGGTCACTTTAAAAGATGGAGTCAAAGAACAAGTAAACAACCCTACAGAGCTGTATCGTTTCAGTTCATGGACCTTCAACAACCCTTATTTGTATTGTTAGTACAACGTGGGCTGGTGTGATCTGATTGTTGAACTTTGGACTGCTGCTGATCAATACTGTCTAGGAATCTTTGACTCCTCTCAGTCTACAGAGTCACCTTGCACTAAGGCTGGACATGTTTAGCCTTGCTAGCAGCATATTTCTGGGAATGGTAATGTGTGTTTCAGTACTTAGGTTGAGATTAAAGTATATCAACAGCTACCAGATGGATTGCCCTAAAACTCCATAGACACTCATGTTCCTCAGAGGAAGGCTCATGTGGTGTTCCTTTTGGTAAGGTCCATATTGACAATAAACTTTCTTAACAATATTGTTGTAAATTAAATAGATTGTCTTGAAATTTCATGACACTTTCCTCCTGTAAAATACTGTATGCAGATCATTTGCACCAGCAGCCAAAAATGACCAAAAGAAAGTCTGAAATATGGATGTTAAAGTTGGGGGACTCAAAATATGAATCCTAATGACTTTAGACAACAGTTGATTAGTTTCCATGAACCAGTTTCCATGAAGTAATGAGTTTTAAGTTTATCTTTGGTTACGTCATAACTTTTCCTATAAAGCCGTGAACAGGCCAAACCTTTTAGTAGGATAGTACTCAACTGTTGACTGTAGGTTGGCTGTAGCTGCAGGTACACTGAAAAAAAAATCTTTGCTGCATTGACTTAATTTTATTAAAGTCAAGTGGTTGCAAAAAACATATTTATCTAAATCCAGATATATTTTTTAAGTTGCCTGTACTTAAATAACTTTGACTATATTTTAGACTAATCTCATTAGTAATTCCATTCGTTCTTTAATGGCATATATACCTATGTACCTTTTGTAGGTGTCTTGGGAGGTCATTTTCTTTGAGCTTCTGTATATTTTAACAAAACAAAAGAAAAACAACATTTTTTATTTAGGTTTATACTTGGGGTAATAATTCAATTCTCACATATCAAAAAGTCTATCATCCATCCATTATCTGAAGTCACTTTAGAGTCGTAGGGTGGCTGGAACCAATCCCAGCTGTCATAGGGCGAGAGGTGGGCTACACCCTAAACAAGTACCCTAGTCTATCTCTGGGTCAACAAAGACAGACACAAACAGACAGACAACCATTCACACTCATGCCTATGGGCAAGTTTAGAGTCCTCAACTAACCTTTCATGCATGTCTTGGACTGTGAGAGGAAACTGAAGTACCCAGAGGAAAGCAAGTTATTATTGAATACATAATTATTGTTTCAGTTATTCCCTAAATGTATTAAAAAAAAAAATGCGAAAACCTGTTATAAATCTTCCAGGCCCAAGGTAATATCTTAAGAGTTTATTTTGACCGAGCAGCTGCTAAAACAGATTGTATCAGTTTCTAACCTGGATTATGTTGTTTGTTTGTGGCATGGACTTAGTAGCCAAAAGCAGATTAAAAACACCTCAGTCAGAAAAACCTGTCAGCTTCCTCGACTTTGTTTCTGTGTTCACTGGGTTTATTTCCTGTTTTCATCCTTTACTTTGTAGTTCCTCAGTTCTGCTTCCTGCCCAGTGGTTTCAGCCACTTCCACCACTCACAATCAACCCTGATCAGGTTCACCTGTTCCCCTGCTAATTTAAACCCACCTGGTTTGCTGCCAGTTTGTCTGATCGCTTAGTTTTCCCTAGTTCACCATTTATTTCTGTTTAAATTATTACTATTTCCTGTCTGCCTAGTTTCTGCCTTTTGTTAGTGTAAGTTTACCTGTTCTCCTTTTTGCAGTGAGTTTCAGTTGGTTTTCGTTCATTAATAAGTCGTTTTATATAACACCTCCCCACCGTCGTCTCATTAAGGTCCCAATACACAAACCTTTAAAACTGCTCCACTTGGTGACATGTTTCTTCCTGCTGAAGGATAAAGCTGTTACAAAGAAAAGTAGTTGCTCAACAAAACATTTTAAAGCTCAGTTGCACCCAGTTTATCCCAACCACACTTTAACAACTACTCAGTCAGGTACTTTAGAATTGGAAGAAACTTGTCAGAGTGGCACATGTGTTTTTAATTACTTTAAGACACAGGACACAGGCAAACAAGCTTACCCAGGTTACACCCTGATGGACATATACAATGAGGAAAGAAGATTCATTAGCGCTTTTAGTGTCTGTGTGGGGATTGTTACAAATACAATTTAAGTGAGAAAATGAAAAATGCATTTAAATGAACTTATCATAGGCTACCAAATAAGATGCCAGTCATCTTTAACAAGTCTTGAAGATTTCTGTCCTTTCAATGTTGACATCGATGGTAGGACGTGCAAAAGCATTCAAATTATTAAAACAGAATATATATCTGGGGTAACATTGTCACAATTTTACATTGTATAGGCTAAAATTTAAAATTATTTCAGATTAATAAATTAAAATTAAAATTACAAATTTTAGTTGCTGGTCTAATAATGCTAATACAAAACGGTACACACATATTTACGCCCCTCTCACAAGACCATGCATAGGTTTAGTTCTGTCCAGAGTAATGTCCTGTCTTGTGTTAACTGGGGTAAATAATTAAACTTGCTCCATGAAGGATTGTTGTCATGAGCTAGAATTCAGCATTTATCTACTATACGCAGAAGACAGAGCACAGTGTTCAGTCAGTTCTGTGGTGTGAGGATATTTGTAGCTACTGTATCCTGTTAAAGAACACATGTCAAATTAATGCGTGCACGTTTTTAGTAGGTGCTAAAAAGGAAATTAAACTGTTTCTAATTAAACTTCTTTACATTTTTTAATTTCAAGAATTAAGTGAATTGCTTTCTTAAACTGGTTTGTAAAACATAAATTAAAGCTTAGACAATATGAGACAATGATAGACCATGCTACCAAAAATGATCTTATACATATTCTGTTCTTCCTTCCAACATTGACAGGATCACTAGGGTGGGACTGAATCCTCTGGGCCTGTCCTCCTCTGCACAGCCACTGCTGCTAGACTTAAAACTCATTATGTTGTAGAATTTTGCAGTTTTCACCTCCCATTTAGTGTAAGAACAATATGCAAGCTGGCTAACTTGTAATATTAATGTAGCTAATGCTAACGGTATAGCCAAGCTAAAAAATCTACTTTTAGTTCAGCTAGCATTAGCTAACATTTATCTGTCAGAGCACGCAGCCGAAAGCTCTAACTACTACATTCTCTATCAAAAAACATTTGAAGTGTAGTTAGGAAATGCTCACTTACTAAAATTAGCCTACTGGAGCCAACAATTCAGAGCACATTAAAAGTCTACACAGGAAAAACAAAATGGCGGCATGTTTGTGGGCATGCTCGACCAGGAAGTGGGTGGAAATTTTCTTGTGCATATTTTTTTCTAGATACTCTTTAATTGAGAAAAAATATTTTGTTTAAAACGTCGACAATATATCCTGAAATTAGGTTAATGTTATATGTGGGAATAATTAGCACATTCCAGTCTAAAAAACAAGCCTGATTAAAATGTGTCTAATGGCGGCCTCCATACTTACTAGAGCCTATGGTTGTAGACTGCTGTTTGAACTTCCATGCTACAGTAGCAGCAAGTTCCAGCATATTTTGCTGGCAATTATGTCCAGCAATCATGACTCAGTGTGTTCATCTGTATTCAACTGTTATCCTCAGCCTGACACGGACAACCGGCCTTGACAAAGGATTCTGTTAATGTAACGATTTTTAAGTTGCAGCCTAAAGACAGATGTGAAAATGGCTTGAGACAAGAGCATCTCAGCTGCACTTCTGTCTGATTGAAGTCCCTGTAGAATAAGCCTAAGACAACGTCCTAAGAGTACCTCGTGACATGTCGAATGTCCTTGACATTTGCAGAAGAAATTCCCCAGCTGCAGAGATCAGACCAGCGCAATACAAAGAGTAGAATGTGGCAAGTGAACTTAGTCCAACTGCAGACCAAATAGTGTTCCAAACTGTCTCTATGTGCTACCCCTGAGGTGCGTCTTTACAAGTGCAGTGCACAGTCTTTTGGAGGATTTGGTGAGGAAAGGGTTCCCTTTGAGTCCCCCTTCAAGATACGCTTTCATATGGACTGAACAGTTTACTGTACACAGGTTGTTCTAAATACCACTGCTTGTTTGGTGAGCTTACAACAGTCACTTACAAAATAACAGTCAACTGATTTTTATTATTTATTTTTTTTTAAGAGAAATTTTGTGTATGTTTCTGGTAATTTCTAGGGTTCAAATCAACTTAGAAATTAGAGGAGAACATGACCATTGATCTCCGCAGGAAGAAAAACAGTGTTCACTTGTCTCCAATTCACAGGGAGCCCCAGAACTACAGAGACTCTCTTCGAAGTGTTTTAGCGCGCTGTGCCTCATAGTGAACTGT
The DNA here is from genome assembly GCF_033026475.1 of Channa argus. Classification (NCBI taxonomy): domain Eukaryota; kingdom Metazoa; phylum Chordata; class Actinopteri; order Anabantiformes; family Channidae; genus Channa; species Channa argus. Next base: position 17,089,706 of record NC_090213.1, on the reverse strand, counting down.
CATGTTACATTAAATATATGAAAGGAAAATCATGTGAAAGAATCATCTGAAGCAAGCCTTTGAAGAATCCTTTGGAATGCACCTTGGGGGAATTGATTGATCTTGAAAGGTGAGCAAAGGCAGTGAGATCACTACTCCAACTCTGGCTGCTCGGTAACATTTAAACGTCGTAATTACAGTGTCTGTCATGGATCAGGCAGTAATTACATTTTAGTAGCTTTATAGTAATATTGCCTGCAGCTGGCTATGATCAACAATGCAGTAATTGTTTTTGGTCATTGTCAAAACCTTGTGGAGTATCATATTTTTATTTCTAGCAATGCTTGTGTACATGCAGTGTGGTGCTAAATCTTAAAAATGGAATGAAGAACCGATATTTAACAAAGTCTGATGTCTCACTTGTACTTGGGTTTGAAACGTGGTTGCATTTTAGTTCTGATGTGTTCACAATGGCTTTTTACTAACAAACCCGCAGCTGTAAACATGAAATCATACTCAATGACAGGTAACTCGACTGGAGAGTTTGATGATGTCATACCGCATCATCAGTGCCCACATGGACCAACATGAGGTCGCCAGTGCCTGACAATTTGTCATGTTGCACTTTACGGCACCATATGTGTTTATTTATCTTCTCTGGTGTCACAAAGAGCTCATGAAGGGAAAAAACGCTTTGAGTAGTCAGGCCTGTAACTGGATATCATAAACATGGGAAGCATTTGTCTCTCGTTGTTATGGACGTTCTTGTTACCGTTGTAAACTAATGACTTTGTATAGATTAGGAGGTCGCTTGCTTAGGTTGTGGGAGATGGATTTCTATTACATCCGATCTGTGGTACCATGTATGCCCATTGTCACGTTAGTGTGGAGAAAATGGCAAAACCTATAATGCACAAAGTGCAGTAGCGTCTCAACTTTTGCTCCTCATAATTAGTTACAGTATTTCTCTAAGAGCAGATATAAGACGACATAAATAAACAGTAAAGTACAGTAAAGTACTGCTTGACTTGGTGTCAGTCGCTATAAATTGATTTGATGATCAGTCAGTGTGAAGACCAAATAAACTATAATACATCTGTGCATTGTGAAGTGACAGTTGATTCACTGCAAAATGACACTGTAGAGCACAACCGCTGACCAAGTTACGTTGGTTTCCAATTTCACATTTTTAATTTGAATTTAAGCTTCTTTCGTTCAACTTTTGGGAATCAAACTATTTAGTTTTAACGTGAGCTTCAAAATCCAGTCCACCCACATACTGACCCTGTGTCAAAAGCCTGTGGCAGCTCATAGATATGCATGACGCATGACTTTTTTAGAAAGGCTTTATACAGTTATATTTGGAGGCTTGTAAAATATCAGACATTTTCTCGAGTTCTCTCAATTCAATTGAAGTCTTTTTTTTTGTATAAACCATCTGGTGTTTAACTAGTGATATAAAAGAAGCATAACTCTACAGTTTATGCAGAAGGTCTAGGTCAGAGACATTTCTCTGACAGACACACACAGGAACTTTTTTTCCGTTTTGTTTGACAGCTCTGAGACCCTGTATGTCTTCAGTTTTTCATGTAACCCCACAGGGCGAGCACAGCTCTCAGAAGTCTTGTGCCTCCCTAGTCCAGTACACACAGGCCGCACACACCTCGCTGCTGAGGTGACCTTACAGTATTCCTCAGCTTCAAACAAGAGGGAGTCATGAAAGGCGGGGAACCGCAGATAAATCAGAGATGCTTGAAAATAACAAGGGCCTGTCGGCTGACAAGCCCCATGGTGCTTTGACAAGAACACGTGTAAAACGTATAAAAATATGTTTTGCGTAATCTCTCCAATTGGATTACGTTTCCTCTTTGCTGCGGTGGAGTGATCGTGGTGTTGTGCATCATGGCTGAAATCTAATGTCAGATTTTTGTCTGGGTTTCTCATATTCACTTGTGAATTACCACAATGATCCACTGTTTTAGAAAGCTGCCTGAAGAGAGATATTTGGAAAGATCCCTGACAGCAGCAGGTGGCTCTGGTGCAAACTTCTACAATTCAGCGAATAGTTTATAGAGTACGAAATTGCTCTAGAGTTACTGATGGGCAATAATGGGACATTAGCGATTCCTTTCATATTTAGCCTATTGTTGCACCATTCCAAGTTAAACTACATTTTTAATTTATGAACCTTTGTATAAAAGGAACAATCTTTGATGAATACTCAGTAGCATTGTGATACAAATGAGAAGTGGTTGATATTTACCGCACCAGTGGCAGATTCATTCATTCAGTACAAATCCGATGGTCTGTAATTATCAGCATGCAAATATCACCCATCTGTGGTTTCATGTGGCCTTTTTTTTTCCCACCAAAGGGTAACATTTCTAAAAAGACAGTAATTACTTAGTACTCAACTGAGAATGTGGGTCCCATTAATTTCTGCTTTGGCACAAATACTGCAAGTACATCCTATACCCTCTCAATGCTGCAGCTGAGATTTATTAACGTTCAGCTGGTGCTATTACTTGATGATTACTGTATTAAGCTGCACACTGCCAATGAGTTTTAGCAATAATCATCAGATATATTCCTTTATGTTTTCCAAACACATGGTTAGTCAATTCGAGCCCATATGGAGTCCATAACAGAGATACTTGAGAATAACCCGGTGGACGCGTTCAAGTACATACAGTCATTTTAAACATCTTCTTAAATTGTGTTTGCTGTTTTCTAAACTCTATACATTTAGTCACTGTTGCCACTCCTGAGATTGTTTTGAAGAAAAACGCATAGGTAGACAGGTTAAAGCCCCCCCCCCCCCCCCCCCCCCCTCAGTCAACAGCTCTCGAAGAAATTTCCATTTCAGTTTTAGGTTGGTAATATTTGTCTCCTAACACATGAATCAGGCCATGGCCAAAATACTCAAATGATGTGGACTCATCAGAAAATGACATAACTAAATTCAGAGACCTAGGATGCCGACAAGACAGTAACTGCATCGACTGATGGTCTTAGGTAAGCAGACGTCCGTCATAAAGATGTTCAGAAGCTTGCTTGTGAATTCAGAGGATTTTGTCATTGCATGGTGGTCTTGATTTAATAAGAACCAACCAACAGCACACGTGTTTTGCTCGCAGTCACTGTGTTTGTACTGTGGGCTCACCAACTCTCAGAGCTGAGCTGCATCTGAACTTCAGTCAGCAGCAGCAGCAGCAGCAACACATTTGACTTCTTTTTCTTGCAATTGAATTGGACCAAGCACCAAGTGTTTCATGTTTTTTAAGCATAACTTTCATTTTCCTTTGGGACTTGATAAGAAATAAGAAAACTAGTGTCTACAAAAGATGCAACAGCAATCTAAATGGCCAAATGTTTTGTGTATGTGTTGGACAGTTGAAATATCTGATTCCTATCATTTTAATCTTAAGCTTCATTTATTGCCAAGTGACATTGATACTAATAAAGTATTTGAGTAAATCAAGGATGAAGAAAATGCATGAAAATTCATCCAAAACCATCAAAGGGGAACTATGCATTACATCATTACATCATCATCATTACAAAGTATTTTTAAAAAATGTGATGCGAGAAGACATCAGTTCAGATGATGTCATGAGGTTCTGGTCAACTAGCTGCTTCAGATGACATCATCTGGAGGTGTTGTATAAATCAGAGGCAGAGAGATATTTAAAATTAGGGGGCAGATAAAACATGAATATAATTAGGACACATGCACTCAGCAAATTAGAACCATAGTAAGCACGTAGTTTCAGTTTTTCCTACTGATGAACACTTGGATCAGACACAACAAAACACGAGAGCAAGCAAACCAGCAGTACTTTAAAAATGTGTGTGTGTGTGTGTGATTATCATGTAGCATGTTTGTGTACATAGTGTTGCATACGCGTAAGCTGGCTATGCCTTCGACAAACACCGTTATGTGTGTTGTATGTGTCTGAGGGATAAGATCCAATCTAAGAACATAAAACACAATCTACCACTCACTTCAGACTGTCTGTCAAGCCAGATCCGGCATTGGTGCCGTAAATCACTCACTGACACACAATGTAATTAGCCTTGGGATGCAATGAAGTATGTTTGAGTATCTGATGGCCAGAGGGCCAGCTCTCACTTTGCTTCCCAGCATATCATAATTACTCTCTTTCCCTACTGGCTCACGATTCGTCTCCACAGTGATTCATCTTTTACTTTCAGGCAGAGCTGGATCACACACATAGGTACACAGAAGTACCTCTTCCTTCGTATTCCTCCAAGCCCCCAATTATTCTCTGCAGCAGACATTTTGCATTCATTTTTTTCAAATGTGTTCGCATCCTCACGTTTATTACATCAGTAAATGAGTATCAACATCATGTTCTACCCGTGTAAATGAAACGCGGGGCGGACTGGAACTGACAATAATTGAGGGTAATTCATTATGAAAGGTTTTTAGACTATCGGGCTGGATCTGAACTTTAATAGCTACTCATGAATCCTCTTGACAACCTTGGGAGCAGTAAATGCTTCAGTGTTTTAATCCATAATGCATCACAGTATATGTCCTGGTCCCCGTGATCACATGAGATCCAATCATTTCCCCTTGACACATTTTGAATATTCAAGGGACAGAATCGGTGTAATCATAACCTCATGAATAAAATAATGCACCATTACAACCTTATGAAGACTGTAATTTACATTTCATGGTGAGATAACTTAAATCATAGCCCAGGGACAAGCTTAGTACTCGTAGTCATCATTTATAAGATTATATAGACTTTTAAGGGAAACTTTTGGGGGTAATTTTGTTCATCACATCTCTTTTAAAATGATTCCTTAAGGCTTTTTCCTATTACATGGTTTCAATGCCACAGTTTTCTGATTGGCTCTTTAATGATAGGTCATTTACTACAGATATCCTGAGGTTGTGCATGCCAAGAGGACCGGCAGTCAGTGAGCTTAGTAAAAATACGGGCAGTTAAATATTTTAAAATGAGAGGGTACAAACAAGAGGCTGCAGCATTTTGACAACAAAACATATGGGAGACTGCTGAAGGTGTTAGAAAAGACAAAAGTCCGTTCATGTTCTCTAGGAAGGTTTAGGTTTGGCTCAGAAATATGACGTATAGAGTAGAGACTTAACACGTCCTCTTCTATTGAGCAAATTATACAGTAATAACAGACCATTCAACATAAAATAAATATAAAAGTCACATTTATTGTCAGCTGCCCATCCTCAGCCAGAGGATTAAGTGTCTTTGATGTATCCAAGAGAAGGGATGGAAGTGCAGAAGGAAAATTCAAGCTGAAAAGAAGAAAAGTTACTTACTGTGAAACCCTGTGCTAGTTATTAATACTACAAAGATTTAAAGGAAAAAAAAAAGAGGAGAGGTTTAGAAAGACACAATATACTGCACGAAATGAACTCTTAAAACTTAAATTGGCAGTTTTGGATTGGGTTTCTGGTTTAGAGAGGTGTAGCGTTTAATATGCTGGATATTTAATGGAGTACCAGACTTAAAGAGAGTGTATGAAAAGACTTGAGCGATGCAAAATGGGTGCAAAGTGTCAGATGTTGCTCTACACTCTGTTTGGCCACATATGCAGTAATAAGCGCTGCTGTGCCGTTTCCTCTTTGTTTTTCCCGGCTGCTTCGACTTAAGTCCTCAGATGGAGGTCATGGAAAACAAAAAAACAAAAAAAAAAAAAATAAATCAGTGAAGTAGAAATTGAAATAGAAACTGAGGAAAGGGAGGATGTGTGAGTTTTTTGGCAAACATCAACAAATTCGCTCTCCTTGTGAGGCATTCTGAGATGTGACAGTTTGACAAGTGGAAACCTCTGGGGAGATGCTTCCCATAACCCTGCTGGAAATGAAATATGGATTGTCAGGAACTATCCATGAAGGACAACACTGGCCAGACGTGAACAGCACAGCCATTGTGTGTGTGTGTGTGTGTGTGTGTGTGTGGAAGTGTGTAGATGGAGAAATGTGTTGTCCCACACTGTAGCATATCCTTAATTAGTACATTTTTACATCTGTGCAGTGAAAATTTGCAACACTCTGTCAAGCCTATTTAATCATATAGTCAGTGTTGCAGGGCAGTGCTGAAAACACTGCTCATCTGCTTATCATAGACTTCATCAGGTGTTAGTGTGTGTGTTGAAAACAATTATGCAAAGGACACTCATATCATTATGATATTTGATCCAGAAACACACAAGTAGTGGACCAACAAACACTGGTTCATGTATTTCAGCTACAACGAGTAGCTTTTGTTCTAAATCATATAAAGTTTTTGCTCTTGAAACTGACACTATAATTCTGATTCTGGCCAAAGTGGGCGACCACTTTAGAGCCAATCACTGCTCTGCAAAGAGGTGAGAGGGTGAATAGCACCACACTCTTAGTCATAACCCTGAGTGACTGCAAGTCAGCTCCCACTCACCGCTGAAACGACAGCACCAGGACGCCGTGGTCCTAATCACAAGCTCCAACATGAATCATGAGTTTGGTACTGAAACATTTTGTACTTTAATTCCGAAGCTAAAAATGCCAGAACAAGCCGAATTGTGTTAAAATGACATTGAAGGTAATTAAGTGTGAAAGCACTGATCTCTTTGAACTTTGAAGTTCAAGAATTAAGAATTATAGTTTGGAGATTCTAGTTATTAGGATTTTGTTTTGTTTTTTTCCTCTGGGTTTTAATTGGGTTTCACTCACTCTGAGGTTATGAAACATGCACAGCATAGAGAAGAATCTACTGATTACCAATACAATTCTTATCCAGATCAAGAAATGACTTTAGAGACTTTATTAGTAGATACTTTGGTACTATAGGTTTAAAAGTAAACACTGGTCGCACTTGATATCGTGGGAGATTAATTGAATTTGTTGCAGTCACAACATTGCAAATTCCGAGAGGGACTGACTGACAATCGACGGACTTGCTCTCACACAAATAAATAAAAAACATAAAATAAATAAGTCAGTGAAGATTCTCAGTCATTCAGCTTTGTTTACCCGAAGATTTAATCATGTCAACTGGACTTTTCTTTCTTCTTGGTTAGAAACGCTTCGCTGCTTATCCAAGCAGCTTCTTCAGTCTGAATGAAGTGGCCAGGGAATCCAGTTCTATCCTCCAGAGTAGGCCTTTGTTCCCCCCTGGCCTGAATAGGCTCTCTGTCCAAAATGTGAACATTGTCTTTGTCATTGTCCTCCAGGTGTAGGTACACTGCTGATTCTGGTACTGAGGTGTTGCTTCTCCTGTGCTGGGCCTTGTGTGGACGCTGTTTGGTTTCTCCAATGTAGAGCTCTGAGCACTCTTCAGTGCACTGGACTGCTTACACTACATTGATCTTCTTGTGTTTAGGTGTTTGGTCTTTCAGGTGAACAAGTCTTTGTCTCAGTGTGTTGATGGGATTGAAGTGAACAGGCATGTTGTGTTTTCTGAAGATCTTGTTGAGCTTTGAGTTTTTCCTTCGACTCTGAATCTCTGCTCTGTCCATCGTCCTTCTGTTGGATCTGAGTTTCCATCTTGCTTGAGGCCTTGAGAGCTGTCCTCAGATGTCTATCCTCCTTCTTTTTGGCTTCAGAGGAGGTGGAGATGCTTTCTGCCCTGTGCTACAAGTCGCAACGTTCACTGCGCAGTCCACGAAGGCCATTTTGATTTTGACCTGTTAAATTTAGAGTGTGAATATATTTCTTTTCTTTGGCATGGAAGGGTTTTCTAATTATTTCTAAACTTATTTCCATCCCATTTTCCACAAAGCCTTTGCCTCAACAACAATAGGAATTGTCTAGTAAGCATTTTCTCCATTATCATTAAGATGAAATCACTGAGATACAATTAAAGAGACAATTAATGTCCCTCATGCCGGCAGAGACAATTTAAGCCCAGTACAGGAGTGGTGGACACTGCCACTACTACTCTACGGAGTATATATTTACGATAAATTTAGTATATATTTTCTAACTATCACATGATTTATAACTATGAAAACCTTTAAAAAGTTATCATTCAGAACCAAAGGTCCCAGCTGACTCCAGTGCTCTCTAGCTGAGTATTACTGGCCCATGTACTGAATGTCCCCACTGCTCCTATCTGCACCAGTGGGCCCAGTGACCTCTGGGAGAGGACTCACTGGACTTCCATCAGCACCTTCTGCTGCTTTGTGTGTGTGTGTGAGAAACCCATCCCCACACTCCCCTCTTCAGACCTGAGCATCCCAGTCTTTACAACCAGCAGATGAAAAAGTCCCTGTTAATATTAATTCGGTGTAATTCCTCCCCCATCTCCTATGTGCATTCCTGACTCTACATCCCAGAATTTCTCCACAACCTCAGATACTGAGTGTGTCCTTAAGGTGCAGCACAGGAGCATAGATTGAAGGAAGAAATGTGCATGAGGAATGTGCAGCGGTTAGTGAGATAAGTGGCATTTGTTTTTCCTCCCGTGGCTAATTATGCTATTTATACCTCAGCAGTGGAAGCGACGCTGTGAGCTGCTACACCAAGATTAGTATTCTCGCTAACATTGTTTATCCTCCTGAAAGTGATAACAGCGTACACCTCTTGCTTTAGGGGTGATAGCTGTGCTGGTGTGTGGATTTGAGTGCATGCTCATGTGTTTCTGTCTAAATGTGCATGCATTTGTCTTCTGAGTTTTTTCATATAATAAAAAAAAAAATCTCAGGAAACAACAATGGTAGATTTCTTCATTTAAAATATTGCATCCAATATGACTAAGAAAGTCCATATACAGTAATATCATGTGTATTATCAGTGAGATTAGCATCTGTGAGCAAACTGATGTTATCGCAATGCAGTGAGCATCACATCCAAAGGTCAGAGTTTCTCCCATAAAACTATGACTTATCTTAATTCCTCTTAGCACAACTGGTGATATATGTTTCAATAATTAATAATACATTTTTGTGCAATTGTTGCAACAGAAACCCAAGTCTTAAAAAAAAGGCACTAGACAACTCAATGACACTGCATCATGGTGTAGACATGACTGACAGATATGGCCCACTAGTCAAATCCCAGCCTCACCGTAACTAGTTCAGCATACATTACTGCAAATATACTGCAAATAAAAGGACAGAAGAATACAGACACAAAGTGGAACTTTTGAGTTGTGTTACAGAAGTAAGAAACCCCCACTGAAAATCCCAATGACATTTCTAACATTGCAAATGAAATGCAGCCTTTTTTTTAAAGAAAATGGCATCTAACTTATTTGGTAAAGTTGTTGTTTATCCAAAATCTTATATTGTAGGTGCCTTTAAAGAACGACAGGAGAGGTCACTCCATGAGCAAGTTGAAAGGTTGCAGGAAGTGTAGTAACAGCAGGTCAGAGAATACAAAACAGATATTAGTCTGCACAGATCACAGCTGAAACACTGAAATAGAATATGATTACTTAAGTGCCCGCTCTGCTGGATTTATAGTTTTGTTTTATTGGGAGCTGTAGTTTTTCTGATGGTAAAACCTAAATTGTTGATTTTTTTTTATTTGTTTCTTGAACGTAACAGTCTATGTTCACTATCCTTTCAGCTCTGAAAACATCTGTCTGCTGTGTTTGGACACAACTGCCAAGAGCTGTGAGACTGACCCGAATATTAAAGTTTCAGAACGATGCATAACAATAAGTTGAACATGTAATAGTTCTTTTTTTATATTACACGTTTCATTGTCGCTATCAAACTATTGTAACAACTTTGATGTCGTGAATAAAACATGCGTACAGGTCTTAATTCACCTGATCTCATTCCATCTCATTGCAGACAGTGATGATGATGTGTGGAAGGAACAAGTTGTGGTAGAAAAGCTGCCAGAACAGGATGGAGTGTGATAAAACTGGCCCCAGGCTATTCGCAATAAATATTACATCATATCTACAGTATATCTTATGGAATATCTGTACTTACTGCATAGTTTTCTAGGCTGCTGCTCCGGCATCCCTGCATTCATCACAAGGACAAATTGGAAAAATTCATATTTTGCTCCTTCCCTTTTCACACACGGTGCTAAAAAGCAGACGTGGTTTGACATCAGGCCTAGATAAAGTGTATCTTCTTTGAACTGCAGGAAGCAAGACACAACCATATGAACAGTATTCCTAAAACAAACTGCTCCCTTATTTATAATTCAGTCAATATGCAGGGTCAGTGAAAATGAAGCCAAGGTAGCTGTCTGCGTGATGGGCCATCCGAAACACTTTCTCAACTTTGACAGGAATTTATATTCTAATCACTACTGTGGTGTCGGCTGGCTAACGTTATGCAGTGAGTGTCAACAACTAGGGACACATTAACATATTGTTCCTCCTCTCCTGTATCCAAGGAAATCTGAACCAATACAAAATGTCCCGTGTGGGAAAAGGTTTGCTGCTGCTTAGAATATAAGATACACTGAGACAATAAAAACAGAATCTGTTGCGTGAGGCCTCCAGTAGGTTTCTTGTCCCCCGCTGTCCCTCCCTCGCACTCTAAAAACAGGTTCTCCTTCAGTTTCGTAGTAACGCACTTACTTCAAACTTTTAGGAAGCAGCCCTCTCTGTGTTCATCCACCCTCACAGGTCCACAATGAAACGGAGACAGACAATACCAACCCGGATTGTGGATAAAATAAAATAAAACTGGCTGTAGTGGAAGTTTGCCTGGGCAAGACACTGAACCCCAAAGTTATCGTTGGTGTCTGGTGCTTGTAAGTGGCTTTGGATAACAGTGTCTACTAGACGCGTCCCGGTAATGATTTCTAGTTTTACAACGTTATAATTTCTTTTAGTTTGAAACTGTCAGAAAGGTGATAATTCTATGCGTTTGGCCACTCTCCACTTTAAAACGAATGAGCGGAACAAAACATTGGAACCACCTGTTCTTGAAATGCACAGGCTTTGCATAATGTGTAAATGACTTATTTTAGCAGCTGGGCACAGCTTGTATGAAAATGACTTCAGTTACGTGAGAAAAAGTGAATAGATCGCGCTGAAGTCTGAACATTAACAGCTTCATATTAGCTCACGTAACATTAAATCTACCAACATTTTTAAAGTCCGTGTGTCTTTCAGCACCACTAAGGTGTAGAGAGTCTGACTCTGACACCGATTTTTGCCTATGAAATAGGAAATCAGTGCGCACAAAGTGCTATGAATTAAAAATTCATACTTTTTAAAGTTGTATATTGCAACAATAATGTACACACCTGAACTTGTCTCATGGCACCGCACCATCGCTACTGAGCTAAAAGTTATCATGTTAACATGATCAGTGGGTTTCATTTTTCCATAGTCTTGTACAGCTGCTTGTGTTTATAATAGATTTATTATTAATATTATTATTCAACTTTGCCAGTGGCTCGGCTCGAGCTAAATGCTAGGCTCACATGCTGTTCACCAGCTTACTTAAAATGTCAGTGTGGAAGAAACAAAGTTCAGCTGGTGTTAATAGTAAGTTTGTGAGGCATTGGTTTATAAACCGAAGCAGTGGACAAGTTAAAGCTACAATAACCTTTTTCTTAATATTCAAAACATACTGTGTATGTGGAGAGGGGCTGTCAAAAGCCTTAGTGACCCCGACTCCTAGAACAGGATGCAGTGCAGACATATTCTCTTCCAAAGGTTTTTGAGTGAGACTCAGCCTTCTAACCAAGGCCAGAGAAGGCCAGGTATTTCTTATTATCCTGACATTTTTGCTGCTTTTATGTTGCTCCAGGCTGATGTCGAATTGGCTTCCAGTTGGAAGGACTAACAGACTAAGCCTTTTGTCATGAGTTTCTGCCCCGAGATTTAGCAGAGCTGCCCATATCCAACATAACAAAGAGGTTAAGTCAAATATGGGTGAGTGATATTTTGTGTTGGCTGCATGATGAGGCTGGAAATAACCATTACAATGTGTGGGCCAGCTTCTAGTAGCTCAGTGTTGTTCTTGTTTGTGATGTTTGACTTTATTGACCCACGTGACACGTCATTTCTCAGGGTTCTGAGTCAGGTTCTCATTCTGTCACAAAATTAAAGAAGGTAGATAATGTGTTCAGGAGGATTCCGCTCTGATAAAAGGCAACCCAGCTGAGTCATGTGGAATTATCAGCTCTTTGTGCGTAGGAAAGATCATCCTGCAGCGACACAGGAACCTCACTGTCTCCATTCTTGTCTCTGCAAATGAATTCCGATATGCAATTCCATAGCTACAGATTGAATTACTGAGAACAATTTGGAAACAAAATCCCATTTCTTTCCCAAATCCTGCTGCAAATGAATCATGCCCGAGTTTGTATTCCGGTCCCGTGTTCTTGCCCTGCCATTTTCCCTTCGAATGTTACAGAAGAGTTAAGCTTTTTTAAAAAAAAAACCAAACAAAAAAAAAAGCGAAAACATTAAATGGTCTGGCACAGGCAAACTGGAATTATGGCAAATCGTTCGTAAAATTAAACAGTAACAAAATAGCAAACACAATTTTATTTTGTGTCAGGGCCATAAATCGTGTCTGCCCTACAAGAGCTGGTTTGTTTTTTTATGCTGTTTGGGCTTGTTTCAGGTTCTAAGCATAATTTAATCAACCATTGCAGGTGCATAAAACAGAGACGAACGTGGTTTGCAAGACAATGGAAAAAAAACACAAATTGGACTACTTTCCATCCCCTTCCACAATTAAACAGTTGAGCTGCTGATTAACACTTTCCAATTTCCCACTTCCCCAGCTGCAGCTGATCTACACCCCACACTGTTTTTACTCTCTATCTATCTATCCATCTATCCATCTATCTATCTATCCATCTATCCATTTATCCATCTCTAGATCTATCTATCTATCGAAACACATTGATTATTTTTAACTAAAAGCCTCCCAAACTCCATAAAATGTAATATGAAACATTGCAGCCACCTGTGCTCACTTAACTTCATTCAAATTTTCATAAACCAGAGTGTTGTTCCTGTCAGTGCTAAATCCAATCATTACAGTATCACCACTGGCCCTGCATGGCTGATTTGTGTGACATAGGACAATTTTGTTGCGTCTATTGCTCGTGATTGATGCCAGCAACAAAAATCAATTTAGTTTGTTTTCACAGACAATATGAAACAAGCAGGAGGTTTTTTTTTTGGGGGGGGATCCTGTGTTAGACAATGGATTGTGTTGGATTCAAAATGCAATAATTCTCAGTCAGCATGTGTAAACCGATTAAATTAGCTTTTTATCAATTGTTGCTTTCTTTTGTTTAGGCCACATACTGGTCCAAAGAATTATAGCTTATTATTTAATAATGCACATATTGGGTTGATATCTTTGTTCCGGTGTTATTGAAACTGATGAAATGGATTCTAAAACTGTAAAGGGTAAAGAGGTTGACCTTGGAGAATTCCCTGCGGGTTTTTTCTCATACAGACACTTTAAATACTACAGATGATTATCATTTACACCTTGATATTAAAGTAGACAGCAAAAAAAATGACTTATTTGAATTATAGAACTGCATGGACACAACATGTGGGGTCATACTTTACATCTGCTAATATAACATGTGTCACGCCCCTGTCTAGGGGGTAGGGGTGCAACATACAAAGATAAATAAGGCTGTTGGCTCCCCGGTCCCCAAACCAAAATCCTGACTTGGCTCCGTATAAGTATCTCCATTGTTGACTTGGCTCACTCAAGCCAACACTATATAATTTTTGCTTCTGTATGATGCCAGCTTCATTCAGAAAGTGATCCTGAAGTGACCTCAAATAGTTTTGCACCTATATCCAAAATTCTAATTATATCTACCTCCTCCTAGTTTGGCAGTTATGTTAGTGCATTTAAGGAAAGGTTGGCTAAAGCTTTTGGTGTTGTTACTCTAGTAAAGATCACAAAAACTAATGAAACACAGCATAGAAAAACTGACATTATTACCTTTAAAGGCCCTTGTCAGATTATAGGAGCATGGACAGTACTAAATAACGTGGTTGTATCGAATTTTATCAGATATCTAGTATATGATAGTAGCATCAAACTTCATATCTAGCTCTCTGCATGAATTGAATTATTTTGAAAAGCTGACAAAAACTATTCTGAAAATCACTGATTTTTAATGGTTAAAACATAAAAGACATTTTGATTTGCCAGTTTGTCATCATTTTGCATTTGTTCTAGAGAGAATAACTCATTTATGGCCTAAAATAGCCGACTTATAAGACAATACTTTCAGCTATTTACCACAGATATATCACACATATTGTGGTAATCTACAGTCTCTTGGCCTTAGCTGTACATACACAGAGTGCTTATCACATTTAACCAGATAATTCTGCTTCTTACCAAAACAGCGCTGTGACACTGTAGCACGTAAAACAATCCCAATTTCTACAACTTACAATCAGACATTTTAAGCACTTCATAATGTAGGGCATCCACTATGACTCCATCACCCACTATGTTTGACAGTTTCAACTTTTAAAAGTAGAATTCATGGCAGAAGTGCTGTATTGAAATGCATTAGTTTGTGTAGACGCACCTAATGAATGTAGCCAGTGAATGTAGATGCAAACTATAGAGGAATTTATAACCAACATTTAAAGTTTACTATATGGCCTGCAAACATTCATAAGCCTGCTTCCATATTTAAAGTCCGTAACAATTGCTACACTTTTTACACAGCCACACGTTTGACTCATACATAGCTGCCAATCAACACGCTGAAAGACACACACACAGTGTTTTGTCCAAGCGTGATAAATATCTGGTGAAGGTCATGTGAGGGATCTCATTCTCAGCAGAGATGAGGCTGCTGATAGTGTCAGTCCTGCAGGCAGATTAGCCCAGTCCGATTCCACCGTCGCCCCAGTCGTCCCAGTGGTGTCATAGCTGCAGCACTGATGCTATCGCGTCCAGTCAGCCACTGATGACCCCTTGAATCTCATTAAAGGTTCTATTCAACTCTGTGTCATGCACAAGAAGAGTATGAAAAGGACAACATGGTGTGTGTGCAGATGTCTGAGTGGGGACTTGTGGTTTTCTGTGTGCTTCTTTTTTTTCCCCTTTTGCTTTATCTTTAAAGAAGAAATCAAAATCAGACCCTGCTCTGTATTTACTCAAGTGGAAGCTGCCAAGTACGACCAAAGTTACTGAAGCAGCTCATGTTGAGTAATTTTGGGTTGTGTGCAGCTAAAGGCATGTGAAGGCTAGTTGCTGAGGGAGGGGCGGACATTTCTCTTCTGGTGCCCCCTTTCCCAGACTTTCTCAGGCTGGGACTTTAGAATAATAATCAGGAGGTCAGAAGAATGGTTACGCTGACAGCCTGAAGGTGAAAAAGACGGACAAAAAAAATGGAGGAAACACTGCTTGTCTGCACCCATTGTGGTTATTATATTGGAACGAGGGGCTGTTTTTCTTTCTTGTCATTGCAGCGATTTAAACTTGACAAGCCAATGTATTTTAATCCAAAAGATCTTAGGACACTGCATGGCATTACTTTGAATATCACATTATGAACACCGCTTTTACACACCAAAAATGTGTTTTGGTGTGAGTGAGTCACAAAAAGCCACATTTAAAAATAAGGAGCTCCTCAAAGCTTTTGCCGAAGAAAATATTTGTTAAATAAATCAGTAATTATAATCCTTTTATTAAGGTGTCATGGTGACACAAATATTTTAAACTGTCTTTGGGTACAAATACTTCTTGGCTGAGGATGACACATCAGTGTCAAATATATATTTTGTGTTGTAATTAAAGAAAGGTATTATGAGATATTATAGGGGATACACCTTATCATCCTTTCTGTATGAAAGACCTTTAGTAATGGATTACACGGGTTTATAGAGGAGATTATTATAAAGGGTTTTCTTGTATTTATGAATTGGCATAGGATTAAACTGGAACAAGACATTCACCATCAAATTTACATGTTGCAGAACTGCAGTGTCGGATTGTTATAATCCCTTTGGTTCTGGTCTTGTTTGTTGTGCTTCTTCCTTATTTGCACTTTCCTGAGCCCTGATTCATGCTAAAGAGTCAGCATTTTTAAAGTTCGTTTTTTGTCACGCTGTAAAAAGTAACCTCAGATAAACGTTAAGTCAAAGTATTATTATCGGCAGGGGCATCATTCGTACATGAGAGTGCACAGATTCATACTAACATGGTACTATTGACAAAAGTTTAAACGTTTCATGTAATAATTATGTGCAGCGTAGACTAGGTCTTCAGATGACTTAGTTAGCTTTCTGGATAAATAGGTAGATAGGTAGAAAGGTAAATATTCCACACTCTGCAGGGTGTCTGGTGGCTCCATGGGTAGAGCACTGGCTTGGGATGCAGAAGGCCCCTCCAGGTGTGGCCCCTCACAGCCACCAAGAGCCCCCTTGGTGCCGATCTCCAAAGTTTCGGTAGGTAGGAATTTCTGTGTGTTTTTAGAACATTTTACATTTGTTTTTGTTCAGACGTTTAACTGAGATAAAGGTTAGTTGTGGCAGCAGCCAAGTCAGGTGTTGTCTTTAGACTAGATTATAAAACGTGGCGTGAATGAGTTGCTCTTTAAATCTAATTTTAACTTAATGGTAAAAATACAAATAATAAAACAAAAAATAAAAGTACTAAAGTTGACTCGGATGATCTACTGTATCTAATAAAAGGTGTCATGCATGGTTCAATCTCCGGCTTCTCCAGTCACATGTCAAAGTGTCCTTGAGCAAGACACTGAACCCCAACTTAGTGACTCCCGGTGCGTTTTGGTCCCATTGGTGTGCGATTGTGTGTGCGAATGGGTGAATGAGAAGCAGTGTAAAGCGCTTTGAGTACCAACAGGTAGAAAAGGGATATATTAGTGCAGACCATTAACGATTTACAGTGATAAAGTCCATTCTTGATGAAATGTAAAATGAAATGTGCACATTCTGTGAATATATAATAGCAGTTTTAGTCATAACTGTCCAAGTTTTTGTACTGTCTAGAACTGTATATAGGTTGTTTATTGAGGTTTTAATGTGCATGATATTCAAAGGATGTATTAACACTAAATAAAATATTCATTTAAAACCACCCTAATTCATTTCAGTGTGAAGTGCAAGATCCTTAAAAACCTTCTCTTTCCTTTCTGCTGGGAAGGACTCGCCTCACAACCAGAGCAGACCAACCGAAGTCATTTTTGGTGAAAATGTGATATATTCTCCGTCCTATGTTTCTTTTTTCACTTCAAAATAAAACACTGTCATATGTCGCTTGCCTCAGGAAGTATGGCCTCTGAGGGTTTCATATACCAACTCATATTCACAATGTGTGTGTCCTTTGCTGAAAAATTAAACATGGTCAAATAATGCAGTACGTTATGAGATCTCCTGCTTTCATGCACACACACACACACACACTATAGTCTGTATAACCTCTGAATATATTTCCGATTTCCAATCATTATAGTGGACACAAACACTTTCACAGTCATTTCTGTAGTTTAAACACACGGAGAGAACACACAGTTTAATAGTCTGTTGGACATTGTCAACTCTAAATCTCGCTGTTACATTGATCCATTTTGTGTTCATGACTTCTAACTGTATAATCTTAGCTTTGTTTTCCTGACAGTTCCTAAACAACCACTTCTGGAACCATGTTTAATTGGTTTGAAACAATGGAAACCTGACAGCCTAACAATGCCCACTGAGCATTATTAACAGGTAACCACCCCATGTGCAAACATCTTCATTTATGTCAGCTTTAGAGACGGCTGATAAGCAAATCGTTTTCCTGTTGTTTTATTGAGACTGTTTGCTTAAAAAAAAAAAAACAAAAAAAAACCCAGAACCCATGTGTTTAGTTGTAAATACTTTGGATTCATTTTTCTTGAGCTGATGATGTAAACTCATAAAAAATGATAATCAAAACTTTGTGTCAGTCATCTCTTTTCCATTGTTTCCACTTATTCATAGGTGTTTCTAGAACTGATGCCTTAGAAATGTAGTTGATTTGTTGACTTGTATATACAAGTACAGCATAGCTCACTAAAGGACCTAATTACATGTTTCTTTTAAATGTTACTTTCTTTTCATAGTTTATTGTATTTTCCTCCCCAAAACAAAATGATAAATTCTTAACAAACTTCTTCATCCCCATCCCAACGTTTTCACCTGCAGGTTGTTAAACCTTCAAGTTTGAAGTAAAAAATACAAAGCACCAGCCTACTTCAATTACTAATGTTGTATGAGGGTGTAATCCATAATATATTAATATTATACATATGTATAAGGATCAGAGCAACATTGCCTGGATTCTAAATACAACTTGGGCAAATACCAACTATAGTGAAAATGTCCCCAAGTGTCTTCTCCTTTCTTACTAAATGTCTCCAGGGTCACCGTATTGAGTACAACGGCCAACTGAACAGGTGAAAGTAGCACTTGTATTATCTTGTTTGAAAAGGTTCCCCCTCACTATCCCACTGAAATTTGACTCTTTCCCAAGAAAAGCACCTAAAGTGTAGCCACAAGTCTTGATGGCTATGCCATTAACAGGAAGCTATCTCATCTCCTGTCAGACAGGTAAATCACTGGTAGGCCTAAGGGTCCTACTAGGGTCACGTTAATTAAAAGCCACTGCAGGCTCTTTTGTAGCCCTAAAGGAAGGTTGGGGCGTCCCCTTGTCTGCAACAGTCTCATTGACTTTGGGAGGTGCTTCATCACATATGCACGTGTATATGCAATAGGTTTTCAGGAATATACTAACCTCAAAGGAATATTCAGGTCTCATTTATTGCTGCCACTGGTTATCACTTTTGCAAACTGTGACAGATATATGACAGATATTAACTGACAATAATTTACATTAACTGAAATACGTGTGTCCATTTCTTTTCACATATTTTTGCGTCATTTATGCCTTTAGTTAACACGGAGGCAGAATGACATCTAGCCTGTGATGCTGCAGTTACATGCAATGTTAGTCCACATTTAACATCTTAAACTGTGTATATTTATATGTTTTTATATTTATTACACAGTATACTGAACTTCTTTAGCTCAGATAAAACCCTGTAGATATAAGTTCAGCTCAGTTTTATTAATTTGTCATGCTGTAGCTGCAGGTTGTGAACATGTGAATCAAAACCTTTTTCTTAATACATTAATAATGTATTTGAAATAATTCCGATTTCCATAAAATGACCTTGATTTTTATCCGATGAAAGATCTGTCTATTAATAATGCTGCACTGTTGTCCGGTCCCAAGGTTTCAAGTCCGTCCAATGTTTTAGATTCCTTTAGTAAAATCCTAAATAATAGTTTGTCCTTGTTTTTTTGTGCATAATCAGTTTAATTTTAACAAACTATAACACATAGCTTCCAGGCAAGAAAGCTCCAAATCTGACTCCAAGTAACAACCACAGAGAAAAGAAACAGTAGGGTGTGAATAGTAATCAGCGCTGTTAGCCAAGGTTTAAGAGTTAAAAAGTATTACAAGGGGCTAAAAAAATACTGCAATACCAATGTTCAAATGCACAGAAAATCAAAGTAAATATGAAACTTTTGCAAATGTTATTAGGATAAACATGATAAATACTTTATGTATACAACAACTAAACCAGATACACAGGACGAAGTGACAAGAGGAGGATTTGTCACATACTGTAGTTATACTGACAGAAAAGAAAAAAAAAAAAACACACTCACTTAAATCTTTCATACATAAAGCCTACTCATATTCTTACACACATTAATCATCCTGTCACACTTTAGATCAAGTACATTTATCATTAATAAATTAGTCAGTGAGGGGATGGAGGAGGGGTGGGGGGGGGGCCAGAGGGTCTCTTCAAGTGTGTTTTTTTTTTTAGATTTTGCACTAATTAGATCCCGGAGAACATGACGGCGGGGATGTAAAGCAATCCTGATTCTGACTTTGAGCCAGTCACAGGAACTGAATCCTCAGCACGACGCAGGTGACGTTTGAGAGCAACTGGTTGACCTTTCTGACCCCTGTTGTCCCACAGGGTAAGTATCCAATGGTCAATTGTTTAAGAGGTAGTTTAGCGCCAATTTTTCTGAAGTTTTAATTCTGCACATTGGAGACTCTTCAATGTCAAATGTCCATATCCCATTTCTACTATTGGCAGATCATTTTATGAAGAAAGAAATGCATTGTTCGTCCTGCACTGTTTGTGGTTATTTTAAAGAGGGGAATTTAAAGAGACTGTTGTATTTGTTGGGTTGAGGCAAGACCACCATTGTTGAGTCCAATATACTTGATGGGATCCAGTCCTGTTTCAGTCTAGGCCATGACCCAACTACAAGCTTGGGGCTTATCATTTTACACTGCAAGTTATTGTTGACTATGGAGGAGGAAAAAGATTCACATACTGACGGCAATAGAAACACCTCCCGGACTCAGCTCAGCTATAAATTATCTCATAGGGTACAAACAGGCTTTTCTAATAAACTGGTTACTTTTTTAATAACTACTGAGTCACGCTATGTAACATAAATTATGTTTTACAGATTAAGGAAAACCTTTTCTTTTTCGATGGATACATGGGCCCCATTTAACGTCTCTGAAAAAAGTAAATAATCCTTCCCACATGCCAACATTTTAAGCTCTGTGGAAGGTTTTCTGTTGGCTTTGGCACAATTCTACACAAAAGTGGAACTGGTTTCAGTTATTGTTAAGTGTAAACTAAAACCACACCAGTTACTATTAACCTATCATTACTATAGGTAACATTTAAATTTTTTTTTTTATCTTTTGTGATTTTCATGGACAGGATCTCATCGTGAAGCTGCAGGCAGCAGAGTAACCTGGTTATAGCATCACTTCTCTGCTTTTTGCTGATGATGTTGACTTCATCAGATCACCACCTTTAGGATACACTGGGGCAGTTTGCATCTGAATACTCGGATGAGAATCAGCAACTCTGAGTGTGAGGCCGTGGTTCTCCACCAGAACAGTGGATTACTGCCTTCAGGTGTGAAATGAGTTGCTTTACCAATTGAAGACGTGGATGTACAGTATCCTTGGAGTCTTATTCACAAGTGAAAGCCAAAACCATTGACAGGCCCACCTCACAGCTACAAGGGTCCCTTGGACAAGTAATTTAAATGATAGATGAATGGAGAAATTGACTGGTGGATTAGTGCAGCATCTGCAGCAAAGTGGATATTGTACCACAAATGTAAAACTCTGAGTTGGTCATTCAATTCTGGTAATAGTTGAAAAAATGAGATTGCCCACGACAAGCAGCTGAAATTGGTGTCCTCTGTGAAGAGGTTGGACTTTATGGTTGTGACACATCAAGCTGACGGTCAGCAGTCCTCCAGCGTCAACCTGTTTTGTAGTGTCCATCAGCCTAGTGTTTGAAGTGTGTTTCACACCGTGGGCCCATCTGTGACAGAGACCACTTGGACTGGCTGTTCAGCCAAATGATCTCATCCCACAGCGTCAGATATTGACACTTCCTAAGGTGTCAAATTGTACCGCTTTGTACGTCCTTTGGGGTATCGTATTGCCTCCAAAGGTACCCTTTGGTGTTCCCATTGGACGCTCCAGGAGTGCCACTATTTGACACCCTGGGAACAACTGTGCCCTGTATTGACGCTGCAGGTGCACTTTGGCATCAGTATTGAAATGAGACAGGTCCTTAATTGGTAGATTTAAAAAGTCTTTGCTGAACAGCTTGTACAGTTTGTACATACGCTGTCCCACGTCTTCCTGTTTGCCTTCCTCTCACACAGGTGCCGAATGTTCAGCATTACATGCTCATCGGCTCTGGTCTTTGCGTCTTCCCAGACACAGATAATATTAACCAATGCAGCAGTTGGACTTTGACAACGGCTTGGTGTTATCACGGCATTTAGAGGTAGGGTAGGGAGTTCAGACATCTGAAGAGGGCTTGCAGTGAAGCTATTGGACCTTCTTGTCAGAGGTTGTTGAACTGAAGTAGTGGGGGTCTTCTTTCATGTATAACTGGTATGGCTAGATCCAGAATATGAGATTATGCATCTCACATGACCTGAGAATGTCTCCGGATTCTCCAGGAGAAGCTGGAGAACAATGATGTGGAGAGAGACACCTGCAAAATATTTTTTGCTAAACATGCTGTTACCAAAACAATGCATGGATGGATTTATGTATTCATGAGTTATATGTTGTATATAATTTTAACTTTTGGAAAGATAAGAAAAAGGTAAAAAAAAAAAAAAAAAAAAGATAACATGAATGAAATTGCTTTACTTCAACTCAGTACGTTAGCATTTGGGGGGGGGGGGGTGCACCAGTGAACTTAGAAAACACAGACTCATTTGGTGCATCTGCAGATAAAAGGCTGAAAAAACAAAACATGAAATGTATGAGAAGCATGCATGAGTTGTTCTGCTGAGAAATCAAACCCAGGAGACAAATTGGATTTGGTAAAAAGTGTAATGCAAAACTAACAGCACTTTTCTAATCATAGTGTGTTTTTATTCTAGTTAGAGAATTAGTTTATTGTAGAACATGGGTTTACCATTTATGAGGCTTTTCATCACACAATTGCGTGGTACTCAATGACCTGCTCTTACCCTTCTGGGTTTCTTTTGCATGAGTCCTCCATCTATCTTTTGTATCATTTCGCCAACCCTTTGTTTTAGCAAATGCATTCAATAATTTTACAGCGACATCCAATAAAGTAACCAGATTGCAAAGCAAACCGATAATCTAGATTTTAGGATGTTGCTAGGTAACAAAAAGAAGCGACGAGGGCCGTCAGTTTCATAAATCCACTCGACAATTTGCTCATCAGTGTACTTTCCCAGCTGTCAGCCAAACTGGATAAGCCATCCATCAAATGTCCAACTGCCAGCTACTAGAAGAAACGTAACCTTTCATACCCGTCTAGATGTTCACACTGGAACTATATAACATTTATACATGTTTTTTTGTTTTTTTAATATTCAGTAGTTTTACTGCTGCTTAATTCAATCTTTCTTGTATTCATTTTGTTTTCACTGATAAAATGTCACCGCTGAAAGAACGAGTCCCACGTTTGAGATGTGTATTTGGACTTATGACTTTCTGTTTTCAAAAGAGGAACATGGGATATGCTGCCTCTGATAGCATACTATACTTTACGTGGGACGCTAACTATCTGGTTAATGAAAACTGAAATAGTATTACAATTTACTGTCTGGTCTTTGAAATGTCCACTCATCTTATATATTCATAGGTTCATTGTAGTTCTCTACATCTATCAAATAAATCACATCCTCACTGACTGCAGGAAACAAGGAAACTCGAAAGGCTTCACATACTTTCTCTTTTCATAGTAATTTTGTGCTCTCTGAAGGCGTCTAAAAAAAGGCCATCGTATCCATTTTATCGCTGAAATCTGCATTTACCTTTACAGACGCTGACTGTTGTTAATCGTTTACAAAGGGTATGCGCATTTCATTTCTGCTTCCAGATTATTCCTCAATTTTCAGCAAATGGAGGTTTGGTAAATGCGATACTGCCCTTTGTGGACATGTACGTCTACCGTGCAAGCAATAAAGACACGTCGACATTTCATGTATTGACGGAGTATTTCTCCCCCTTAATGCCCTCTTAGTCTGACCTTTAACCTATCGCGCTCATGACGTCCAGCCAAGTTATTCAAGCTAAACGTCACTGTGGTCAATGTGCATGTAAGCATAAAGTTGGCAGGGCTGTGATCCTACAGACAATATAGATAAAATGTCTTAAATGTTGGTGGACATGGCCAACACCTTGTCTTCCTATTAAAAATAAGCAAATATGTCAAGTCTGTAGCTTCACTTGCTATTACCTGACTTTTATTTTGTAGTTTTCCTGCTCCACTTCCTGTCCTATTGTCATTTGGCCACTTCCTGTCCTGATCAGTCCTGATTATTTTCACCTGTGTCCCTGCCTTTATGAACCCACCTCTCTACCCAGTTCCCTGCCAGATTGTCTCCGTATGTTTTCTGGACAGTGAGCCTTCTTCTTAAATAATTAGTCTTTTAATAGTCTCTGGAATCATTTTCTTAGCCCTCACAAAGTAACTCATTCTTACCACTGTAGCAAGTCTGGCTAATCAGATGTTAGTCTGAGCAGAGAATTTACTAAATGTCTCTGAATCCCTCCTGGGAATCATGCTAGAAATGTATTAATCACTAAAAATACTCATAGAAAATAAAATGTTATATGTTTACAGGCAAAACATGGGTAACGGAAGATAAGTATTAAAATCTTTCATGTATGATTTTTGGATCAATAGACCTTTGTAGGCCAATTTGATACCAATAATGTGGACATTAGCGCGCGCACGCACGCACGCACGCACTCACTCTCCATCATCCACTGGTGCTTAAATTAATCAACTTCATGACATGAACTTGGTGAAGTAAGTTTTGAGGAAAATTGTTATCTCTAATAGCATAAAAATGATTCCTCACATCTATCATGACAAAACCTCTATTAGCCTATAGAGGAGAAGAGCTGTAAGGATAAAAAGAGGAGAGATCCGGAGCTGCGTACGACAGCATTTTGACATTCACTCCGTTCCAAGGGGAGTCATTATTTATGCATTAGCGATGTGAAACTAATTGTATTCATCACCACCTCACATGAGCCCAGAGAGCTGACGTGTCATTTGAATTTAACATACGGAGACATTTACATGCACCTGCCAAGTACACCAAAAAAAAAAAAAAGGGGGGGGGGGCAAGGGGGCTGACTGCTGCTTGTTAATGCATGGATGCTCGGGTTGAAATTTCCAAACTGACCACTTTTGCCTCCTGTTGGTATTTTACGCTTGTGTAAGTCTAGTCCACATTGAATTCAGAGCATAGCGGGGAGGTTTGAGTGTCAGACGACGACAGAAAAATGTTTACAAGCAGTCGTGTGTACGAAAATTGTAATCGATGACGTTAATATGGTAAACAAAGGAAATGATGCATCGCTAACCCTCGGTTGTTTACAGTATACACCCACTCCTCTTCCTTCTATCATTGCCGTGTTGCTCTTTTGGCCTGTGCTGCATCAAAATAATAATGCAGCCAAATGTTCCAAAGTGGAAGTCGTTGGCCTTGTTTGCTCAAACAACATAAAACCAGGAAAATAATACAGTGGCAACTTTGGCAAAACCAGCATCACAAACTTGGCAGGGAAGCATGTGCAATAGTCTTATATCTTCTCCAAACTAGTGGCCCAAAGCTTCATCTGGGCAATGGACTGTGACTGGCAAAGCTCACTGAAAGGAGAAGGGGAAAAAAAGACAATAGGATGAAATGTGCTGGCACCAGAAGGGAGCAAGTTTGGCTCCGCATCTCCTCCCCTCTGTTCTGCTCTCAGCGTCAGCCCTCCCCCCCCCCCCCCCCCCCCCCCACCCACTTGTCATCCCACTTGTATCTCCCTCTTTGTCTCGTCTTCCCCTCGATGCTACACCTCGACTCGGCCTCTTTCCCCGCTCCACTCCTTGCAGCACAATCTAATCTGAGCAGCCTCACTCCCCTTTGAACCACCTCACAATTAGGCGGAGAGGAGTGTTGCCCTTGATGCATTGTAGTTAAACCACTCGGCTCGGCTGGAGTTTGACTTTGATCCCTTAAAGGCTGGAGCAATTCGGTGGGTGGCTGCAGTACAGTAACAGTACGTCCCCGCTTCATCAGGCACTGCCACGGAGATGTGCTCCATTCAGATTGGTCTGACAGCTCCTGCCCCTGAGGCCCGGTGTCAAGCAGATATGGAGAAGAAATTCTTCTCTCCCACGCCCTCTCTCAAATAAAACTACGGTAAAAAGTTTAAAGGGAACAAAACAAATGGCAGCATCGATATTTTTTGGAGGGAGTTCGCTTGACACAGACAGTAATCTAGCATTTTACCTGACGCACTCTGGCAGGATGGGCCGGATAAACTGGGTGCGGATATTCAGTGATGTAAGCGATGCAGTAACAGCATGCTTTGAAGATTAGGGGAACTGGTGAGCGTGGTAAATTGCTCTCCCCATGTTCCCGCTTAACAGAGAGAGTTTGTCGACAAACCTATTTGGCAGAGACGGTTTTTTTTTTTTGGTTTTAGGATAGAAAAGTAAAAAACAACCCAGAAAAGCTTTCTGATCCCGAAAACAGAAATGCTACAGATAGTCAGTTGTGTATGATCAATAAAGATCATGTATAGAAGCGGAGATGTCCTCCAATGTCCTCAATGTCCTTACGGCGGAACTAGACTTTCATAAAATGGAAAATAGCTCACCCGAGGCCTTGAACAAAATACTGCCCCGTTTTCTTTCACAGTGCATAAAAAAATGCCATCAAGGAACAGAAGAAGCTTTTATTGTTATCACTGAGTACATATACATGATAAAATGAAATTTGCCCTCTGCATTCAACCCTTACAGCCAGAGGTTGGGCCTGGGGAGCTGTGTAGCGCTGTCTAGCTGAAGGACACACCGGATGTGTGGGCTGTGATTTGAACTGGGGGCCTGATGTTCTATCCATTGAGCCTGTAGGGCCACTGCTGCATATGACAAATATGCACTGCATATTGTTTGAACCTAAAAACTAAACTTTTTCCAGCATGTAGTTTAGTCAGTGGCAGCCATTAGCAAGTCACTTCCTACTGCTGAAAAGCTGCGGTTGCTATTCGTGGCTTTGGGAAACACAGTCGCAAGTTTAGGTTCATGCCGCCATGTGCATGTTCATGAGCAGGTCATACAACCACACAGCCTGCAATGTCCCCACTCAAATTCTGTCTATTTTGGGTCTAATTAGTCATTTCATCTGCTTTGTTAGCATTTGTCTGTTTTGGGGTCAATTACACCTTTCTTGAATCATTTTATTGTAAGCTTTGACTTGTTTTGCCTCTTTGTGGTTGTTGTGCATCTCTTTGTAGTGGCTTTGTGTCTTTGAACAGCGCTGTTCTCAAAGAAGAAATACGAAGATTAACTTCAAAGACTCTGGCCTACGGGTCCCCTCGGCCTGTGCCTGATTGGCCTGTTCAGTAATCCATCCTATGATCCATCATTCCAAATAAATAAAAACAAATATCTGATCCCAGGGCAGAACTGATCTAATTAGCAAGTAGTAGTAATAATAGCAGAAAGTCGGACTAATTTTAACGCACACTGCTCAGATGTTTGCATCAAAGTGTAGACAGTGTGATCACAGGCATTAAATGTCCACTTTAATAAATTACTACTTCCTCCTTTATACTTTTAAGGAAATTGTCAAAACTGAAAAGAAAAAAAAAAACATTTATTCAGTAATGAAAACCCAGCATGAGGGCAAAGCAGACAGGAGGAGTTTCACGATGGCTTCTGTTCCAGTTGGGCCTCATTATCTCAAAAGCCTCAGAAGTCACATGTATAAAATGTCAGGACATGTTATAAGAGTAAAGATGTTTCCCAGAATGATTTTGACCTCATGCAACGAATTTAAATAAAAGCCAGCAACTTCATTTGTACACTAATACATTTTGTGTTGATTAGAAGTTAACAATCTTGTCAGACCTGAGCCTGATATTGGTTTGGATGTTTTATACTGTCCTTTCTTGTGAGGTTAATTTTTTATTTTTTTTAATATCTGTCCCAAACTCTGTGGGTTTTTCTTTTGGTTTTTTTTAAAGGATACATTTTTTATAAAAATGATTTTGAAGTGCTAATTTGTTGCACGGGCATTCAATAATCCTTACTTCAGCCATAAATTAATTGAAAGGAGAGAAGAAAAAAAAAAAAAAAAACTGGTTGAAACTTCAGTTGGTTCAATAAATCTCCCAGGCTGAATCCAACATGACCAGCCTGCAAAGAGCTACATGTTTGCATCATTAAAAGACCCAGAGATGAGAAGCAGTTTGCTGAATTCATACATTTTCTTTGTTTACGCCCTCAACAAAAATCCCTTAATTACGAATAATTAGCATCACAAGGTATTTGAGGCTATAGAGATGACGCAACAATGGTTATATTAACCATTCCTTTTGATTCTAGCATCATTTCAGGGCAACCAAAAGATGCATTCTCCGTGACTTATGATTAATTGATGCGAAATAATTCAACTGTTAAGTGTTTACAGAAAAAACGATATCAACTATAACTTGCATTGAATGTTTTGGAGATGCTCCCTGCATGGAATAGCATGTTTTAATGCAAACAAATCCCAGGCTCTATCTGATGGAATGCCTTTTTTTTTTCATATTCCATAAGCCAAAAAAGAACTGAGGACGGAATATGGAGCTATTCATTCTGGCTCAAAACATGTTGTTAACCTCTGTGGAAAATGTGGCTTACAGGACTAAGCTGTAATAATGCAGCAGTGCTATAGCAGCAATATGTTTGCTATAAAGGGATTTCACAAATCCAGGATTCTATCACTGCAGCAGGAGTCTACACTCCTGAATGTATGAAAGTACTCTCATCCAACACGGACAAAAAAAAAACTTCTTTCTTTTTTTTTTTTAACTGATGAAACAATTCTTGCTGTTATAAAATTGCAAATCCTCAGCTTTGAGCAAAATAAGGTTTTTTTTTCCCCAATTTATACCCAACCTTTAAATTTTATAGTGTAAGACCTTCTAAGTTTAATACATTTCAGTTGAACAATCTCATTTTATTGGTTCAATATGAACAGTTAAATCATGAAATGGTAAATTATTAAACCTCAGCTCGATATATAAAAATGCTGTCACCATCATTTTTAAAACAATGTCACAATTTAGTGTAAACTTTATGCCTATAGCCTAACTGCCTGAAAAAATAAATCTGCATCAGCATGTGCATTTTAAAAGGGTAAAGATTATGTATAACATACATTGCATAATAAATCTGGGGTGTGAGCAAAATAGTTTTGCAAGATGTACAATAATGATTGTATTTGTTTGATAATTTAGCCCTTTGTATAATGAACAATCAATAATTTTATTTTCAAAATGGCAGAAATTCATAGTGTTTTCCATCGGAGTGAAGCGGTTTACAGCTGCGTGAAAGAAACTGACCTTGGATCTGCCATTATCCAATCAAACCCGTGCTGACATCTGCTGAGACGGCCACTGTTGCAACGCGCAACCTCACATAAACTCACTGTTACTAGTTATTTGTGCTCACACCATTCACCTCAAGTTTGTTTGATTTGCTTCATGGTGCAGCGAATACACACTAGATCTACAACCCATTTGCTTACACACTGGGATACTGAGTGTCCTGTAGCCTGAGAAATTGGAACAGACTGTGGTCAACATCACACATCATGTGGATCTGTGAGCTGTGGCACAGATTTTAAAGCATTCAGTGACCTTCATATAACTTGTTGCTACCTTAAAAGTTTTGATCTGCAGTCTAGATTTGAATTAGAGCTGAAATAACTGGCTGCAGCTGCTAACATTGACTTCTCAGTAAGAATTAACAATTAGCTTGCCAGGTACCTCATTAGCTAATTGGTTGGCCATATTAAACTAAATAATCCAACTTGTTCATGTGCCTTCAAGTTTGGTAGGAGCTGTAGAGCCCTAAAGACATGGATGTTTTTTTTTTTTAATCAGGCCTCGTTTAAACATCGCAGAGGTCAGTTATTTAAAAAAAATCAAAATCATTGAAATGAGATCCAAAAATGTCCTAGAGAAAAATGAATAACACAGAAAAGCCAAAAAAGGAAACTAAATGACCACAGACTGTTGAAAACTAAGACACGAATGCAGAATGAAGCAAAAACAAATACAAATAAAAAGTGACTGAAAAGAGACAAAAAGTGAAAAGAATGAGACAACAGAAATGCCAACAAATGACACGATGGTCTCATTCGTAGGGACTTTATTTCTCTTTGGGCCTTTTTACATGTCTGTGACTGGGAGCTCATGTTCTCATAAGCTTCTTCTTCATAAGGAAAAAAAAAACATAAACACAGTTCTGACTTTTCTAAAAGGCCATTTTGGAAAACAAAGGTCATAATAAAAGTAAAAAAATATATACTATCATATACAAAACAAGAATGACGTTACATTTTCCTGGCTTGAGTGTTAATAAATGTAAAATTATTTGACTGACACTATCATTATTGATATATTGATTTAGCAAATAACAAAGACAAATACACTAACAGTAAACTGTAGATACTTACTGTATGTAAAGTCACCACATGCTGGTGATATAAAGTCTGGCTGTGAGGTGCATTTGTTCTTTAAAACTTTACTTTCTCACAAAGGTTTCCCAACATCTCATGTCCTCATCATTTCCAGCCATGACAGATAGAAAATTTCAGAAAATGAAATGAAAATGTGCCTTTATTCTTGCCACACTCTAACACCTGCTCTCATTTCATTAAGGCATCGTGAATGTACTCGATGAGGCGGAGACATCGAGAGTAATTGATCATCTCAATGTCCTGGGTACAGTCACACGTTTGGCGAGTGAAAAGAGAGGAACCGCAGCGCCTCATTGTCAGAAAGACAGAAGAGAGAATGCAATAGAACTGCTGATAAGAGATTGTCTGCCCTCATTTCCCTTGCCAGTTCAATTGTGGGAAGCTCTGTGTGTGTCGGTCTGCGGCGCACGCGCGGGGGGGAGGGGGCTCATTGGTGACTAAAGGAGGTCTGGATCCTTATCTGTAAAGAGATGGGAGGCGTCGAGTTTCACCCCTGTCAGCAGGTTTTCGCAGCAGACGGCGAGCGAGGCATGCTGTCCTGGGCTTGAAGCCTGACGGGCTCATGTCTTGTCATAATGTGTGATAAATAGTTAACATGGTCGATCTTCACCCTGAGCCAGCTTGAGCCAGGCCAGAGTTCAGCCCCCATCATGCATAAAACATGGGCGAGTGTTATTTGCAGAAGGAGACGGCTCATTTGACATCCAAATTCAAGACCCAAAAGTTTTTGGGGAGAGAATTTCATAACTGACAGTTAATTGGGGACAGTTTTACTTCCCAGCACCATTTTTTTTTTTTGTCTGTTATTGAAATATGTGAAAATTAATCTCAAAGGGCAATGTGACAGAAAGTTTAAATGATAACCATTCACACTATGTCTGTGCTGAAATACGATATGGTCTTTGTTCTGGATTAATTTATTCTGCAGAGGAGCTGCTGAATAAAAAGAAATGTCACTGATTCCAAAAAAACCTCTTGGCAATGACATGTAAAACGTCAGACAAACTGGAGGCGCAAAAGCAGAAATGCAAATATCGGCATGTGTGTGTTTATGCGTAGTAGACCCAAGCACGAATGCCCCTTCCTCCTTTTAGGTAGTGTACATCCAGCAAGTAGAGTAATGGAATAGAAAGATGTAGGGTTATTGACATATTGATTTCAGGGCCTTGTGTTGATGGAAATGCTGTGTATTTTCTAAACTGTATGGACTTAAAGACTAATCTTCCAATTCAAACTGCTGCAGGGTGTTGTGCGTACATAGGTTTGGCACAGCAAGAAACCGAGGATGATTTTAGGATGAGCATTAAATTGTGGGTATTATTTGGGGTGAAGAATTCAGGCGAGCACAGTTGGTGCCCACATGGATAATTTCTAAAGTGGGAAGCACAAAGGGCACATCATTTTCTGTTAATTCCCGTTGTGTGTGCCTGAACTCTATTGTTGCATCGTCACCACTGAGCTCCAGAATCAAGCTGTTGCCAGAAAAAAAAAAAAAAGAAAAAAAAAAAAAGTTGGAAGACATTAAATTCTTATTTTCCAACTTGAAAATGCATTTGCATAACAGTGAGCAACGTGCTCATGAAATGTTCTTATACTATACGTGCAATTAATATAAGCTCATTGTGGCCAATACGATCAGCAACTAATGCCATTTATCAGGCTGCCCATCAACCTGATAATTAATTCATCTGTATTTTCAATAAACTCTAAGAAATAACATTCTAATTAATAAAAGTAAACCATGCGATACATGGGTTAATTCATCTTACGCTTAGCCACGATGGAATTTTGCCTCATAGCGAGAAGCATTTTCATCACAAACATGTCGCATACACCCGAACCCCAGAGAGGGTCTGAAATTAGGGGAGAATGTTTAAAAAAGTTTGAACGTTTTAGAAAAAATAATAATTATGAACGGTCAATGGAGGTTTGAAATGAATACACATTGCTTTATCGACCTTTGGCAAAATACATATTATCATCCGCTGCCTTTTTCTCAGCCAAAAACCTTAAGTGAGGTGTTGGAAATTTATGTGAGTTAAATTCCAGACCCCTGCATGTCACCACAGCAGCTGCTAAAACACCTAAGGGTACGTTTAAATCTGAATAATTCTGAAGTGACACACTGCTACAAAACGCCATAAACCTCTGGTCCTTTTTTAGTGTATTTCCATAGAGGCATGAAAGGAGGCACTGGTTGCAGCAACACTCTGGAAACATAACTCTGATGGCCTTGCTTCACTTTTCATCCATATTTGTAATAAAGGATGCTTCTAAAACACAAAACCTATAATAGCATTACTTGCTCTCTTTGAGGATATTCTTCAGCTAACGAAGCACCATGACAGCACTTCCCTTTAGAGTCGGAGGCAAAGAGAAAATCACAGGCAGGTGCAAGAAACGAGTTGAAATGTTTGCAATCTTCAGTGGAAAAGTGGCAAATGTATATGAGTTGCTATCAACCATCTGCACAACGTTCAGCCACTGCATCTCCTCACTCTGCCTCTCGCTTTCACTCGTCCACTGGCTCTGAGCAGTGAGGTGGCCACGTGATGCTTCGCCAGCTCCATCTGATGGCTCGGATCAGATCGAGGCACAGCCAGATGTGACCCCGGGCCCTGCATGCAGGGGGTCTCATCACCAAAGACAG
Source organism: Channa argus (assembly GCF_033026475.1). Classification (NCBI taxonomy): domain Eukaryota; kingdom Metazoa; phylum Chordata; class Actinopteri; order Anabantiformes; family Channidae; genus Channa; species Channa argus. The sequence continues at coordinate 17,057,012 of NC_090213.1, read as the reverse complement.
TGCCAAGGAGGCCTTGAAGTGGAGAGGGCTGGATGTGTCGCTTTCGCGCTATATTTAAAGATTTTTCTGCCTGTCCAAAAATGTCGAGGGTCTTTATAATGCTGCATTTGATTAAGTAAAAAAATTATGAAAGATTTACATAACAGTCACAAAAAAAAAAGAAAAGAAACTGTGACCCTGCACTTACTCAGCTAGCTAGTCCCATGACAATAGTGATAATGTTGCTCATTTACAATTTTATAGACTCAAGGATTTGCAACTGAACATCTGTCAGTGTCTTTAATATGGAGTTTATCTACATATTTCAATGAGAAAGTAAGTTTTTGTCTTCATTTTTCGTTAACGGTCATTCATTCATTGCTTGTAACGTGCAGGTAGTTGCTCCTAACTGAACCGTTGAAGTTGTTTCCATGTTGCTACTTTTTCATTTTACTCACCACAAAGTCAACGTGACCGATAGAGACTTAATAATGCAATGTTTTGTTTTACATTTCTAACAGCGTCATTGCACTGAGGTATCAACATAAATTTGAGATTTCGAATGGTCTGAACAAACGTAGTCTTTCATCTACAATAATAGACACTATTTGATCGCTCAAAGGTTTTTTTATTTTAGAAACAATTGGGAACAAACTTCTTGTTCAAATTGAAATATTTCAACAATTATTAGAATCCTGATATAGACCAATCTATATTTTCTAGTTACCGGCCAATCTTCAATATTCCATTGCCTATAGTAATTAATTGGTAAGCATGTTACACAATTAGCTTTTGAATTGGGGTTGTACATACCGTATATAAATAAGACCTACATATAATAACACAATCTGTAGAATTCAGACAGTTAAATAAGCGTTTTGAGACACAACCTTTGGAGAAATCAAGTACCTATATGATTATTAATACACAGGTTCAACTCACATATACTATGCCCATCCTCTCTGTGGATTCTGTAATTGGATACACATGGAAACTAAATTTAGAACCTTAAAGCATTTTTTGTTCATTATCAACATAGTATTTTATTCCTACTTCATCAGCCTCCCTCCCTGCGGCTCCACTGAGACAGTGGGCCACCACATTAAACTGATTTTGAATACATTGATGATACTGTTCATGATCCATCCCTGTCTGAGCGCATCTGTCCCTTGACTGCAGATACCTCATCAGCTGAGACAGTGTCCTCAATCCTGAAAAGGGATCATCTCTGCAGCTATATTAACAATGACCTCATACACGACTGCCTTATTAAGGCATCGTTAGTCGGAAAACTTGGCCTGGTAAAAACTAATTGAAGTTCTGAAGCTGGTCATTAGCCTGTCAGCTTTTGCCAAAAGCTAAAATCTGAAAATTCTTATTTGTAGGAACTTCACACACACTAATCCTATGAATTCCTCTGTGTTCTCTGCAAGAGGTTTAGGAGGCTCTCAAGCACCATATGTTGTGTATCAACATCACCTTAACTGAACACACGTGTCTATAAAGGTGGATTTGCATAAGTGCTCAGATGTGCTTGCTTGAATGTGCACGTGGTGCATATGGTTCTTGGCTGTTTTGCCGTGGATGTAGAACAGGTGGTCTTTTAATGACTTGCTCATTGCTTTACTTAGTTTACTGTGATGCAAGGAAGAGCTCTTACTGTCTCGATATTCTCTCTGAGAATGCTAATACTCTCCAAGCCCCTGACTTTAATCTACATGTAGATCCCTTTGATGTGCTGTCGTGGGAGCAAAGGAACGAATTACTCAGCCAACGCAAGAGCTCATTGCTCACGGCCAAGGTGACTGCACCTGGGTGAGGTGAAACATTTTCTCGGCCGTCCTGTGAACTTGGTCAGCGAGAGAGCTGCTTGTCACAGTCGATCAGCTCGCAATTCAATATGATTGACCCAGGCAGGAAATCTTTAAGTTGTTCATGCATGGATGAAGAAGTGGTGACGGCAGCACATCAAAGCGTCAGGGATGTAGAATGCTCATGCATGCTAACATGGCAGCGAAGGTCAGGAGCTGCTAAGTGAATGCTCCCAATTAAGCTGCTGAGAATGAAAGTGGACATTGATTTAATAGTAGATTAAGTGATTTATTCAGTCTGTTGTGCAGCGGTTTTCACTGATATTAGAACCCAGGATAAAGTTGGACAGGGTTATGGTCAAGAAGTCCTGGGGAAGAGGCTCAACTGCTTTGCAGCAGACATGCTGGACAACATGAGTGATGTTGCAGCAAAAGACATCTGTGTGTTGTCCCAGGCTCAGAGTTTGTTTCTTGATTGTTGTAAAGTCACTTTACAGAACTGGTTTATGTGCTATTTTGCCGTGAAATTACTTGTTTCCAGAGTAATTATTCTAAAATAAAGACTGGTGAATAAATCCGGGAGCATCTCAGTAAAGAGAACAAATAAAAGCCACGATTGTTTCATTTCATAGGCTGGAATTGTGCTGGTGGAAGTGTTGTGCTTCAAACACCTTCACTGGTGCGACACATACTACATGCATTTAATATGGGAATATTATCATTAATGCTGTATTCTTCTTGATCTTCCACCAACAGATTTGAATTTTTTTTTTATTTAACTTTTTTTTACACTGTATTCATACAGTGAAAAAAACTTTGTTTTTTTTTTTTAAATTAGCCAGAACGTGTTTTGTCTGACACATTGTCCACACAAGATATTGATGACTGGATGACTTCTTTTTTACCCCTTTAAAACAATGTCTGTTGAAAACATCTTTATCCCATAATACTAAGTGTCTCATTATAACCCAAAAAGTATTGAACTCAGTACTTTTGTACTGACTGTCATGAAATGTTGTGAGGAAATATGTGATGAAATCAGAAAGAGAAAGGAAAATTAAATACGATATTTGCCCAAAACATTAACACAAATAGTGACAGTGTGAGTTAATGAGTAATGGATTCAACAGCATTTGGTCTTTTTTTGTGGTTTAAATCCCCCAGAACTGATTTTTTTACCACTGGACCCCTATCTAATCTAGCTAGATATGTGTTCCTGATGAATAGAGCCTCTGTGTGTTGAGTAGTGAGCAGGTTAACAATTTGCATTTTGAATGTTTTCTGTCCCAACAGGGTTTATTATTAACCATAAATGAAGAGATTGTGGTTAAAGCTCGGGGAGTGAACGTGGCCTATATTTGCCATGACCAACTGCTATTGATGTATTCATTACTTTCCCAATATCCATGATAATAAACATACTGCACTGTACATACTAATAGCCTTCATTGCAAAAGTCGGGTTTACACTTTTTCAATCAGGACACAATCTTCTGAACTAATTCAGAAGGGAAAACAAAGAGATTTATGGCTGTAATTCAGCTGTTTTTGAAGCTTTATAGCTGTAGGTTTTAATGTGATTGTGGGGTTGTGCTTTTGAGAAAGTGATTGACTCTTGCTGAGTACAAAACCTCTCTTTGTTCCCTCTCCAGGCCCAAAAAAAGCCCAATGTGTGCACTAATGTGCGCGCTGGTTCGGGACTATCAGTACTACATGCCTCGGTTTCACCGAACGGCTGCCAGCTTTTTGTTTGCCATCCTCTTCAAGTCTCTTAACAGATGTGTTTCTGAATTAGCATTCCCGTCCTTTCCCTTTCTCCCACCTTGCCTTAAACGCATCTCCACAACCCCTCATCCTTGATTGTGCAGCTACCTGAGTTGAGTGCGAGTTATGCCACCAATCTTTGTTGGGGGACCTAAAAGGGTTTATTTCATATCACGCTCCATAAACCAGCACTAAACCTGGGAGGTCGAGCAATCAGTAGGTGAACACATTGTGGACCGCTGGGATCCTCTAACATGGCTGCTCCTCCAACTCCCCCTGATTCACGCCGAGCATTAAATCAAAGATGGGGGAGCCGGCTATGTGCAGAGCTCGAGATTAGTGCAGGAGAAATGATTCCATGCTAATTGGAAAAAGAAACCCTACGACACCTTATAAGCACAAAACCTATTATACGGCATCATGGAGAGAGAGTGGGAGAAACTCAGAATGTGATGAATACAAATGACAACAGAGTTAAAAGCTAGTGGGCTAAACTTCTGATAGATGGATCAGTGCAATAGGGGATGAAAGTATTTAGAGTGAAAATCACAAAGTAACCTCTGAGAAGTCTGATTTGAAAGCAGATGCTCGTGGGACTTTGTGTCGTCGGGTGGGATAGTTTGAGTTGAGCCATTAAGTGGGATGAAAAGTGGGCCTGCTGAAATCGATGTATGTACCCCTCCTGCTCCACCACGGCAACGCCTGACACAAAAGGACGGCCGATTTCAACATTTCATGATCGTGGCCTCAAAGGCCATTCTGAAAAGGAGTGGATGTAATGTACTAGTGGGAGAGTAGGAGCCGAGCGAACCTTGGGAGGAAATAGAAAACCGTGCCGACAGCATCGCCGCTGGTAATGGGCAGAGGTTTTGGCTGAAAGGTTGGGGTTGTACAGTTAATTCAAGCTGACAAGGTAGGGGATAAAAATGGGTTTCTCCTCTATAGCCAACTAGAGGGCCAACCCTGTCCAATCACTTTGATGGAAAGGGGTTCGCACCCCTCCTCCCCCAAGTAAAGGGCGAGGCAGGAGCGAGAGGGGGGGGAAGGGGAGGTTTATTGAAGGTGAAAAGTTGCAATGTTTTCTGAGTGGACAGCCTCAAGGGCAGCTGGCAAGAGATTAGAGGATGTTATTAGAAAGCAATGGGCTGTACCTTCCTCTCATAATCCTCCTACATGGGAACCTGTGTGTGTGTGTGTGTGTGTGTGTGTGTACGTATCTGTGTGTGTTCCTAACCTGATGCCGTCAGTGACATTACACCTCCTGGACTATGAAAAACATTTCTCCCACCTACAGTCAGATAAATGTCTTGTTTGTTTTTTGACACTCGCCTGAATTTACTCAGCAAACCTCAGTATTATCCACAAACCAAAGAACAGACAGTCTAAAAGATCTTAGGTTACTGAAAACTCCTGTTTCAGTAACCTTGTTCAAAAAACTCAAGGCACGAATCTTCCTGGGTTGAAGCTATTGACATCCATCCATCAAATTATTTGAAACATCTTCTCTTATTCATTGTTGTGGGAGAACATCACAGCTGTCATTAAGAGACAAAGTAAAAAAAAAAAAAAACCCGAACTCACAAACTCCGCACAGAAAACACCAGGGTTTTGAACCGGTGGCCTTTAAGCTCTAAAGGAGGCAGCGCTAACTACACCACCACTGTGCGGACCTACTAACATTACATACTTTCCTTTTTTAACTATTATCATACTATTGCTGTTTAAGAAGTTTTCAGAGAAGCATAAATAGCATAATACTATTGATTTGTCGGCAGCAGTCCTCTAGAATAATAGAGTTTTCTAAAATTTGTATAGCGTCACGCTGCCAACTTCTCGAATGCACCGATGAGCAGACAACATCCTCCATAAATGTTGATCAACTTCACAGTGAACAGCCAGAGAAACTCATTTTAAACAGTTGCCATATTAAACACAATACTGATACATGGATAGTTATCAGCTGTATGTCACTGTTCAACGTTTTAATACGTTTTTAGGAAGTCTTATTATTTCCTATTAATTCCCACAGATTCCAGATTGTGGCTATAAAAATGACCTGGATATTCTGCTCACATCTCTGTTTTTGGAGTCGTAGAACGTAAACACTAGTGATGAGCTGGCTGTCTAATGGCATTGGCCAGATGAATGTATTCACCAGTTTATTTCTCATCCAATCATTTTCTATTAAACTCATTCTCTGTTATAACTTCCATCATGTGATGAATGTGAAAGTTGTACTAACATACACCGATCAGCCACAACCCACCACACCCAATATTTCATTTCTAAAACCCTGATTTCAGAAGATTAAGCCAACAGACTCTGTGTCTCCCAAACGTCAATTTAGTTGACGTTGAGCATTTTAGTTCGTGATAAACTGGGTAATTTAAGCTCGGCATCACAAAACAGGTTTTTTTTTTTTTTGCAGCACCTTTAGCATAATAATGAGTTTTTTGTTTCCCATTTGCAGTTTTCTTCAGGTGCTTTTTGCCTCTCATCGCCCACCCATGACAATAATTGTTGCTTTTCTTCGCTGAGACTCTCTGAACAGGGCCCTGAGAACAAGGTCACCCAGGAAGACATCCTCTCAGTGCACACTGCTGTATTCATTCACGAGGCGTTCACTTTCTCTTTGTGCAACCAAGGCTCTTTCATTTGCAGTTCCGTTAGAATTTACTTATTATGTTCCCATAATATTCCACCACACTTTAAATGCAGCATAAAAGACATGATCATTGCAAAGAATATTCACTATAATCTAATTAAATTGATTATTTTCAAGAGTTCCTCCAACTTTAACATCCAAAGACGTCTGTTGAAATTTTAGCACTTCTGACATAAAATGGTGCACACTTTTGTTACAACAAAGCCAAAATAGACGCTTTTTTTTTTTCACTCTTGCTTTTGACTTCAATTAATGAAACGGGCAGGATTAAAAGAAATGTAATATGTACAAAAGACAAAATCATATTCTGTTGCAAATTATTTTGTCTTGTGTATATTTTGCACTTTGCTAATGACGTTTATTTACTAAAGAACTTTTTATGTTCTGTCAACCTAATTAACCTCAGAGAGAGCCGTAAACTCTATATAAAATATGTAGAGTATACTGTATATAGAGGTGCTGATAATATTGACTTCAAGGCTGGAGACCAGCAGGGCCTTTCTCGTGTATCCTGCCAACAGGACTCAATGTCAGCATTATAATATGTCCTTTTTAGCATGCATTTGAAAAATTTCCTTGAACATCTCATATTCCGTATTAGTAATGTGAACAAAGTCTGTATAGGCCTGGTTAAATCATATATTTATATGCGTATCTTATTCATTAAAGCTAAAGCACATAATGAATGTGTCTGCGCACCTGTGACTTAAAATCTGTAGAGTTCAATCTGTTTGCAATAGTATTGCATTATATCGAAGACAATAGTAGACTTTGGTCGTTATATAGTTATACACCCTTATAGATTATGTGGGAATTATACTGTATTTAAAGCATAAAGCATTCATTTATTTTGAGCATGGAGACCGGAACTGAACACAACAGCACACCTCTGTACCCGAAGATTTGCTGGGGGTTTGGACATGGAAGTTCAGAGCTTGTGTCTGGGTTCACACAGGGATTTAGTCGGACATATGGCACAATATGACTCCACCCAACAAATACAGTAAATATTTACTGGTCAGAGGACATTTCACCTGTAGTGTTCTTCTTCAGACTCGAGGACAAGAAATATGAGAGAAATACAGCACAAACTCAACTGCTTCAGGCTTGGGTTGAGTTCAGAAATGAAATGTAATATGATTTTCGAAATCGACTGCCACGCTCACGGGGTTCAGGTTGAGTAGTGACGGAAAAATGCTCATTTCGTCACACTGATCGGCTGTAAACAATTGCACAAACCTTTCATAGGTCATATGTTTCTTTTGCATTAAAGTCTAGGAAGTCTAGTCATTTACTGCCATTGTATTTACAGTATTACCTGTATCACTGTGAGTACTGCACAGTGATCTATTGTACATAAAGTAAACTCGTTATAATGACACGTACACTTTAAAGGTTGCATAACAGTTGTGTTAACGTGCCCATCACTGCTTTTAATACTAAACCAATATACAGTATTAGGGTCAGTGGGCTTTAGTTTATAGAAAATGTATATATGTCATTCCATCAGAATTATGTCAAGAAGCACCAGCCCAACAAGCAGTCACACACATTGTTTTTCGAAAAACTTCTGGCTCAGCTTTTGTCTTGTTTAACATGCCGTCCCACATGTGTGTGTCTGCAAAGAGTACATTTATATGTCTACCATGTGTAGACGCTGACAGCCACAACAGCTTCCCTCGCTTACTGCGATCCACATGTTGCCCATAAATATCTGAGCAGTTTTTCTGTCTCCTCTTGTCTCATCGTCACACTTTGTTTGGCAAAATTTAAACAGTCAATAAAAACACCCCAGCTGATGATCACTCGTCATCTATAATACAGGACAAATTTGCCAACATGGTGATAATTATAAGACGTTTAACAGAGAGACTGCATGGGGAAATGGCTTGCCATAATTGCAGCAACCATAAATGCATGCTTTATTGCCTTTATAAAGTATTCATGCTCCGTGGCTGATGTGCCGAAACTGTTTCACGACAGCTGCCCTGATGCCCTACGTGACTGATCGGAGTAATAATGTCAAAAAAAGGGCAAATGGAGGATAATTCTCAGGAGTCAAAGTAGCTCAGGTACCGGTCTTTTAAAATACTAAAGTTAAACTTTATATAGTACCTTTAAAGAAGGTGTAGGTAGTTGTTGTGTTGAAATTCTTTGTTTCTGAAATCTTTAGGGTTGAACTCTGTAGGAAGTGAGCTCACAGAGAGAGAAAAAAAAAACAAGTTACTAATTTCTTCAAGTTATTCAAGACCTCGGTGTAATGACTGTGAGGTCAAACTGACCCACCTTCTTCCCAGTGACTCAAAGCTAGTTAGAACCAGCTTAAAGCAATTTGTATAATTGGTTTAATAAAAAGGAAGTCTATCACACATCACTGCACAACATATGCTACACCGGCATTTAAATAAAATCTACATTAAACCGTAAAAAGAAGTAAAATGATTATGCATCAAATCAAAGAGTTCCACTTGTTCCAACTTGGAACACCTTGTATTGGGGGCATGGAAATTGTCTTCGGTTATTATGTGTTATTTCTCAAACCTGTGACTTTCAGATGGGTGCAGCTTTCACTCATTATTTATGATGGTAACTGAGTGGCGACAAAAAAATGGAAAAACTCATCTGACTTGGGTCAGAACATATTCTACTACCAGTAATAATTCAGTATTTTTCACATCATCATTAAATTCATATGTAGTTTTGGTTCAATTTTGCAAATACTTAGCAGCATCTTTTTTAGTTAGATATTCGAGTGAGTCAGTCACTATGTCATGTTTTAATTTGGTACAGATAATAAAATGTCATGTCAAATATTTATTTCTTCAAAATGTGTTAACGTTAAGTGACTATAAATCCTCTGACCTAAAATTATGATAGACAATTCTGCCAAACCTGCATTCGATGTAGTAACGTCTTTTTTATTAACAGCCATTATTCCCACACATAATTTGTTTTGAATATCTTATACTTTATTGCATATGATGTAAGAACGGATTTTTAAATCATTTGCAAAATAGGTTTTACACAAGCCAAGTTAATTAGTAAAGCAGAGTGTAACAAGTGCTTTACATAAGACATAGAATACATTAACAACAGAAACCTAAGGCTACAGAAAAAGTCTTTATTAAATCAGGTGTTCGCAGGGCTAATGTGTAAACCAGGGTAGGAGAAGGAAGCATGCTAGTGCTAATGCTAATTAAATGTTAGTTAAAGGCATGTTTACTTCCCTATTTTCGAAACAGGATTGGTCATGTGCTCAATTAAATTGGTATGAAAAAGAAAAAGCAAACATAACTCAGTAATTTCTTTCCGCACAGTTTATTCTAGAGGCCGATGCTATTTGTAGCAACTTGATTGTACGATTGGGGCACATACTCAAAGAAGGATAAACCGTGTAATAATTTCTTTGGTAACACATACTATACGTCTTTAGAAATAAGGAGTTAAATCCCTGATAGTTCAGCCTCAAATATGTTAAGTTTTCAATGTTTTTAAGTTGAGTGTGAATGGGTGAATAAGAAGCAGTGTGAAGCACTTTGAGTTCCAATAGGTAGAAAACTGCTATATAAGTGCAGACCATTTACCATTTAAATGCCCCCCACTACAAAAGTTTTCCATTTTCAAATGCTCATAAATCATCAATTAAAATCTTATTGCAATTAAACTGCAAATGCTATTTTGGTGTTGTAGGCAATATTTTCAATTTCTACTATTTTTGTAACCAAAGCAGTACAGTAATCAATTGACAGCTACTTGTAAAAAGGTGTGTGGTGGTGGAAGTTGTTCATCACAGAACGTTTAATTCCTGAGTGCAGTGTTTACATAATTTTAATATAAGACAAATTCAGTTCTAATGTTACACTAGATTTACTCATTCACTGTGCTATTATTTTACCTTTCCTTGCTGCTATCTATTGTAATGTGAAGACATACTTTTCTGAAGCCTGTTTTCTGTGCTGGAATCTTCAAACAACCTTTTAATTTAATGCAAAGCAGTGAAGGCTAAAATTGACGTGCCTACAGTGTCTTTATAGCAGCTGGAGCCTTGTTACCAACGCATACTCGGTTTCATCAGCGCTTCGGTTTTGGCACATCAGATGTTAAATTGGCCATTTCTCAACATGAGCTTAGGTTGCTGTACAACTGTATTTACCCATAAAACACTACCTCTACTACATATTCATTTTATCCCGGTAACAGCTGAGTGAACAAAGTGTACACAGAATCCTGATTTGTATCTATTTTATTATAGCTTTCTCACATTTAGCCGTAAATACAATTTTTACAAAAGTATTTCTCATACATATAAAGAGGAATCTCCCAGCTCTGGCAATCATCAGTGGGTGTCGTGCAGTCGTGACTCCCCCCTCTCTCCTTGACAATGCACTGTCTCTGTCTCCTGGCAATCAATGCTCATTTTACTCACTCATCCACACCCCTCACATTGATCTGTGTCATCCCAGACATCATGCATGCAGGCAACAACTCAGCATCTCTTTTCCATCCTGTCTGGAGCACAGATGGCCTACGTGGACCAAGGAAAGAGGACTTGGTGTTCCAGGTCTTTAGTAGTGGGAGCAGGGGAGATCAGGAGGGGATATTGGAAAGCACGAGGCCACTGGCAGTGTTAAGCTAGACTGACTAAATGATAATGCTCCGTAATGGTTTGTAGTTGGATGGATAGATGGGTGGGAGGGTGAATAGATGGATTCACACACCAGTGAATGATTTGATAGATGGAAATGGAATGCCATAGTGGATGAGGAAGGTGTGCCTCTAGAAATCTCTGCTTGCAGTGAACAAGACAGTAAATCACTAGCAAGGAGCCTTTTAACTGTGTAAAAGGGAAGAGAGTACTTCAGGGAAGTCCAGGTATTAGCATTTATCCCAACAAAGGTCAGGATGTGTGGAGCAAATCCACATCCAGTGTCACATTCTTTTAAAGAAACTAACATGATGATGACCTAGAGAAATAACCCTTCTAGTTAAAAGGGAAATGATTTCACAGAGTCCAGAAAATACTAGACATAGCAGCTTGGCCAGTTTATTTATTATTGGCAACTAGACTGGTCGTAGTGAAAAAGTCTCATAGGGAGTTGGACGGGGTGGTGAGCGGGAGAACATGACACAAACTTTTCCACAGGAAACCAGTGTTTACCTCTAGTGAGAGACATTGTGTCCTTTAATAAGGATCCTAACACAACGGTGTGCACCTGGTTATTATAGTAAGGAATTATGTGTGTGCCGTTGTCACTGTCTGTAGCATTTTTGTAGCTAAAGTTGTTTCCCCTGACCATAGCACAGTTTTTGTTGTTCTTGTTGATGACAATCCTGGAGCATCCTATGCTGATGCAAATTCGACACCTTCGAAGCATCATTACGCGACGCTGTGGGATAAGAACGTGTTGGAAAAGCTTTCAACCAGTCATCTAACTAGGGGTTATTTGGAAATTCTACACATTAAAATTGCTTCATAAAGTTTTATGGTATCTAGCGTTCAAATAAATAGTAAAAAAAAATAAATAAAGATAAATCTAAATAAAGTCTCCTTCTCAAAACATCATAATGTTTTTAAGCTACTTTTTAAGCTGTTAATTATAACATTATAAATTATGTGTATTTGGGAAATGCAGATATTAGGTCACATGGTTTTATTCAACTTGAACACTAACTCTGACCTCTCTGGCCTATAAATATATGTTTTTTTGTAAAGCAGCAAACTTTGTGGGCACAAAGTTTACCACAGAATTCACTGGTGTTGGTCGTTGAAGGTCATTCTGAGGTGAGTACACATGCACAGCAGTACATTAAAAGAAATGAGCTCATATTTAGGGCAGACAAGTTCCCATCGAATTTCCATGTTTGTCACGCAGTCTTTGTGTACTTTGGCTCTTCTTGTCCAATTACCCTCAGTGGCAACTGCTACAAGACGAAGTACTTGAGAACAACTCATCAGAGTTTTGAAAAGTTCACAGTCTTCTTGGGTAGGGTCTTTTCAAAACAAAACAACAAAAACATCTTAATACAGTATGACACCACAGATCCTTTGAATAATAGACGTATCATTGATCTGACTGACTGATGAGATTGCTGGATTCCATAAACCTTTGAAAATAATGAGCCGCTTCAAACGCAGACACAAGTATCACCGTGATCTGCGTAACAATGTGAATACAAGAGAAACATCCAGTACCTTGAATTATATTTGTGTCGAATGTGTCTTTTTTTTTTATGTTCTTATTTCGCCTGCATCTCTTCACAAAGTGTGTGTGATGCGTATGAAGAAGAGAGGAAAACAAAATAAATAAATAAAAAAAACATGATTTAATATTTGCAGAGGCTCAGTTCAGTCCCTGGGCAAACTCTGGAGCTGCCATTTCAAATGAGGTCACTTGCTTCCCTTTGGATTCTAATGGCGTTTATTGATGTCTTTAATAAGTTCTTCCTCTCTGTTGGGTATTAATGGCGGCTGTGATTCCTGTTGGTGCTGCTGGTGCCATGAGAAAGAGACTAGTGGACGAGGCAGGGAGACGGACGGGGAGAAAGCAGACAGATAGACAGAGACTGAGAGAGAGAGAAAGTGGAAAAGATCCCAAGAGTTCAGTCATACTAATCCCTTTGGCCAAGAGCTTTGAGTCAATTATTCTTCATTTGTCTTTTATCTTGCCACTAGTGTCTAGCAATGGGGCTTCTCCAAGGCCTGTCAGCCACTTATTGATGCTGTCTGGGCCTGAAGGGTTCACACAATTCTGGAGACGACACCAGTGATGTGCAAGGTCCAAAAGGGTAATTGTGTCAGGAATTGAGGTTGGTAGCCAGTACAGATAATGGGTTGTAAAAATTGTAAAACAAAAACAAAACTCATGATGAAGCTGTAGCCTAAAACTAAAATGAAGCGGTACCAAAGGGCATTTGGCAGTTTTGTGATAATGCTGGAATTTATGGATGTGAGCTACATTTTGTGTTTGGACAGCACACAGTTGTTATATTGGACACAGCTGTGCCCGCTGGACTGTTTACTGTAAATGTATACTTATGTATGATGTAATCGCAGAAGAAATGTACAATATATCATTTGTCAGTTGTGGTTCAGATAAAACTTGGGCAAATATGCTTATTTGATTTCCTGGTGAAAATGACTGTAGATGAGAAAATTGATCCTACTTTAAAGTCTTTGTGTAGGACTGGAGCCAGGAGAAAATGAGCTGTTTGAAAGCGCGAGGCCTGACGCACTTGTCTGGAAAGACATGGAGTTTTACGTAGTACAAGTACTTCCTCCTGAACGCAATGACTTTCCGGAGACTTCGCTGGTGTTCACCGCAATACAATGAGTTTCCGTACGTTGAGCGAACCATCTCCTGGCTGTTCTTCTACAGGAATTCACAGCCATGGTAGTCGAATCATACGCTCACTGGCCACTTTATTAGGTACACCTGTACCTCTACGCTTCAATGCAATCCAATACAGCCGCTCTACAGCTCTTCTAAAGTTCTGGCCCCCTCATTCATTTTAAATAGGTTGCCCAAAACTTTAGAACCACCTCTTATAATCCACTCCAGTACAACTCCACCAACCACTATGACCTCAATAATAAACAGAGAGTGGAATTGTCACCTTTCTGACAGTTTTTAACTTAACAACTTAGAAATTATAACACCGTAACGGTAGAATTCAATGCAGAGCGGCTGTATTGGATTGCATTAGATTTAACAGGTGTACCTAATAAAGTGGCCAGTGAGTGTACGTCTATAATTGAAACCATGCCCCTTAAGCTTTTATTTGAAACCAACCCACAATGCTGCCCTAACCTTAAAATACAGTAAGCCCCTTTTCAAACACTACAATAAACGCGAGACAGAGCACTTCAGACTTAATGCTGCACGTGACCTGTGCAACCTCCGAACAATCACACCAACATACAGAAGCACTGCATTTTCACATATCAGCCACTTATCCTCCCCAGAACCAGGACTAAAATTACTTTTCTGCATCAGACATACTATTCACAGTGTAACATGCATCTTATGGGAGTGCACCTGCACAACCCACTGCTATTTTTCTTTGGGATCAATGCTATTAATTTACCAATGAAGCAGAAATTATGCTAATCCAGATTAAAGTTAGTGGCACATACGAGTATCACACAGCATCTTCCCACATTGAGATAACACAGAAAAAGCATCTATACTGGATCCAGTGTCCTTTCGTATGGTGCATTTTCTCCAGTTACCCAGTCAGCTTTTCTTCTCTTCATCTCTGTCATCATGTCTTCATGAGTGCGAAGTTTCACACACGTGACACACATGTCCCCGACCTGCTAATCAAAGAAAACACCTCTGCATAAAGTGCCACGTTGGCAACTAGTCTGCCAGGTGGAAAGAATTGTCAGGGAGTCAAAGACAGGGCAATTTTTGTTCAGTCCTAAAAAAAAAAAAAATCCTCCACATGTACAATTTGGTGTGGGATTTCCTGCCAGTTCATTCTCTCCTTTTGCCCTGTTTTGTGTTGAACTAAGAGGCAACATTTTGTTTTCCCTTTGTGTACAGTGTATCATGCAAATCATAATATACAGTCATATCAACGATAAACCTGAAATTGTTGATTGGATATGGAGAATAGAACTGGTCTCGGTGGGTGAGCTGCACAATGACAAAATCTATCACCATGGCCCCTGGGCGTATAATGAGGCTTTAAACGATGCGACGCTCCCAAGCTTTGTTCTCACACTTTGTGGGTTGAGGATTTTATCTAGCGTTTCAAGCGGCATGGAGAAAACAAGGTGCACATCCAGTCTGACAAAACATGGGGGCCTCTGCTTTCTCGCATGCACAAATTGAGTTTTATTTATATTCCTGAGTGATACAGTTCCCTTGTATCATCTCTCTCCATGGCCAAGTCTATTCTTTTGCCTGATATGACGAACCCTGATCCGCTGTGTATTTCAGTCGAGTTTCCTTTCTTCCCTCCTCTGTGATCCTGTCTATTCTTTTTTTCTGTTTTCTCCGCACTAGCCTTCCAGTAGTGATTCATTGGCAGCTGGAATTGATGTGACCACTTTACAATGTATCTAATTGTTCCACGCCTCCAAAAACCATAAACAGATGGGGGAAGGAATTATGCGGCGTTGGCTCGTTTCACGTCTTCCCTAGTAAACCTTTAAACGCCGCTACTTAAATAAGTGTAAAGGATGGAACAAACCAGACTGTCCGTAACAACAATGCTGCTGATTTCCTCTAGGTCACCGTGTCAGATCTATACTCTACAGGAAGCATTTTCCATCTGTAGCCATTGTGCTTTCATTTACTCTCAAACCCAGGTGACAACGAGAACTAGTTAGGAGAAAAATGCTAACAGCCTTCCAACAGTGTGATGGAAGGAGAGAGAAAGAGACCCATCTTTCTATGAAATGTCTCTTTGATGCTTTAGTACAACCGGAGATAAAAAGTCTGGTCTTTCATCTGCAGTTTTTGAGAGAAACATAGATGGAAAATCTCTTTGAATCTTTGAAATCATTCCACGTATGACTAATGACAAATCGCTGTTATTTTCTTTTTCCTTTCGTCTTAACGATCCAAAGTAAAAAGACAATGAATCTTCCGCATTTCAAACTCGTATTGATTTCTAAACAAGACACACTGTCTTATCATACCTCATTCTTCCTTCTTCTAAAAAGGATCATTTACACTACATTTTTTGGGAAAGCGACACATAAATTATTGCCTTACTCAGTGTGTCTCTTTTTGTTGTTACAGTGGTGAATCAGATATTTTCCTAAAAACCTTTACAGTAACAATTCAGTTAATTTAGCACAGTTTAATTCTATCGATGCTCCACCACTATAGCTGCATGTAGAGTTAGTACTCAGTGAAAGCTGCGCACAGCGGCTGTCGTCTTATTGTGTCATAAAATAAGAATATTTGATATTAAGCAGTTTATTCACAGCAGTTTATAAAATATCTTATTAAAACTTTAAAGTGTGTAGGTATAATATTGTTCATACTGGCAGTTCACCCCTGTGTGCACACAAATTAAACTCCTTCTGTCTACATTTGCCTGGGTTCTGTATTGTTAATAACGTCTAATGCCTAAACATAAAGGCAAACCTACTGTAGAATCTGGGGAGTCCCAGGCAAGAAAGCCCATCCCGGACTCCCTTTTATTTTACCTTCTTCGTTTCTGTCTTTTCTGGTGATCAGACATTTTTTTTTTCCATTGTAGTCATAGTCACACCTGGATTCATGGCAGTCACAGGTAGCAAGCTGACCAACCACACAATAGCTAGAAGAGACCCTGTTTAGGGTGTTTTGGAGGAAGCCGCTGCGCAATACACAAAGCCTACGACATCCAGGTTTAAGGGATTTATAGTTGTCACTGCAAAATTTATCAATATAATTAAAGGTCAGGGGGCCTCTTATCTGTTATCTCTCACCTTTTGAGGGACCCCAAATTTTTGCCTATCTTGCCTCCACTGACAGTACAATTCTGACTATATGAATAATTCATATTTTATGTGTTTGGAGTGGTTAAACTAAATGGTAACTAACTGTAAGTTGAAAGTTATTAAAACTTACTGGACAAAAGCCCAGATAATCGGCACATTGTGTTAAATCTAATAACTTTGAGGAACCTGGTTTTACATTATCACACTCTTTTTTTTTTAATCGCAAAACTTTAATAGTTGCTAATTCTGCCAGATTTAGCAACTACCTGGTTTCCGTTACCAAGACAAATAGAAAAGAATCTATGTAATGTTATTCACAAAGGAATAAAGTAGACGAAATATGCGTTGTCATGGTAAAGGTTCCGGTCAGATTTATTCCCCAGTGCCAGTTTGTTTGTATTTCTCCCTTCACACTAGTTACACAGCACAGTGAGGCCGACATGATCTTCTACTTGTGAGCCATGGCATCTGAAGATGTGGTGAAGATAGAACCAATGCAAAAGAAAGACCCACAGCATCCACGGAGCTTCCCCCCTATGCTGAGTGGGTATCTAGGAAAGCGTGGATAGGAAAGAATTGGGCTTTGGAAGCAGAGCAGTCACCAGGCTCCTGGAGAAGGTAGAAGAAACTTAATAATTATATAGCATGGCATAATTTGTTTAGCTTAATTTCAGACTTTTTAAAAAGAAATTATTTTGATAATTTACCACAGGAGGAAGAGAAATTGCACTCAGCAAGGACGACTATTGAAGAGATTAATTTGAACACTATGAAAAATAATCTGCCACAGGATAACATCTTCTGCCAGCAGAAGGTTCCAAATGGAAACTGTCGCAGTTGGAGTAGACATTTAGTAGCTGAGACCAGAGGTCCTTCTAATCCTTCTGCGCTCCCCACAAAAGTTGTGCAACCCAGTGAGAGGATCAGTTGCACTGAGCATACCACTGCAGATGTTTACTCCCCTAAAGTTAGTTTAGGGGAACCTGAGAGGGAGACCGATAGAAGTGACAGGACTAACAGAACAATGTCGAAAAGAGAGCAACAAGAAACAGAGAAAACAAATGCTGGAATCCAGAGTATTGCACTGGAGGAGATGTCCACAACAATGCTAAAGGAGGAAGGGACATGTCTGCAGAAAATGGAAAACCTGCATCAAGCATGGCAAAACCAACAAACTGATAAAGTGGATGAATTTGATGACTTTAAAGTCCTTGCAGAGGAGATGGCTGAGGCAGCTGAGAAGCCAAATAAAGATACAAGTGTTCGGCGGGTCTTTCCGAACTGGCTCAGTGGCTTGTTTGAGGACCGCTTCATGAAGAGGTTCGCCAAGTCCAGCCTCAGAGATGTGGATGAGGGTGACGAGATTTACAGAGGTAAGATCATTCATCTAAAGTCTCAAAGTTATCGTTATCTTATCATACACTGATCCAACAATCCCCATTTCTCTTCTGGTCTCTCCTTTACTGTTGTAGCTTCCTATATGGCTTCACCAATGACCCAAGCTGCCAGAGAGCGAAGTAAAATGCAGAAATTGCCCTGTCAAGTCCGGCAGAGGCAGCGGATGAAGAATTTCCTAAACTCCTATAGGGAAAGGTGTAAAAAACAGAAAGAGCTGCTGAAAGTTAAGGAAGAGGAACGCTTTGAGAAATGGATGCTTGAGCATGACCAGAGTGTTCCTGACTATCCACTAGAGCAGCCTAAGAAGAGGATGAGCAAATGGGAGAAGAGATTCTTAAGGTGAGTCACAGCAACGAGTGTAAATGTTCACTTTAAGAGGATTGGATGAGTCACATTAGCTGCTAAACAATCAGCATGTTACAATTTATATACATATTGATGTTAGGATCAGTTTCGGGACTTTCCCTCACCTGGATCATTTGAGAAAGAAATCTGTTTCACTCAGTTGATAAAGCTGCTTCATGTCCAGTGGATACTTCTGTGTACAACAGTGGGTCAAGATGTGTGTGTTTAATCTGTTTTCAGAGCTGAAGAGTTCTTCCTCCACTAACCCTGCCTTCAGTACCCCTGTACCCACCTTCCTGATCTTGTGGACACACACATGATAATGGTCTAGTGCTCTTTAAGGCTATTTGCTACAAATTTTGAATGTGTACTCTTTGTTTCACTCAAAAGCAAAAACATGCTCAACAAGGAGCAACACCAGCACTTTTCCAAAGTTATCCTCAGTTGTTTATCTGCTGATGCAGATCAGCATCATTTCAGGTTCCATGGGAGCAACGTGCACTTCAGCTAGAAGACTTTCCCACCTTCGCTGCTGCATAATGAGTGGCACGCTCACGGGCTTGACCCAATAGAGTGTGTGCAAAGTTACCCAACATTAATTGTTAAAACATTTCATCATAAACAGTCTATAATTAGAAATGATTTCAGCAGAGTGGCAGCAGATTGTGGTTAGTTTTCCTCCAGGCCTGTGAACCTTCAGTGGGTGCAGGCGTAATGGCTACATGCTAACGGACTGACTACACCAGGCACATATTGTGAGGTTAAATGAAAAAAATAAAAGGTATAAAGAAAATCCTCAGCAGGAGTGTGCACTGGGTTTTAAGAGCTTTTACACAGAAAGCAGCTCCCTGCTGCAGCTTACCTGTTTTCTGTGCAGGAAAGCATTTAGGTTAATAAGGCTACTGTAACACTAAGCAAACGTCTGAAAGTGGATGCTTCCAGCCAAAAGTGTGTATCACGCTGTGATATTGAGCTCTGACAGGTTTCAGTTTGGATTTCACGAGGTGGAGATCACCTCCGGTGGGCTCTGGCCTAGTTAAACCCCTGAGTACAGCTGAGAACCACTGATGAGAGGAGTCAGACATTTAAACAGTGAACTGAAGCTCACTATAGGCTCTATGCAGCTGAGGGAACCTACAGATTCACAGGTTAATTATCTCGAGGTTCGTTACTAGCAGTAAGTGCACCAGAGCACAGTGTCATACTGTGGATACACTGCTGTAAAATAATAATAACAATAGCATATTTTAGCCTCAAGTACTTGGCTACTACATACAGTACTTAAAGTGTAGGTATTCGCTATATTTTTATGTCTACTTATGTGAAGAAATGTATAGTAATTAGATCTAAATCTTCATTAATGCACGATGTCTCGTCTAGTAAAGTCAAACGTCTTCCTTCCCACTGACAGGAATCTGAGTTTCTACCAACACTGCATCATTAGTTCATGACTGACACACTCAGGGACAGCGGCTAAGACTTTCATCATATCGTAGTTGCAGCACATTTACATGAATAGTCATGTCCAGATTCCAGAGCTCACACAGATGTGTGCCAACACACCATTTTGCATCCTTAATTAATATCAAATAAACACGATCAAGAAATTAGGCCGATACAGCATAAAGAATATCTCAGACCACAGACCATTAAACAGACCACAGTGTTAGTGGAGTCATTCGTACATTTTTTAAGAATCTGCTTATTAAATTTCAAAGTGCATTTTAAAGCTGTCACAATGCCCATGTTGGGGTTCTGCTGGCTTCGTCCCCCCATGAAGTCTCTTTTTTCCTCTTTTTTCCTCTTTTTTCCAATTTTGGTCAGAAAAAAACGAAGAAACCAACAATAAATGCACAGTATGTTAAATACTAACGTTAAATACTAACCATCACATATGCTTCAATATTCTCGTTTTAACCGACCAAATCCTTGTATATTGTGAGCTTGTTTGTTTTCTATGTAGCATCTTAATCTGTACACTACTAGAGCTACTGCATTTTGATAACATTTCAATCCTTTCCTCTTGAAGGTTCTAATACAAAATCATTTTCTCTAGGTTTTATAATGTTTTGGTCACCACAAGTAAATACTGTAATGCATCCTCAGATATCTGGTGAGAGACCAACAGACTGCAATTACTTTATATAAAGACGTAAAGAATTTGTTCGGAATTTGTTGTTCCTATTGAGTTGTATAGAAGTATAATTTCCAAACATGTTATGAACCTATTTCCATAGATCGACAATAGACATAGACAATTTGGGAGTCAAAAACAAAGACGACAATCTTACGACGATGTTTTAAAATTCGTCTTGAATTGGAAAACCAACATGCAAGATGTGATCGTGACATGATTCTATGTTTGGCTCTTTCAAGCTGTGTTCTTAAAAGCGCAAACGGATTTCCGGTCACAAGAGGGTCAAAGTTTATGATCCAGTTAAAAACTATTCATCTGAACACAACAATAAAACAGATTGTATTTGTATTTCTATTGCAATTCGAACAAACGAGAAACATCGTCATGGGCTTCTCTCTATTTGGTTTACAATTTAGTTTTGAAAGAGGACATTCTGAAATGAAATCCCTCTAACAAATGTTCCCAGCAACATTGTTCCCCGTGTTCATACATGAAGTACATTTAAACTTTGGAACTGCAGTAACTATCTTTTCTCTGTGTACAGTAATTACCAGGCAGCTGGTGCTCTGCGGTTTTTTTTTAATGCTGTTTATGGAAGAATATTGCAGTATTTCTGCATTGTTTCCCTTCTTTATTGTATTTCTCAATGAGGTATTGATTTCTCCACTCAAACAAAGCTGAGTTGGAAATGAGTCTGAGGCAGCCGCTGTGGGAGTTGGCTCTGAGGTAAACCTGTCTGTGTGTTGGCTGATTTTCCTTTTATGACCCCTTCCCTCTGTCTAAAAATGACTAATTGGTGAAGGCACATGGTGCTCGGCCAATCATCAGGTATGACTTATGAATTTCAGATTTCTTGATTTGCATGAATTAGCTTCAGGGGTTTTCCCTTATGAAGGCCTTTTGCGGACTGCAAGCCCAGAACTGATCCAGAATGGAACTTCCTCTGGCTGATTTCACTGGAGTTGGGGGAAAGTCTGACAAAATCATTCAGAAGTGTTTCCAAATGTTTGGGTGTCATGCACCATGACTTCCCCTCAACTGTGTTCATCATGGCCACTAAGCAAAGGAAAAGGACTCCGTTATGACTCGCAAAGGGGAACATTTGCGCGAGTTTTCCAAACGCTAGTTATGTCCCGTCAACTGAAAAACAACAAAACAATGTATAACAACTCCATCTCACCCCATTCTTGCAGTTAGTGATGATGCGTACCCAATTAGAAGTACATTTCCCCATAAACCCTGTTGATTTCTGCCACACGGAGCATGCTGCTAATTGTGCTCCCCTCTCTCTCTCGGCTGTATCTGGCAGCACTCCACGTGTTTGTTTTGCATTTAGCTTAAGCAGGTTGAAAATGCTTTTTCACACAAAGTGGAATGGCACGAAGTGGCTGCCAGTGCTCTCGTCAGCGGTCTCATCCGATTACTGTAATTATACTAATGTCTCAAAATTAATGCGGTAATGATTTATTCAACCTGACACGCTAAATGCAGGTCTACGTACAGTAGCACGTTTAAGGTAAATCACTCAATTAGCCAGTCAATTAAACAAATCAGTCAAGTGGTCTTTGTGCCATTTATATTTGCAATTTTCTTTTTCGGTTCGCTTGTTTTTAATCAGGAATGTTTCTGTCTGAACAACAACAACAACAACAAAAAGACGAAATGTATGAAAA
This sequence comes from Channa argus, assembly GCF_033026475.1. Classification (NCBI taxonomy): domain Eukaryota; kingdom Metazoa; phylum Chordata; class Actinopteri; order Anabantiformes; family Channidae; genus Channa; species Channa argus. The sequence goes on along the minus strand of NC_090213.1, from coordinate 17,034,800 downwards.
AGTAACAGAATATTGATTAAGACACACATAATCCCAAATTTGTTAATTTTACTAGAAAACCTAAGAAACTGTTTTACAGAAATGAAACTAAAGACTTTAAGTTGTATAACATGGAACTTTAATGAGTTGCAGTCAACAAATCAAGTAACATTAGTAAAATAATATGAATACATTTGATATTTGTTACATATTATTTGTTACTTATATTTGTTCTTTATTTATTCCTCATCCCTCAGAAGAACTTTCAGCCGCAGTTTTTGGGGCACTTTCGTACCAAAAACAGATCAAAGACAGAAAATAAAAAATTGCTGTCACAAACTTTGTTAATTTTTTGGAAGGCTCTGAATTTACCCTGAACCTTGATCACTCTTAGCGTTCTTATTAATATTCAGAAGAAGAAAAATCCATCCATCATGTTTCAAAGTTCAGCTTCAACATTTCAAAATATTTATTATACTAAAAATATTCATTCCACTCATGGTTTTGAGTTAAAAGACTTCACGTCAGGACAATAAATGTATTTTGTTTGTTAAGACGGTAAAAAGTAGTGATCTTTATAACTGTAATATTTCTCTAATATATGTTATGGTAGAGTGCAGAGTCTATTTCTAGTAACCACCAGTTAAAATATAGTTTGAACTCTGACCTTTAGCAACATTTATCATCATTATGTCATCAGGATGTTGTAGGTCAGTGCAGATTATTGCTTCATGCTCCTATAATAAAGCCTGACATTTTTTAAATCGTGTGCGAACTAAAAGCAGGCCAGCTAAAAACCAACGGAAGCGGCGTGTGACTGAGCCTTTCAATAGCTTTCTCAACTTTACAAATTTTTAGTCAAGTGGGTTTACGTCAATACTGAAAGAACTCTGTGAGCGAAACATCACGGCAAGAAACATTAGGGCAAAAGTCTAAAAAGAACTAGTCACTTACTAGACTGAATATTTTTTGGGCGGCTTTGTGTGATTTCAAGGGTAGGTCATGCACAAAAGAACTCGATCTTGTCAATCTCAAAATTGTGGGTACTCTTAAAAAACAGGTGCACAAAGAAAAACAAGAAAATGGAAACTAGCCGGAACAGGTGAATGTTAATGGTAATAAAAGTGAAACATTATTACTACATAGCAAAGTCAAGACTACACTCCAGGTCAACTCACTTCATGACTATATCCTCAGAGGATTCAAACATGGTGGTGCATCTGTTATGACTTGGCATGTGGAACAGGAGTGAGTGCAGATTTATAGCATGAGCCAAATGCACCAAAACCCACTGGACAACATTTCATCATTGAGCACGACTGTGATCGTAAACATACTGCAAAGCAACTGAAGGGCTATTCAGGGTGTAGAGGCAGAATATCCTCAACTGGCCAAGTCAATCGCCTGATCTTGGTCCAGCTGAGCTCCATTCCACTTGCTAAAGACCAGACGAAAGGCAGAGAGACCTATCCACAAAAGCAAGAGCTGAAGGTGGCTGCCTGGTACAAAGTCTTAGTCATCCAGGTTTGGTTGAATCATGTCAGCTGGACTTCCTTTCTTTTTTGGTCAGAACCGTTTTGCTACTACGTTTTGCTCCCTAACTGTACATACTGCGTACACGATACACACATTGGACAGATCATGAGAAATTAGTTTCCCTGGGCACAAAAGCCGTACCCTCTACCCATCAGCCCCCCCGAACTGAAAGGAAAACATAAAGGTGATCAGAAACTACAAACGAAGCTTTAAAAATGTACCGAATTGCTGTGTGTGCATTTTCATCTCTTTTTGGTCATTTTCGTTCCATCGGCTAATTTTTCTGCATTACTTTGGTTGCATTTCGTCTCTTCTTGTTGTCCTGGCAAAATTCAACAATTACTGGTAACAGACACCTCAAGTGTAATCACTTCCACATCCAGGATGTCTTTAAGCCATTTTCTGTTCTAGCAAGAGACAAAGTGCACCAACAGAGTCTCAAGTCTCCATCCAGTGCAGTTCTAAAGTCTTAACATTTCAAACATGAATTTATATCCTCCTGTAGCTGGACACAATACTCTTTACCCCCCCAGGCTGTTACCTCCAGCTTTTCCCTTTTATGGTAACTTTTACAACATATGTTAAGCACAGAAGAACTCGGTGCAACCTGGAGATGACTCCATGTGGTCAGTCAACCATATAGCCGACCTTGTTCACCTCTACAGGCACATTCCTCAGAACAAAAACATATATCAAAACCAAGTGTCACAACATCCCCAACATCCCCATAAAACATCCTGCACAACCATAATGAAACATCTAATAAGCATTAAAAGTATACATATGTGTTTTTCTGTCACACTTGGTCTTTTTGTGTATCGTTTTTTTTGTTTGTTTTCTCTCTTTTTGCTGTTTTAGTGTGTGAGTGTATTTGTGGTTTTTTTTTCTTTGGTATTTTTTTGTCTGTGATTTTTTGGGGGGAATTTTTTATGTTTTGTTTTGGTAACATTTTGTCTTTTAACTGAGATCTGCATTTTTACAAGAAATGTTAACAGTGGGTCAATGGGACCTCATGACATCCAACCATCCATGACAGGAGAACATTCATTTTTCTTTGATGTCTCTTGCAAAAAAAAAAAAAAAAAAAAAAATAAGTGAAAGGCTTAGAAAGTAGGTAGAAACAACAACAACAATAAAAAAAAAAAACAGAACTCGCCTGACAAACACAATTTAAAATTTCTTTCTTGGATTCCAAAAAAAGGAACTACTAATATTTCCTTTAGCATACGCAGCATACTAATGGCCTAATTGTACCAAAATGTGAATACTCATGGGATATTAGGGCTAAAGACAGGTTCTTAGAAGTCATGCATGTCTTAGTTTTGTCTGAGATGGACTCACAATGTCAGACTTTGAAGATAGATCCTTTATTAGAACTACCAGCTTTAAAACGCTCCATTTGAGAATAAATCCTACAGGGATGTAGATCGTAGCTCTGTGTAATATGACTGAGAAAGAAACAGCTTGTGTATTTTCATGTGTGTATTTGGTTTCCTGATGGCTGGAAATATGTGAGGATGGCGGCATCTGCTTTTTGGCATTCATCTTATTCACACACCAACACACACACACACACACACACACACACACACACACACACACACACACACACCTCAAGCACTGTACCATTATTCCCAATGAAAAAAAATGAAATTAGACTTATGAGGAAGGCAGCACCGTGTTTTGGGCCAAGGGTGTCTCTTAAAAATGCATCACCACTCATTATTGTGTGCAAAATGGGCTTCTAAGAAATTTGTTCCCCTGCCATTTTGGTCACAGCGGAGGGAAAGTGGTCATAATAGATACAGATTAAGTCATGAGTAAAACTGGACACACAAATTATAACACACACACACACAAACACGCAAACGGCATGCTCAGAAAAAACATACAACTGCTTGTTCCTGGTATGACTTGAATTGGACACGAACATGATTCACAGGAAATAGCAGTAAGTTATAATTTAAAAATGATGGAGAACCTCATCCCCCAATTAGGAAAGAGATTGTTTCCAACATCTGAAAAGGCTGGCTGGAAATACTCATCCGCTGATGTTCCAGACATATGTGAGCACTGCTCCAAGCCAAGGCCTGCACAGACTGGGGCCGGGTGAGCTTCACATTACTGGCTAAAAACTTTTCATCGGAGTAGTCAGCTCTTTCTTTTCTATACTGGCAGCCACATAAAGTCACACATATTTAAGTAGCTTTTTAGATTGTCTTATCTACCTTGGTGATCATATAAAATGGCTGAATAAGTTTAAAAATCAATTCAAAACAAGTGCAATGAGGCCAAACTAAGAAATGGTCAGTGGTCCCATTGAGCAGAACTATAATTATCTACTTGTCCATCTGGTTAAGTGTCCTCCTGTGCCAGGAGTGGATCTCCTGCTGTCTGCTGAATGAGCATGGCCAAATGTGGGTAAGCTTCTCAAATGAGGGTCAAAGGAGCAGGCTTGGCACAACTTAAGATACAGCTTGGACATTGTAGTTTTCAGCATTGTCCTTGTTGGCCAAATAACTCCAGTCCCATAGCTCCTGATGTAATTTACCTTAATTTGATGTTGTGTGTGTAATGTTTCAGCTGAGTTCGAATATGTGCTGAAGGTAACCATCGGGGATACTGTAAAGAACATTAATGCACAAATGAAATCAGAGACTTTACGCTTTTGCACAGGCCAAAACAGAGTCTTCAGGGCAAATGGAAAACAGTTTTAACTAATCTATCTTTGGGGTTCTGCATTGCACATGCAGCTATATTCACAGTTCAGAATGAAACTAAATGGATGCACCAGAAGCGGAGAGGTTGTCGTTTTGATTCCTAACATTCTTGCTGGAATGAAAATCTGTCATTTAATATTCTGTATTTGTTGATATACCGTGTTTGTTGATATTTGGGACTTTGGAGAAAATCGGATCACATTTAATGACCAATTTGCCAACAGTGTCATTTCTTTTTTTTCTACCATTTAAACAAACAGTTTGGACATTTCTTTAAAAAATATTTAAGAAATTCTGTCGGCACTTTCAGATTCCAGCATTATCAGTCAAAATGCTCTAACCACATGTAAGCAATAAGATAAAACATTTTTTAAACATACATATTATAAATATGTATGTGAACTGTTAAGAACAATACATTGCCAATACTGATATACAGTATATATTTGTATGTGTTTATTTAAGTAAATACAGGACTTTCCAATCCTATACATCCATTATCTGTAACCACTTATCCTAGGAATTCAGGGGGCTGGAGCCTATCCCAGCTGTCATTGGGAGAGAGACACCATACACCCCGTAAGGGTCTCCAGTCTATCTCAGGGCCAACACAGACAGACAACCATTCACACTCACATTCACAGCTATGTGTGAATTAGAGTCACCAATGAACTTAACATGTATGTCTTTGGACTCTGGGAGGAAACGTACGCAAGCACGGAGAGAACATGCAAACTCACTATGGTGGCAGCAATAACTGCTCCTTCACTGTGCTTTCTTCGTGTTAAAGGTGAAAACAAAGTACAGAAAGTGTATTACATTTCAGTGGAGACGTATTGATATGCAAAAATGCAAAACAGTCAACTGTCCAACCACAATTTAGCGTTGCTTTATGCATAAATTAAATAAAATGTAAACACCATTGTGCATTTTTTGTTCAACTTTGTTGGATTAGTTTCTATTTTGTTTTTTTTTTAAGTCTTTGCTTAAATGTAGCAATTTGACTTTTGTTATTCATATTGTGATAGAAATATAATGTAATTCAGGGTAGGAGTGGAGGAACTTAAGCTGAATCTCACTCCTTAAACTTGCATGATACTCGGGATCAATACACCCTGTTCAGCCCAGGACCCCCCCACTCTTAACCAGCTCTCTGCTTGTCTCTTTACTCACAGCCCTTTAGGTATTAGTCATTAACGAACTAAAATAAATAAATGTTACAAAACTTAGGAACGAAGCAGAAATGAGTGACAATCATTTTGCACTACTGCCAGACCTGCTCTGGGAGTCTGGGTCACAGGAAACACCAACACCTCTCGACCAAACGATATGTTCTGGAGCATATTTCTACTAAAATGTTGCCTACTGCAAATGATTTCATCATAAACAGTTTTGTAAACAGTGAATCTAAATGATATATTTAGATTTTGAGGAATACAGGTGAAGGTTTAGCTTATTATGGGCAGCCAGAGCCCTGACACACTCAGCTCTTTAAAACTGTTTACATATAATCCTGAAATGTTTATTGATTGGATATTGAAGCTGCATTTATATTGCATGCGCTGCTTGCATCAAAGAACAAACCGACTACAGCCTACAATCTAAAGCTCTATATTATTCCCACAGTTTAAAGGATAACCCTGTGGTGTCATGTTTAATTTATTTGTTGCTGTGAGTGCTTCAAGCTGTTTCACTACATGATGCAACTGGACGTGCACACACAAACCGTTTCATATGATTGAGTGTTACGCTGTGCACCCTAGAAGCTGATGATTTTATACAAGTTTAGATACAACACCCACACACACACACACACACACACACACACGTACACGCACGCACGAACACACTTTTGAGACTGGAGCTCGGGGCAATCGCTCTCACTCTGCATAGGAGTCAGTGTTGTTCTCCAATCAGTCATTCGCTCAGCAACACTGTTCAAACAATCAGTCTCCCTGTCCAAACACGTTAATCCACCTACTTCATCCTTATTCCCATGGACACTGGCTGCTGTCTGCCACGGCACTCCCCGGTTCCTCTTGGGCACGCACGCACACACACACACACACACACACACACACAGAGAGAGAGAGAGAGGAGTGTCAGCAGCATTAGAAAGCCTCTTCAAACAAATAACCTATACTGTATATTCAAGTGCAGATCAGATAACACTGCAGGGACTGTACATGATGTTGGGAAAAATGGGTGGATTTTCTCGGCTGAAGTGAAATTGCTGGGAGACTATCAAACCTTGTGGTTTCGTTGTGTGCTGTTCTCTGGAATCAATAAAAAGACATACTGTAGCATGCGAGTATCTTTTACATAAATTAATACGTTTGGCATCTAATAAGAAAGGATTTGGATTCATTTTTGCACCAGTTTCCAACCCTGATGTCAGACTGTTGCTGAGCCCACTGTTACTGTATTTCTGTCTGTACAGGCTGCTAACATCTGTTCTTCTAATGCTGATGTTTGAATATGCAGCCAGATACACTGTAAGTTGGCAGAAAAGGCCATTATAAGCTGCTGGTTGTAAAAGAGACGGCTTCCTTTTGATACTACATTCTGTGTGAGTAATGAATACATTTTATGCACCTTTCATATTGATTGTTGGGACACTGTGTATGGACTGTAATTCAGGAGTTATTTTTCACATGTGGAAAACACTGAAGGTACTGTAGCTCGTTTCCATGGGGGAGATTTACAGCTGTGAAAGATCATCAACATAACCAACATTGACTTCTATTTCTAACTACCAAGTCAAGTTTATTATTGTTGTCTAGACTTGTTACCCTGGATGCTTAAATCGCATTTCACCTGATCCGTGAAATTTTCAGCTTTTTTTCAACTTGGTTCAATCGTTTTTTTGTGCCCAAAAAAATCAATTAAACGTTAACATTCTGTTAATGTTGGGAAATCTGAGCCTTAACTTTCCGTCATAATTCTAAAAAAGTGTTGCCATGTTCGGTCAGTGCTGCTGCCATGATGCCTTAACTTGTCCCCATTTTTACGTATCAAATCAGATCAATTTCAATACATTTTAAGTCAAACAAAACAAAGGACTTGCAGGTAACCCACCGTAACATCTGAAGCAGGCAGCTAATACAGCATGACATAACTTCACATTCTCTCTAGGGAGGACTTTACAGCCAGGCTGTAAAAGTTATAAAAGCAATATAACTTTTATATACAGGATTTCATTATGAACTACTATTGTTTTTCAGTCGATGGACTTCTTATTTTAAATGGCACCTTCGCCGATGTTCAACTTGCATCCTCTACATATTTTTTTGTGGATTACATGTAAAACAGTATTACACAGTACTTCCATCTCCCTTTCATCAATCCAGCTATTATCTGTAAACAGCGTGTTCTCTTTCCTGAGGCATCAAAAAGCACCTTGTCCATTACAAGCTGATACTCAAGGCGCCCGTTGGCATCGATGATCAGCAAGCTTTCAGTGAAGTACAAGAGAAACCCAAATGCTTTAATATTTGAAGCAATGCCATAAAATATAAAGTGAAGAGATCTGAGGAGGAGGTGGAAGGGGTAATGTACAGTACTGATGATCATTACACAACATCTTTGGCTAAAGTAATGAATTATGTTTTGTCATTGTATGTAACATTTTATTTTTATGCAATTTGTCTTCTAAATTAACCTTATCTTGACATTTTAGGGTCTAGCCCTAACCCATGTTGTTCAGTGTTGTGGAGGGACGGGAGCCTATCCCAGCTATCAGTGAGCCAGAGGCGGAGTACACCCTGGACGGGTCTCGAGTTAACCTAACATGCATGTCTTTGGACATGTAGGTCTTTGGACTGCGGCCAGGCTGGGGTTTGGAACTGGGGACCTTCTAGTTGTGAGGTGGCAGTGCTAAACATCCCACCACCACGCTGCCTCATCTGCCTTTAATGTATTTAAATATCTCTCTGCTCCAATAGCTGAAACACTCCAGATGATGTCGCTGATGTTTATAAAGGAGCTTTTCAGTTTAGATGATGAAATCTGGTTCCTCACGCGTCAAAGGTGCCACTCTTGCTCCTCCAGAACTCTTTCAGATACCATCATCTAAACCAAAATAATTTTTTTTTTATCTTAAGGTAAATATAAATATAATGTATATTGTGTAGTAATAGGAAAGAAGTTGAAAATGTGGAAGCTTTATGTTTGTCTTGATGAACTACTTGTTTGAGGTCCGTTAAGAAACTGTCAAACTCACCACTAACTTTGTTGAATGTTCACACTGAAAGACTTTCTAACACCTCCAACAAGATGATGCATTGCATACTGGAATTTTTATTGAAAAAAGCGATGGGAAAGAGAATGAATTGCTTAAATGAAAGCCATATTCATGATGAAAATAGAAACTAAAAGCCTGAGAATGTTAAGTACCAAGGGATGAGTTGTTCCAACAATACTACATAAAACTGTAATACCAACACTGGAGACATGTACGATGAATCAAGAAAGAAAAAAAACTCCTGGTTCATGTTACGAACATCTGCTGGTGCTGGACAGAAAGTGTCTCCGGCAGACACAAATTCATAAGCACCGATCATAAATCATAGATCACACGTGATCATGCGAATTCTTCCACCCAACGGCTCAACGGAGCTGTTCGAAGCATCTTTGTTTAGACGGATGCCTTTTGTTTCCAAAACTGCTGTGCTGCTTCAGCGACGTCCCTCGGGACAGCTTGAAAGTTAGAACCGCGGCTCCGTCGCGGGGGACTTTGTGGCGTGTGTGTACACGTAGACATAACCATGTTTAATGGTGAATCACTAGGCTACAACGAGGATTTAAAACACCGTGATCCGCAGTGACACCGCTGTGTATGATGCACAGATACAATCAGCCGCTTATGTACATCCACGTGGAAGTGAGTGAATTGGAATCAGTGCATGGGGGAGGATTTGCGCGACAGACTGTGATCTTTGAGCTTCTGCTGTGGGTGGTGACGCTTTGAGTCTACATTTCCCATCAATGTGTAGGAGGGACACAGGGCAAGGAATGGATTGAGGAGAGGAAGAGAAAAAAAGAGCAGTGAGTGATAGAAATTATACCGTCCTATGGTTCACAATGCGGCTGTGTGGGCTTCGCATCTTTGTCTCCCTTGGTGTTAAAAAAAGCCACCTTCGGTAAGACAGATCAACTGCCCCCATACACCTCTAAAACCAACACTTTCACACTGTCTGAAAGGAACAGAAAAATATAGGTGAGGCAAAGAAAATGGAATCATAAGTGAGCCGGGGAAAAAAAAAGGAGCCAAGGAATGAAGGCAATATTTATCAATCAAGAACAGTGAGGTTCCTTGCTGTGTGACCTTGTGGGGAATAAACTGATTTTGCTGTGGTTTGGTTTTTCTGCCTACCACCAAGAGAATCATTAAAGTGACTTGGCAGCTCTCCCTGTCACATATATCAAGAGCAGCAGTCTTATTAACATTAAAAAAAAAAAGGGAAGAAGACGAAAGCATGCCATGCATGGACTTTCATTGAGCCTCTCAGGTGCAATTAAAAACTATTTGGTTAGGCTGTTTTGATAGCATACTCCAAATGTGTAAAGTAAGAAATTATGAGATGTTTAAAAAAAGTTGTCTTGTTCTTTAATTAGCTGTCAGAGGAGGATGTGTGAATTATTGGGAAATGTATGTGGAGACATTTTGATGTATGTCATAAAAAAAAAAAAAAAGTCTTTCACGGAACTTTGTTGTAAAACTGACTGAAGTTTGTGAAGCTGGTGATGCTTTGACATCTGGTGAAGCAAACCATATTGAGATGTTACACCTGCTTCTCCTGACATGAGCCGCACACATTTGACCTTTCATCCTGTGGAATAACAATTTCTGTTTCACTACGTGTGTTATTCCACTCTGTGGATTTGTCTTCTTTAAACACAAATTAGTAAAGGGAAAGTTAATATAGCATTAAATACTATACAGCAGCTAAGCCCCCATAGTTTTAGTTGCTATTTCTGCCAGTCTTTTCATTCTTGCACAGTATGTTTACAGTGATAATGGGCCAGATTTAACACTTGAATATTCTATTTATGTTTAATCAGTTGATGCTCGATTTCAAAGATAAGTGGCCAACACTTACTGTTGTAACTGAACATAAGTGTTTTCAATAGGTAAGGTGTTGTGTTTGACTATAAATGTGTGCAAACAGTATAAAACTGTAAAATCACAACACATTCATATGCATAATGATAGCAGTCAGCAAGTTTTCATTGAAAAAAACATAATAGTCATTCACAAAAGAAAATAATTACATAATCTATAAATACAGGTGTATTTCAGCACTTTAATGTAGAAATTAGAATCAACTATCAGTATTTTTGTTCTATTTATATATTTTTATCCTCAATATTAATGCCCCAGGCCTTAATTGGACTAGTGGTAGCCTAAGTGGTAACCAGTTCAATCCCTAGAACAGCAGGAAAGAATTTGCTTGTGAAAGGGGGATGTTCCAACAACATGCAATTTTACCAGCTTTTACATACTGTGTACATGGGAATGTAAAGTCACATCACACAGTGTTGGGAGATGCGGTGAATGTGCTCAACCTACAGGGGTTATAATAGATTACCTGTATACGTCTTGTCCGGCTAAAAAGTCATTTGTTTGTTCGTATTTAATGGAGACGGGGCAAACGCAACCCAGCGTAGGTGCCAGGTTGGCTTGGTCCGTTTTAGTGGCTTGGGGTCTTGTGCTTACAACTAACTTCACATGTTATGATTGGGTGAACATTGGCAAGTCTGTGACGGTAGGCTGAACACCTGAAAGTGTGTATTGATTAGATAAATGGCTGATGCGTGATTTTCATTGAGTGAAAAAGCAAAACGTCAGTAATATGAAGGTCTAGAGTCCACGTGGCTCCACCGATTTTTCCTGCAATTATAAGAATGAGGTTCATGTAAAATGAGCTGCAAAAAAGAGGAAAATAAAAAGATAAATAATGAATGATAATAAATGATAAAACACCATTTTGCTTTCATAAAGTTTACATTTTCATTTTATTAGATGTAGATGTCTTTTTGTATACAAATGAGAGCCTGATCAAAATCACCTGGTAACCATTTAGGCATAATAGCATATTTTGGTATTAAAATTAGTTAATTAAAAAAGTATTAATAAATTTAAAAAACACAACCACTCTTCGCTGACTTCGTCTGTGTTAGCCAAGACAGTCTTTAGTATAGCTGACTAATATGATTAAAACAGCTGCTTACAGTGACAAAATAACTGTTTGGAACAATATTAGGGTATTTGATTTTTATTATTGTAAAAAATATATCTATTATTACACTCAAAGAAATGGTATCCTTACCCAAGTTAGTTATGGAAGCGGGTCCCACAAAATCTGGTGGAATAAATACTAAAAGTAATAGTGAATTTAATGAAACAACATGTTTTTAAGTTAATTTAACTCCACTTTATCAATTAAATGCAACCTCATGGATTTAGGTTCAAATAATTTGGAGCCATTTTGTTCAGTGTACTTAAAGGATGTTGCATTAACCTGACACAGTTACGTTCAATTTAATAAACACCAACTGAACACCATATTTAACTCACCTAAAATAGCACAGCTTTTGAAAGCGGCGCACTATGCAATGCGCATGTGTGGCCCAGAATACGGAACCCGTGTTGAGAAAGTCTCAACTTGGTCCAAGGCCTTCAGTGCATGTTAAACAAGTGAGTTATGTTGGTTTAAATTTGATTTATACTGTAACTTTGAAATCACAATATATATAATATTTTTCAAATTAAGCTATTTTTATCGCTAAAATAAAAAATATTTTATAGTTTTACCACAAAACCATCATGTAATGCAAAAAACATCCATAGTTCATTTATTTGAGTGCATTAGCATCTTTCAGAATCCTCTGCATATTATCCATGGTGCACTCCAAGGCCAACATTTAAGAACAATAAAATAAAACATCATTGCTTAATTTGTCACTTTTCATATTATATATTTTTTGTGTGTGTAAAACTGCATGTCATAGTTTGAACAAACTAATAAAAATGTGTAATTTAGACTGCAAACATTGGCACTGAACAGATGGCCAGCATATTGTCTGAAACAGTGTTAATATCAAATGTAGACTGTTATTTTACACACCAATTTGAAACCTGTCACTGCAATGTAATTTATATTATTTTGCTAATCAAGTATGTAACAGATGGCGTGGAAACCTGTTTTTGTATTTTATTTATTTATTGACATTTGGAGATTTTTCCATCAGTTTCGTCAGTTTTTTCCTGTAGGTTTATCACTCACTGGCAAACGTGACGGATTTGAACACGTGCAACGGATATACTTTGTCATAAATGTAGCTAAGTTATATAAAGTGTCATTTGCTGCTGTGAATTGGTGACTTTTCTGAATAAAAGGACGTGAATGGCTGTCACCTAAAAGAGTTCATAAAAATTAAAGAAAGTGAGGAAATGACTGTCTGGTGGCAGCAGCACCTTCAAATCCTGCTGTGTTTTTGCCTGAATGTTTGCCCCCCGTTACTCAGCGCTTCTTGTCTGAACCAGTTGGAAGAGAGCAGTTCGGGTGCTTTGTCTGAGGCGACAAAGGTTTGGAGATGGAACAACCATCAGCAATCAGGAGGCGATACCTGCTGTGGGGGGAGAGGGGGTGGGGGGTGGGGGGGGAGTGCTGACTAATTCCGGGCAGCAACAACCCTGGACAAGATTACACCGATTGTTTTGTGAAATAAAAGTAGACGAGGACAGCAGACCTCTGTGAGCTACATCTCTATGGTGATTACAGGTGCTTCTCTACAAAGAGTCTGTCTGTCTATTTAATATTCTCATTTTGTCTTTTCCATATTTAAATTATTCTCCTGTTACTTTTCCCTCTCCTGGTGTCTCTCTTTTTTTTCCCCCCTCTCTGCATCTATCTCTCTCTTCCTCCGGCCTCTGAAGCAGATAATATCATCAGCGTTCAATGAAAGATCATTTGTGTCTTAGCGAAGGTTTAGATTAGGGGCCGAGGTTCAGCGGGCTTCTTTCAAAGACTGATTAAATGGAATCTGTACAGCTACAAACCTTCTTAAACTAATGTGCAGTGTCTGACATTTTTCTACACATTTAAAATTGTTTTAAAGTTGAATATTTGTGATTACTGATTAAATTAGTACCTTAAAGGATTCCGTGGAAAAACTATACACTACATTTCAAAATAAAACTTGGGTGAACAAAAAAGGAAAATACTTGTTAAAATGTCAGGCACCGCTATAGACTGAATGACAAGAAGTTCTTTTATCTTACGAAAGGAAACAATGACAATGTTATGGCAAATACTAGCACACAAGTTTTTTTTGTTATCAGGATGGATTAGCACTTTTTAAAATCTCCCAGCAAGGGAAAAACAAAAAAAAACAAAATCTTTGATGACTTTGTTGTTGGAGATTTTAATGTTCCCATTTAAGAGCGCAGTGAATTTACTGCAGACTGCAGAGATAAATCATTTGGAACCATTGATTTTCTTTGTTTCCTGGAAGTACAAGTGATAAGATATAATAGTAATGAAATTTAATATAGAACAAAGACTGAAAATAAAAGCCTGTGGTTTGATAGAATAAACTTCAAAAGCAGGCTTTGCTGTTCACTGGTCTTTCAGTAATGAGGTAACAATATTGCATTATACAGAGAAACAACTCTTAAGCCCATTGTCATTTCACTATTGTCATCAAAAAAGTACATCCTCCAGAATGATCACACGTGTGAATCAGCATGACCCTTAAACAGTTTGAACATAAACTTAAAACTTTTTTGCAGGACTTTTGACTCGTGACTCAATTTTGACTCAATTTTCACAACAGAGTTTCAGTTTACAGATGTCTTAATTCCTAAATTCAGGTTTATTTATGTTCCAGCATAATCAGCCTCTGAGCAGTCTGCATCTACACAGCCCCACACACAGCACAATGTGATACACTGTGTGTCGAGGTAGAAGTACACAAACTCAACGCTCAAGTAAAAGTGCAAGTACAGGCCTAAACAGATTATCTACATATTACTTAAAGTACAAATGTAAACTACTACACTAAGAAAACAATGTATTTTTAACAAAGCCGATTATGGTAATTTGGGCAAAACATGTTGGTAATGGCCGAGCTGACCTGAACCACTTTATGTGCAGGTGGTTAACCCATAATGATACATCAGCAATTATTAGTTCTTAATATTTTTATAATAACCATATTCACCACCATGTCTTTGAACTGTGGGGGGAAAGCGAATGAAAACCAATGCACAGGGAGGACATGCAATCTCCACATAGAAAGGCCGCAGCTGGCAGGTGGATTTGAACCAGGGAAAACCACTCCACCATCGTGCCGCCCTAAAAACCACATCAAATCTTCGGATTAAAACCACCAGGTGGTTAAAATGTTGTGGCTGATTGGTGTATATACACAAAGTTTTGAGTAAAATGCTGTGAAGGAAAATACATATCACACACAACGCATTTGTAAAAGCAGCTTCGTGCACCAGCACAAACAGACATTTTTTATTTGTTTGTTCGTTTGTGTGTGTGTGTGTGTGTGTGTGTGTATAAATAACATCCTCAACAGGACATAGTGTATAAGACAATGTAGCACCCGCAGTGGATCCATCCTGGCATGGAGGTGCATTCAATGTCTGTGTGGTCCAGAGGGAGTTTAAATCGCAAGCTTAATTTTGTGACGTCTGTCAGCCATTGGCAATGGACTCTGGCATTGTCCTTTGGTCCATTTATTTTCGATATATACACAGATGTTTTATTAATGACTCACGCCTAATAATGATGAGCTGCATTACAGAAAAGAACAGATAAGGTTGGAACTCAAGAGAACACACCAACACACTTTGTAAAATTAGAACTAATGAGACTTTATTAGCTATGCACATGACGACAAACAGATTATTGCTGGAAAATGTACAAAAGTTGTTTTGTTTCGAGCTCTGACGAGACTGGAAGCGTAGAAGGAAGTGAAATTTTAAGCACCAATTAGCACACACTATTTTAAAGCTGCTGTGTGTGGTGTCAAGCGGTGGAATTCCCAAGAGAATGATATTCATGTGTAATTTATGCACGGGACAGATACAGTCTCTTTTCATCGTGCTCTTTTTCCGGCATGTGATATAATGGGTACAAGTAAACAGAAGTATAGTTTGTTTATGAATCGAACAGTCTCAGAATTGTGCACTGACATGAGCGAAACACATGAAACAGTGATTGAATCATCACATCAATGACATGGTGGACGTATTACGGCAGCGAGTGTGGTGGAGAACCTTGGCAATGCAGCATCATTAGTAAAACTGCACCGACAGGTCTAATGAGTGGTTGAGCTGGCACGAGTATCGATATGTAAATGGATGTGCGACGGCATTTTCTTTTCCATCAACTTGCAGTGAATCGTGAGTGGAAATGGGGCTTGTGAATGTGCGACAATGGTTCTACAGTGATCGAGATTATAAAAACAGAGTGTGGCTTTGTAGATCACACAGAAAGATGTGTATGCTTGTACGTTCACGCATTATAGAGTTAGAGCAGCACATCATCACTGGATAGATCAAACGGTCATCGTCAGAATAATGCTGTATATTGGAATAGCGATTTTCAAATAGTGTTCTCGGATTATTTTGTTAAACAACTAGCAGGTTAATATTCAAAATGACATGCAGTACGTTGAAATCATTAAATATTTTAAGGCACCAAACATAGACATTTCAGTTTGTATTTAATTGAACGTTAAATACAGTATAATATTAAATGACAGAAAATAAACACACTGCAGCATTTTGAAGCTAATCAGAAAACACTCGGGAACATTTACAGTAGTCATAGATCTTTACAATAATAGTAACTAGAAGTTGTGCTAATTTGAGTGTTTGTGTTCTTAAGACATGAACTCAAATAGTCAAGCATGATGACTTTCTGTATTCTGTGTTTAAAGGGGGAAAGAAAGTTGGTTTACCTCTTTGGATTTCATTAGTTAAATTAAAACTCAATCAACAATCAAATTACAAATTAAAATTACATTATATGTTTGTATGAAAATATCATAGTTGCTAGCAATGGTTACTATTTTTTTTTATACAAGACAAATTCTAGCCCCACCTTTAGACAAATAGTAAAATACAATTTACTCATTAATTCATTAGTCATATTGTTACATATTGTTTGAATTCATCCTCGGCCACTAACTTAATAAGATCGGTCTGCCCAGGTCAACCAAATGTTACTGTTATTATTAATGTTCTTCTTCTTATTATTAGTGATTATTCTGCTGAATCGTGTCTGTCAAGAATTAGTAGAAATAACTGATAACTGACGTAGACAAAACAGAGAGAAGGAAGTTATTTAGCTTATTACTGAGCTGAATTATTGCATGTCAATGAAATGCTGACTAGTTTCCAGGAAAGTTTACTAACCATTGTTATATATGGGACATAACTGTATTTAAATATAGCTTTATGACACTGTATCACCATATATAATTTCCAGTGCCGGATATTTCTAATTTCTTTTGCAGCTCTAGACTCCATAAATCTGAATGTTGGAACTAGAATGTCTTCCAAAAGCCAAGTAGCGCAACAGGAGACCATTAGTCCTTTTGTATGCTTTCTTTAGTGTAGTATCCCTGGCAACTGCAGTACCTGTGAGACACTGATTAAAGTTCTTTTCCTCAGTGCCAAGCCTATGAGAGCTCACCATTAACAGGCCATAGGGCTGCATTGTCAGCACGCTAATGAAGCCGGTGTGTTCTTTTTAAAGTGTCATTCTGGATTATAGCCATAATATGAGGGTGAGAGTGGATCTGTGGAAGTGTCTCAGTGAGACCTAGCAGCATGCATCTCTGGCCCCCCACAAGACACTGTAGGTACATGCGGGGCCGCGGCGCCTGCGTGGCCCAGGATCCCCGCCGTCACTTCACCGGGAAACTGACACTGGAGTAATTTCATATGACAGGTGACTTAACAAAGCTTTAGTCCGTGGCAGGCAGTAGACCAGAGGCTGGAGGATATAAGTTGGGCCTGCGGCCTTGTTTTCAGCTGGGAGCTACGTGTCTTGTCAGTATTTAGATTTGCAGCCAGCTTGTGTTAAAAGACCAAAGGAAATGTGATGCTCCAGGCTGTCTGCAAACTTTTAAAAAGCAATATAGTGAGACTTTAGGTAAACACTACCTTATGTCAGATATTGAGAAACACTGTTTTGGGGCGAAAAAACGTTGTACTTTCTCCTCTAAAATTGCTCCCTTAAAGACTTTTAAATTAGGACAGAATGTCCTCACTCAGACCTACTTGAAAAATAAGTAGCATCCTCGTGTAGCCGCAGTTGTTTCTAAATGGGCGAGACAGGATAAATGAGATGGTGTGATCTATGTTCATGACAGCAGATAGGGGTCACGGACAGAAAGCCATTCAGCCACTAAATGTCTGACACATTTATTGGACATGAAAAATGAAAATATCAATGGTTTTAACTCCGGGGTCAGAGTTGGCAGAAGAGACAGGTTAACTAAGTGACGAGGACATCTCAGCATGGAGAAGAATGCAGCCCTGCGAACAAGTAGCCGCACACATAATCAATGCTGTCACCATGCAAACGTCTCATTAGGGAAGCAACAGGTGTAGGTAATCAAATGGCAGGTGTTGGTAATTACGTGACAGCAAAGCCGGTCAATGAGCACTGCGTGTAGCACGGCACCATGTTGGTGGGAAATGCATCAAGTGACATGAAATGAATTGAATACAAATCCATTTTCCCACTGGTGTATTTCCACAACGCTGTGAGCATCAGCTGACAAATTCGGGTCAGTTGGCGACGAGATGGTTCCCGTTTTTCAAAGCCGTGCTTTTCAGTCTGCTTCATTGTCTGTGAGATAATTGGTTAGAAATTCGGATGTTGCAAAACCTTTTGACAATATTTCCAAGAAACGCAATAGAAAGTAAAGTCACACAACCTGTCATTCATCTTAGGTATTTACTCAATAATATTTTGGCACTCGGGTCTTTGACAGTAGAGCTAATGTGGGGAAAGTGCAAGATAGATGACGTGCAACACACCAGACTTTAACCAGGCACATTGTAATAAGTTATTATGTCTGTACTTTCTTTAACACTATATGAAAGGACTTCTAATTCGAAACTTTTATCTGCTATCCATCTTTTGATCTTCCACCCAAATGTCTTCCGTGTGCAGCCAAATTAAATTAATTTGCCTTGCCAATTCCAAAACTTCTGGAGGGCACCGTACATGGAACGGGCTGTCGGAAGACGTTAGAGCAGCATCCAGCTCTCACATCCATGAAAGGCTTCAAACTTTTCTGTTTGCTTTGGGTTTTTTTATTCAAGTTTTGGACTATTTACTGACATTTTCCTCTGCAGATGTGCACTGTCCTGTGCCTTAGTGACTGACCTTATTTTAGTCTAATTTTTTTATTTATTTAGACATTTTAAATGTTGTTCATATTAATACTGTTGTTTTTTGTGCATCTATCATGTCCTAATGCTTTGAATTGCCTGGTTATTTGCTGATGCTATATAATCAACTTTTCCTGACATTGCTTACAGTGCAGACTGTAAGAATTACACTTTCTTTTCCTTTTGCTCTGATCATCAGCACATTCTTCACACTTTAACGAGTAGCGGATTAAAAAAAAACATCTCTTTTGATGACTAATTATTCGTCATAAGTGCAGAAGTGATGGACAGCAAAGAGCCCACATCGCTCAGAACCTGGCAACCCACCGTTCTTATGAATAACTAATAACTCATTTATAGACCATTAATACATTTAAGAAGTAGTAATTATGATACTTTATATAAAGGCTGTCGTATTAGAAAACGGTACTCACATTTTTATAGCTGGTTAAAGTTTTGAGTTGTACTGAAACTACACTTTGTAGGACACTTAGACGTGTGTTTTAACAAAAGGAAACTTTCTCTCTTGAAGCTCCTCTGGAGGAGCAGCTATTTAGTCTTGTTATTTGTTGAGGTTTTAGAGCAATTTATCCTTGTTCTCTCGGAGATGATCCCTGGCTGAGTTAAGAACTGAAGAGAGCCACTGAGGCTCTGCATGTGACACTGATCTATACAAATAACTTGATTGATTGTGGAAAATGCAACCACAAAATTTCTCACTCCAGCTTCTGAGCTTGGCTTAAATCCCACAATCCTCTTTGTTGAACTACTAAAAAAAGAACCTGAAAAACTATAGGTTATTGCTACTTATACACCTTGGGACTATACACAATCTGTACTTGTCATTACAGGGCAATCAATGCTTTACACCGGGGGAGGGTTACAGCTAGAGGGATTAGGAGCTCCTGTGGAGCTGCTGCGACACAGAGGAATCACGCACACACAGGCCACAGGCTCAGGACAGGGGGGCGGGGTGTTAGGGGTGATAACAGACCTGTGCTCGGGTATAAATCAATACCCAGCACGCAGCGATAAATCCTTCCAGCTCCAATGACCGACTGGCCCTCACAGCCTCGCACACAAAACAATCTTGGTCCCCCATGTCAAAACAGCCAAACACTATCACCGCCATGAATCAAAGCGCCAAGATAGCAGGTCCCTGGCTTTGGCGGATTGAACCGCGTGTGGCGGCTATTTAAGGAACACTGAGCGTGGCTTTATTTGCCGTAGATGTTTAAACTGTGTAAGTTCAAATAACATTGCAGTAACATTCAAAGATTCCATTTTCAGGTGATTTACCTAAAACAACATAGTGCTGAAGACCAAGGCTGTCACATATTTTGATAGAAAGCTGATGCTTTTGGCCACATCATTGCTATGATACGTGTATGGACGCTTTCTCCTGTAACACGGACTCTCAGTGACAGATTGGAGGAGCTTCGTAATGGGAGCAGAGCTTGTGTCGGGCGACGGTTATAGGTTGATCTGTCCAAACACATTGACTCGTAGCAACTTTAGCCAAATCCAGAGGCACAGTTATGAAATGGAGACAAGCACATTTGTGATTCAACACAGAACCTGCATCAGTGATCAGTCTGCAGTGTTTAGGCTAAAACACAAAAGATGCCATTACACGGCTGAGCGGTTGGTATCAGGACGCTTGACTTCAAACAGTGTGTGGGCTTTGGTACAAGGCCACAGCACAGGTTGCTATTTGAAAAAATCAATATCAGCCGGGCAGTTTATATCCGTAAAATGGATCACATCTGCTGCAAAAAAGTAAGCAACAGATTTTTTCTTTTCCACATTGCAAATTGTGAGGTAAACAACACAACACAATTCCATGTTTTTTTTGTGTTTATTTTTTTTTTTTTTACATATGCAGAGAAGCTCTCAATCACAAGTTCGATCAGCACATATTGGACCTGGTCTGCTACAGCCGGTGAGCAGTGTACCGTGCTGAAATAGAAGCTGCAGTGTTTTCAAGAATGATATAGTGCTCTACATTCACAAGGCTGATGCATTTTTTATGCTCGAAACCAGAGGGGCTTTCTCACCTTCAATTTTAAAAGTGTTTACTCAGCAGCAGTCCTGAGACCTGATAAAATAAGTTAGAGCACCTGAATTAAAAATGATTCTCCACCGGAGAAACTGTCCCCAAAATGCTCCCCTGCGGCATCTCCTTCCTCTTGGTAACGAGGTTGGAAAAAGGCCCTGCTTCCCCAATAAAAACCAACCATAATGCAGTCACTCTGCTTTTGTCTGTTACTCTTCTCTCTCTCCCTTTGTATTTGTGTTTTCATTCACATGCTCTTGGTAGGGTGGCCCCGTGGAGAACAACAAAACATTTATTGAACCCCATAAAAAAAAAAAAAAAAACGGGGAGAACAACAACACTTTGAAACAACACAGTAACAAACAATAATAATAATCATAGTAATAACAATAATGAGGATCCTGCTCTGAAATTTCCGCAAAACATTTTCCGCTCTACCTTTTTGTGAATTATTGTATTTTCAGTGGCGTCATGTTCACATGCCATGAATGTGTTCAGTATTAAATCTATGAATGATTAACATATTACTTGATTGAGTGTTTGGTAATGTTTTCACTTACCTTTTTCATTAAGTTTGGTTTCTTGTTATTGAGTTTAAGTTGTATTAATTTAATTTCTCTTTTTCTTGAGTTATCATTTTTCTGGTCCGGGGGTGTTGGCCATCCAGATAAAAGATTGGATTGAGGCCTTTATCAACTTTAAATACTTCCTACTGGGCCTGGATTGTACCAAGTACCCCGTTTGACGCAGGGAGGGGGAAATATGGGGAACATGTTTCTTTAGATGTTATAGGTTATTAAATGTTGTTTGGTTCATCATTGTGTCATTGCTTTTTCATATTTGAGTAATGGGATTATGTTGGTAAACTGTTTGTCCAGGGTTTGTTTATAATTTGTCCAGTTACAGTTATGTCCACCCCTTGTGTATCACATTGGTTTGGCCAGCCAGTATATATCTTGCCCCTTGTGTGTCACTCAGGTTAGGTCTGTTTTGTCTCGGTTGTGATTAGAACTTATGTTGTAATTTCAGTTTGATAGTTTAAGTTTATCTGTCTTTTGTTGACCTCTTTTAGGTCCCACATTTTGTTAATATATGTTACATTTGGGTAAATAAAACCCATTTTCTTTTGTGACTTTACTCCTGTGCCCTGTGTCTACCTGCTCGGCCCCTGACATTGAGTAATTATAACATATATAATAGCTTGTATACAATTGTATATTTTATAAAAGGACAATTAAATTCAGCAAGGGTTTAGTGATTGATTTTACTTTCATGAAAAGTTACTTTTAATATAACATCACGGGATTAAAAAGTGCCATTAATGTGTAATCAGGAAGAATTATTCAACTGACCTCTAAAGTGTATTAAAATCTACAATGAAGTTATACAATACATATAATTTCACATTGTGTGCATAGTTTTTTAATGAAATATTTGACTTATCAATTAGTTAATTTGTATATACTAATGTGTATTGGATTACATCATCACATTCTCCAATATTTCTCAACATTTTACTCCCCTTTGTTGTATTTTTTACATTGTATTTTTATTGTCTTCGCTCATTGTTGTTAAATTTTGCCTCTCAGGGCCTCTGTAGATAATGTACTTAGTGCAGGTTGCTGCCTTTAGCCTTCGCCAAGTATATCAGTAAATTATACAATTCCACAGATGTGGCACTGAAATTATTACATCTATTTAGTCTAAAATTTATTATATTTTACCTCCATCAAAGCCAATGGAGATATTGCATGATAGTGGAGATTTCTTTACTTTGACAGTTTAGTAATCCAACCTTCTCAGTGAAATGACACTTGAAATTTACACGAGACAAAGAACAAGTAAAGTAAAAAAAAATCCAACTTTGATGTCACTTTTGGCACCTAAAAAAGATTACATTTGTAGGATGAGGAGTAATGTTCTCCTGTTGGAATATGTCCCCAAGATGTCTGCCCTGGGTCAATGTTCTGTCTTTAGGGATTTTCACAGTGATCAAGATGAAGTACGTGTTGGTCTGGGCCATGTGCAGGCCGCAGGATTTTAGCTTTACTTCCGTAAATTATTTACAATGATGTATAGGCCCCACTGCTGGGAAGCCATTCTCTTTTTGGCTACAACCTCATATATGTTTTCCAAGACATATCCGTCACTACGAGGAATTGAGCAAAAGAAATTGTGAACTTGATGTATTTGACTGTGTTTTTGGCCCAGATTTTGTGCAGGACACTCCAGCACCTGAAAGAAAGGAGGAGGATTGTATAACACACTTATGAGGATTAGAGGAACAATGCATTAACTCCAAAGTGAAGAGGGAAGATGAAAAATGAATGCAGGTTTCTGTGTGTCTATCATCTCATGGTACATTGATGTGTTACTGGAAAAGCTCTGGATTTTGGAAACCCTTCCTCTGAACTATCTTTTTAAATGTGTCCTCAGACCGTTTGAATTGAGAAACAACTGAGGACTCTTTTTGTTATCAAAAGTATGCGGTGCTAGTTTTGTTTACGCTGTCCTCACTAGAAGAATAATACTATTCATCTTGTCCTATAGCATCTGACTCAGAAAAGGATTTGCATTATATCTCATATTAGTCACATTCTAAAGCTGATCTTTATATAATCTTAACTAGGCCAGTTGTGTGAAATGGTATGAAGACTTTCTTAATGTGAGGTGTTTTCTGTTGAGACATAATTAACCGATTACAATAAACCACTGGGTGGAACATTTCATTTAATTGGATGAAAAGTGAAAAGTAATGAGGTCATCACTGAGGTCATGACTGAAAAGTACGCACTCATTTACATGTGGTACATCGTTTAAAATCTACATTGGTTGCATCCATGCTTATTTTCTAGCACTTTCCATTTCTTGCCCACAGTATGTTTGGTGCAGTGCTGCATTTCTTGTTACCACCACATCAACCATGGACTAATTTGAAATGGCAGGAACGTAATAGTGGTCAAAAACTCCACACCTTTTACCTTCAAACTGGGGATTTACAAATTATTATTTATTAAGTATTTATTATGGCAATTTCATCACCTATTGCTTATTTCTCTTTTAGCAATGTTTTTAATACATTTAGCAAAACTTTGCTATAGTATAGAAAAATCATGATACTTTTCTGAATCATATAAAAAGATTTTAGGATCAATTCATAGAGATATTCGTGGTTTACGCACATGCTTTCACTGAGCTGTTACGCTTTCCTCATTTGCTGAAATTTATTCATGTCAATATGCAGCACTTCCAAACAAGTGGAGGATTTTCCCCTCACAGTCATTAAAGCATTCTGTTCATTTCGATGCAGTGGCACAATTTAGTTATTGACAGTGTGAAAAGAGAAATTAGGTCACAGAAATGTGGAGCATGAGGCGTTCTCAGGACACACAAAGACAGTCTTTAGCTTTATAGGTTTATCTTCCAGCCTGTTTGAAGTCAGTTATTTCAGGTCATTGGCATTGGAGCCCTGATGAGCAACAGAGATGGTTACTTAGTGTCTGAGGGTGACTGAAGGTTTCGATTAAAGTGTATTTTGTGAGTTAACTTTAAGAGGTGGATATTGATTGATCTTGTTTTTTTAAAAGTCTTCATGCGTGTGATTGAAACTGCTCAATCGT
Organism: Channa argus; assembly: GCF_033026475.1. Lineage (NCBI taxonomy): Eukaryota > Metazoa > Chordata > Actinopteri > Anabantiformes > Channidae > Channa > Channa argus. The sequence goes on along the minus strand of NC_090213.1, from coordinate 17,010,458 downwards.
TCCTGGTTTCCTGGCCCGAATGTGAGTCATTGTGAGCTCCCTAAGGAGAAATGTGGTGGTTTGAAGCTGAGATCAAGAAGACTCGAAGGAATAAAAATAACACCAAATACATTTAGCATTGAACAGTTTCCAGGCTTCACAATAGCAATTGATCGTGCTTTAAAAGGACGGACAGACCATTTGAGTTCTTGGTGAGCCCACAGTACAAAGATGTGCCTGTTAAGATGACTTTTTCTATTTGGATTTTTTTTTTTTTTTCTCTTTTTGAGGCAATGTTCCCATATTAAATATGTCAGAACTGTCTGTGTCACATAGACACCGACACAGAAATACACATGGTCACTAATGCACAACCTAAAAAACCTATTCACAGCATGAAAAGCCCGTCTAGCTTTGTGTGGAGGATGCTAATGCACCATTAGCTCATGGCCCTACAGTTGCATGTGTCCTTTAACATCTTTCTACACTTCTTCTACAAACTCTGGAAACTTTAGGAGAGTTGGAACTTTTTACCATGACAATTGAAAAAAATACGCTAAAACCCACCGCAACTTCAAAAGTTAGTGCACCATTAATTTTTATATCATCTCATCATAAATACATCCATTTGTCTGTTAAGCTAGAATGATTGAAGTACTTATGCTTCGTAAAAGACACTAATTTACTAGACTTGAATTTGGATTCATTCTTCGTTAGCCTTTTGGAGGCAGCGAAACAAAACTGTCGGGACGACGCTCAAGTATCATTACTATGTGCTGTGATAAACATGTTAACAAAAAGCTCACCTGCCAAAAATTATACAACATGAGAAATTATGTTCATTTTTTTTTTAGTTTCCTTCATAAGGGAATTATCTTTCTCTTTAGTTGCTAAAATGCTTTGCTAATCATGTCTGTTTTGAGTATTCTTTCATCAGAAACAGCCACTAACTGCATTTGGAAAAGAAGCAGATTAGAGACATGACACAAATCTAAAATATTAAAGCTCCAGATTGAGAGAAAACCAACAACATCAACGACAAAAGGTGCTAAAATCCTTCAAGGAACTGAGAGGTAATATTTTTTTTGCATGTGACTTGGTCTAATTCCTCACATCATACATTGTATTTTTGTTATATTGATACTGTAACATATTGATGCAGAAAACCTATTTCTTCTCCACTAAATATTTTATAAGGGCTGATTTTAACTTCTGAGCTATAAATTTAAAAACTCAATTTTCACTTAAAACTACTGCTATTTTTGGCCATTTGTCCTCAAATGTCCTTGTGACTTCCACAAACATTTCAGATTTTACTTCAACACCAGATTGATTCCTCACGCTCTTTTCCAGCACTCCCTGCTTCCTCCCTTGTGGGTTGCAACGTAGTAAGTGTCTTTGGGGGGGGGCTAGGTGCAGCTGCATTATGAGAAGATAATGCGAGGAGATTGAGTGATCCAGCAAGCATGACACTGCCTCTGGCTGTACTTCCTGATTGCCAGCCGTTCATTGCTGCTGTAACCTCAGCGGAGCCCTTTACCAGAGAAACTCCTCACTCGCCTCCCACCGTGGCTCGTTACGAAGGCACCGCCGCAAGCACTGGTCCAGAATCAGCTCACCTGAGCCTCCGCACTTCAAAAGTCACACATCGCCTGTTATTAACGCTGATCTTGGGTCAGAGCCTAGAGACAGTAACAATGTGCGCCTCTGTGCCTGAAGGTGTAATTCTGGTTTCAGTATAATCAAATAGGTCTCCCGGTGCGAGGATGTTATTGGCTCACCTCTGTAGATGGATCATCTCAGGTTATGTAAACATGAGCTCATGTTAATGAAAGGTCACGCACCAGCAGTCAGCTGCTGTATTTGGCTCATTCATTAGACGAAGGCAGCATCGGTTGAAAATCAATACGGATGAAAGTACTGACTTGAACTGGTAAATAGAAGTATTTCCATAAAAAATCCACACGTACATTTACCTTCCATCATTTAGCCACATTCTTAAAGCCAACTTGAGCATTTTTATATTTGGTTAATTACACCTTATGAGATTCTCAGTCTGAAATCAGCTCTGCGCCTTTGACATCCAACATGTAAAACATTGTTCATGGCCTCATTCTAAATAATTCCTGAAATCCCCTTTAAATCTCTGAGGAGTGTTTCTTCCTTTTGCTGACATCATATCGTGGGCAAAATAAAATTGTTCTTTTGTGGCAGCTTATGACAATTTTTGAAATGTTGCTGTTGCATTTACGTTACTCTCTGCCTTTAAAACTGCAAGAATTAGCACGGTTAAAATCATCTTTTGTTGCTCTCGGTACAACTATAAGGCTACTACATATACTATGCAACAGACTGCATGTTTGAACATGGACTGGCTTCACATGAGAATCGGTAATTGCAGAGGCAGGATCCTATAGCTAGCAGGGAACCAAAAAAGGAAAGAAGCTGGCTCCTCTGCTGTTAAGAAGAGCCAGGATAGCCTGCAGGCATCAGCAAAGAATAGGATGGGGACTTAACACATCTGTAACCCAGACAACAGCTCTTATTGTCTATGTGTCTGAGTGGTGCAACTAAGGAAAACTTTGAGCCACATCTCCAAAATGCTGCACAAATCGCTTTTGGTGCCAGTTTGTGCCAGCAGCTCTGACAATTTGACACTTGTGCTTCCTGTCCTAAGAGCTCCACTCTCAGCCACCCATGAAACAACAGTGGCAGGACGCCTGCACTGTCTGTAGGAACAACCCCAGATATGCTTTAGTGTAATCCAAACACCAATTGACATCCGCTGTTAAACATGTCTAGTGATCTCCAGTGATCTCTTGTAAACATGGGCTTTCAGTAAGGCACAATTTCTAACTATTCTCTAAGTAACCAGAACTTGTTGGGGCGACTGTGGCGCAGGAAGGTGGAGCGGTTGTCCACCAATCTCACAGTTGTTGGTTCAATCCCCGGCTCCTCCGGTCACATGTCGAAGTGTCCTTGAGCAAGACACTGAACCCCAACTTAGTTGCTCCCAGTGGGTGTTGGCCAGCTGCATAGCAGCTCCCCCATCGGTGTATGAATGTGTGTGCGATTGTGAGTGTGATTGGGTAAATAAGAAGCAGTGTAAAGTGCTTTGAGTGCCAATAGGTAGAAAAGCGCTATATAAGTGCAGACCATTTACCATAACTATAACAGCGACTACTTTGTTTATACTTAATTCATTCTTATGTTTTCTGGCATCATTCTGCAATTTTATCAAAGAACAGTAATAAAAGGTAGTCTTAAGGAAACTGTAGGTCTTTAGGAATCACCAAAGTGAACGGGTACCATAAGCGCCTGCATGTGACGCAACAGGATTGGACAAAGTCTTGCTTTTGAGAACAGGTTGTTAACTTTTGCCCTGATAATTGTTCTGAGTGAAAAGTCAGAGGATTCTTCCACTCAAAGCCATGAAGAACAACACTGTGGTGGCATTGGAGACAGTCAGGGGATTGCCAGACTCGGTAGGAGTCCTCCTCTGGGCACCTTGTATGTACAATCTATCCAATAGGTACTTAAATATTTTAGTCAGGACCTGTAGTGGTCTGAAGTGTTGAGCTGACTACCCTTAAGGCTGCTAGCATGGCTAAAAAAAAAGCATGGCGGCAATGTTCAGCAAAACATCTTTTTTTTTTTTTGGCAGTTTTGGTAATTAATGGTAAAATAGCTAGAACCAGTTCAATAGATTTGTATAACTTTGAGGTATTGTGGTGAGGACAAGGTTAAGGTGCAAAGTCCTTGTTAATAATGCTGAAGGTGGATGTGCTTTTTAAAAAAGTCAAACACTTTGTCCACTCTAATAATTTGCGTCCTGTACAGTCCCTAGGGTTAAACACTACGGACGCAAATTATAGCTATTTACATCGCTGTTTGTTTCCTAGTTACCTTTTTCTAGACCCCCTAAATCACTGTATTTCTAATTATTTTGGATTATCTCAAGCAAATAAATGAATTTCAATTGTATAGAAATCCTGTCATTAATGAGGAAGAATATTGAAAGAATGATAAAAATGAATGGATCAATTAATAAAAGCATCCTTGTCTCTCTGTGTAGTTGGTTATTTAAAGGATGCAAAATAGATTCAAACTCATTAGGAAATATTAGAAAGGAGCATTTGTCCTGGGTTGGAAACAGACAGACTGTGATGCAACGACTAAAAATTCATTACTGTCCCATAATGACTGTGATTAATTTTCACCCTTACTGAATTCAGCCCTTTAAAATTGTTTGAAATTATAATGAATCCTAAATTCAATAAGGTAGTGAAATGCATTTGGGCTTGTGGTGAATTCCAATTAGTTACAATTACACCCTTCAGTGCAGTATGGCACAGTTTTTACTCGGCTGAACGTTTTGCTGAGGTTGCCCCGTCTGCCTCTCAGGGAGCCTGCGGTTCCTGCTCAAGTAAACTGGTGTGCCCTCACAAACATATTCCTATTTTCTGCTTCATTGAACTGGTGGTCCCCAATAATCCTAACACCATCATTTAGTCAGGCAGGCTGTGGAGTGTTTTCTTTCTTTTCTTTTTTTTTTTCTTACTCTTTTTTCCATCCCACACAGTGGGCTTGGATTCCCTGAGCCTAGCAGAGTAGAATTAATGTGTATAGTTTGTTGGCCGCCTTTTCTATGCACCTTGAAAGTAGAAGAAAGAAAGCAGAGTCGAATCGCCTCAAGAAAAAGGTGTTTTAAATTCACATGCTCCTTTTTGGAAGCCGAAATCATTTTCCTCTGTTCTGATTTTGTCTGATTTCTTCTGCATGCACCTTAGAGACGGAGTACAGTTTTCGAGAGTCTGTTCCCTCTTCTCAAAAAAAGGCTTTCAAACACAGCAGCCTGAGCGAAGTGCTTTTCCATCATCTCTCCCGTGTTCTGTCATGCGGACAGCAGGTTGGAACAGAATGGCTGCTGCGCTTTTGTGCTGAGAGAAAAGGGGAGTGCAAGGGAGAAAAAGAATGAGGCCTGGCGATGGCGAAGGAGGCGAGAAAGGGAGGGATAGGGGAAGGAAAGCCTTGCTGTGACGTTGGCACTCAGTCAGGTGCTTCTAACCCTTTCCCATCTAAAGCAGAGAGATAAAAAAAAAAAAAATGGACAGAACTTATCTACAATAACCAAAACTGGAAGGGACAAAAACAAAGCGCACAAAACATGTAAAATGCTAAGCCAGATACTGTAGAGTCAAGGGAAACAAAAGTTAAGCCTCCTTGCTCGTCCCTTGCACCACGTCTTCCTCTTCAAAGATAAGGATTTGATTATCCGGGACAAGCTCTTCTTAAGCTTACCCAATTCCACGGGCAGAAAAGAAGGCACAGATGAGACAATATGTTGTGGATATGAATCAAATGGGAACGTTACACGCTGGAAAAGCGAAGGGGCTGTGTTTACAGAGGTCTATGAAGAACAAAGAGAAGCCGGGCTTACGTTGATGGACGCAAATCCTGAGTCTTGGTAACTACCCGCCTCTGCTCCCATTCCGCTCACGCCAGACGAGAACTTTGATCTCTCACATCCCCTAACCTGGCTCTTTTCCAACAGCTTGGATAAGTCTAGACAGATAATGCACATACAGACAACTTTGTTCCCTGAATTTCACCTGCCTCCATCGATTCTTTGACTCACACGCTCTCTGGTGGTCTGCCTCCTACACTAACTACACTGGAACATCATTTTTATTCTCAGGCTTCTTATAACAGTCAGCTGTGAAAAGACACCTGTTATTCCCAGGGTCAGGCAACGTGAACGAAAGCCTTATTATTTATTTCCTTTACTTGTTTTACCAGATGACACTTTTCTTTGGCATCGTGCCTGATGCTGATGCAAAATAACACAAACATGGCTGTTAGCAACAGTGACACACAAAGCAACAAGTGCATTGATGCTGAGGCCGAATCACTGATGTAGGTTTGACAGCGGATTCATTAAAGACAAACAAGCCTATGTTTGGGGCATGTACCAAGGCTTATAACTCATAACTCGTGTGTGTGTGTGTTTGTCTGTGTGTGTCTGTTTGTGTGGCACGTTGGTGGATTGGTATTGATTTAGTGTTTTCCATCCACCTCCTGAGCTTTACCTTCTTTAATATCATGTCGTGTCTGTTGTCAAGAGAGCAGGATACAAGACTCACAGTGCACGAACACAACATATTACTGTTAGGTGGACATAAGAAGTTTCACTTGTAAAAATAAATAAATCACTACACACACATGGTCTCATACTTTATTTTATATATTATAATATTTACACTGAACTATTTATTTTCTTACCAAATGTATTTGTAAATATTGAAAGCACAATGCCATTGCCTCAACATTTAAATATATATTTTGTTCTTTTTCTTCACAATTATTAGTGTTTGCACTAGTATGTACAGTAATAAACAAAGTAAAGTGTCATGCAAAATCTCACTCACTTTAATGGAGCAAATAATATTAAGCATGTTTGTTTGTTTTATTGTTGTCATATTCTTCCTCATTGGTTTTACATGTGGGGGTTAAACAGTGAACTGTGGGACCAGTGCTGCTCGTCTGCCTTGGTAGAAGTTATTTTTGCGGTAAAAACTTGACTACATTTAAAAAGAAAGAAAAAAAAAAAACACGCATGACTTAAAGCATGAGTGGGTTTTTTTTTTCCCAAACAATATCTCTCTCTGTGTCTCTCTTTCATGCACTTGTTTGCAGCATCAAAATGTAAAATGTCAAAAGTAATTGAGAGACAGAGCTGGAGTGGAAGAAACTAAACTGCCATCAGGCCTGTGTATTAGTTCATACCTGCCATTCTCTTGGCCTTTCAAAGAGGAATCTTCCAGGTCACGTGTGCCCTCGACGTTAAAAGGGCTTCATTTTCTCTCTATTTCCAGCGTTTCATTCCGAGCGGCTCCGATGAAACCATTACTGAACCCTCTGATCTGAGGCTTGATAGGGTGTCCCTGCCTGTATAAGCTGGGCTGAAATATTGCAGGTTGATCTCTGTCCTTTGGAGAACATTAAGCTCTGCTGATCGCACAATACATTTTGCTGTGCGGCAGCCAGTCGCTGCCTTTAATTTGGGGCTTTGTTTTAAAAAGAAAAACCTGCTATTACTCAAACAGGAACCCAAGTGAGAAATTTACTCTCTCTTCACACTCCTACTGCCTCTTCACACCTGCTGTCAAGGTGCCCTTGTGAAACTCTCTTTACTCCTAACCGTCTGAATGAAGCTATCAGCTGAGGATCCTCTGTGAGGAGGGTGTTTTAACTGTAAGTGCAAAGGCTTAAAAATAACAGGCATTTTTAAATTTTTTTTTCTTTGTCTCTTTTCGACACTTCAACAGCAGCAGGCCCACAACGCATCCATGACCTGGTGGGATGTTTAAGCAATCCTCATTAAATTACCACAAAACTACTTACTGTTGTAAAGATCAAACACTCCATAATTGGACAATCAAACAAATTCAAATGAGAAAGATGTATGACTTGTGATAAAATGAAAAGAGGAACCCATTCTGCACCGTTTTAATCATTCTTCTGTTGCAGCATCAGACATCTTTTAGGTCTGCAAGATCCAAGGATTTTTTTTTTTTGTTTTTTTTTATCTCCCTTTGACTGTCGCCGATGCCAACTAAAGGGAATGAGGAATTCACCCAATTAATTTACTGAAGCCTGTAATAAAAAAGGCTGAAAAGGAAGCGTCCAAGTGGATGGCCTTGCAATTCAATTAATTAAGTAGAGTGCGTCTTCTGCTACATGAAACACAGTGTGGTGATAAGATGATGTCATGGTGCTAATAGGGACGGAGACTTTTGTTAGCACTGCAGATGCATGTATAGGCTTACGAGATGCCAGATGTAGTTGGTTTGATATGTTAATTTTGACTTTATATGCAAACTTGAGAGATGAGTGGATGAAGTTGCGATAAGCAGCGTGTATAGTGTTTGTCGTTCTATTTACTTCCCCGTCTACAAAATAGTTTCCCCTTGAGTTATTGGAGTTTTATGTTACTGTGTAACAGACCTGTAGGCCGGTGGAGAAAAATACCTCATGGGAATAGTCGTCTCTACAGCAGTGACAGGGATTTGAAGGAGACAATTTTCTCTTTTGGAAATGTGTAGGAGGCTTTTGCCCCAACCGATGTTGCTCCTGCTCGCGTCCGCGCTCCCCAAATCTCATATCATATCTGAAGTGATGACTAAATGTTATTATGCCAAACACGCAGGATACAAACAAAATAAAAACTTTTGTCAGATTCAATAATGTTTCCTTGATTTTTTTTCCTCAAAATGTGTGTAGAAAATAGGGCCATCACCTGAGCTGATGCACAATTTCCTATTATGCTTTGTGGCAGGTTCTCACCAGGAAACAGAACTAAACCTTAAGTGTCATTGAGGAAACACCGGAGTGAACTATTCTAACAGAATGACAACTAGTGTTTGGGTTTTCAAACTGCGGAAATGCAAGAAATTCAAAAGTTTAAAATTTAGCAGAAGAAGAAGTTTAAAGAAGAATAAGTGAAAAAGTTGTAAATGACAAAGATGATTTCTATAGCTTTAGTTCAACATTCATAGCACTTCAGTAATGACATCATCACGTCGCACCTTCTTCTTTTGTGGTGATTTGAATAAGTATCAGCAGCTTTTATTTCAGCAAGTGCAACTTCTAATATTTGCATTGCACAGTGGATGGAAACAATTAGCGTTTACTTTTGCAAACTTTATAAAAACATGAAAAAAACGTGCCTTCAGTTTCGAGGATGTTGCAGGATATGGCCACCGTCATATTTTCTGAAAGGCTTTTTGTTCAGCAAATTCTTAAAAGATGTTACATAATGACACATTTTTCTTAACCTTCTTTTTAAGGAACATGTTAAGGGAGATTAACATGTTTACATTTGGAAAAAAAAAAATCATAAACCTCTTGAGCTTTGGTGGCCATTGTTCAAGGTCGGATTTGGGGAATTAAAAGTCAAAGGGGAAGGTCACTGTGACTTCATGTCTTTCCCATTCTAGTGAACACCTTGAAAACCTTGAGGGACTTTCTTCAGTTTGGACAAAACCAACATTTGGCTTCCAGGATGAAGTGCTAAGGGTTTTCTGGTCAAAGGTAGAGGTTCCTCTGATCCCATGGCCTTCCAAGAGAAACTTGTTAATTTTGCATAAATTTGCACTGTGCCATGCATTAGTCTGATGCCATGTTCCCTGCTGAAGAAAATGCTGGAGCGCTAAAAGTTTAGGGAGCACAAATGGCCACATCTTGTCTGACTGGAAGCTGCACTGTCCAGATACAGATTAAGATCACAGGTAGCATTTTTCAAAGGAATTGTTAAGATAAGAGAAGTAGGCACAAAGTCACATTTTTACTATCACTTAGATGCAACAGTCCTGTGATAATGACTCAGTGAATTACTTCTTACTGTAATGTTTGGTCAATTCAAGCCGACATCAAAGCCCAGTTTGTTTCAGGAGGATGAACGTGCTTGTGTTTGAATAACAATGGCATTTCAAAATTTTGCATGAATTTCAGTGGCTCTGATGGAGGCACCACGGGCATTATGTAAGGACACACGTCGATATGAAAATTCAAAAGGGCTCAGCAGCTTCTTAAAGAGCAACTTTGTCACAAGCTTCAACTTTGCTAATGACTTTTTTTTCTTCTCACCCCCCTCAGCTGTTTGGTGTGCTCATTCTATCAAACATTCTCCAAACTGTCAAATGATGTTTCATACTGTCAAACTCGGAGGACTTTGAAAGCTCTACCTTACAAGTCAACTGAGCATTCTGGTCCAAATCTCAGTATATTATTTTGATACCGCAAAAAAACCCCCAGGTTCTTATACTCACCTGAAACAAAGACGCTCTAAAGCTTTCTTCCTTTGTTACCCACTCTCACCACCTCTGCATAAACTGTCTCCAAGTTTGACTTTTTCAGAGAAACTCTAATGTACTTTAACACAAACATAATATCAGCAACTTTTTAATGGATGTTTAAAATGCACTGCACCCTCTCGTCACTTCAGCTCCTTGTTGAATTCCAGCAAGTTTTTCCTGACCTTAATCTTTCCAAAGATAATAATCATTATTATTACCTGGCCCTGCACTCCCCTATTGTTTCCATCTCATAATAATACAAGTCAACTGTAGACTCTCGTAGATTAGTTAACTACAGTGTGAGAGGCAGCAATTTCTTTAGAAACATGAAAAATATGTAACTACACTCCTTCCTCCCACTGCCTGTCACTTACTATACTGCTATATTGATTACTTTGCATACTGCTTAGCTATAGATTCTCCCACGGGCAGAATCATGCCTTTAACTAATGCATTAGCTGGTTGTGTTCCCCGTGTTTATGGAGTGTGCGAGCTACCATCAGCTTGTTAATGAAGCTGAGGGGAATCAGTAACAGCACAATTAAGCTTAAACCAGCTTACATTTGATTGATAACTGGTAGATTATACATAATATACAGCAAATTGTCTGCAAAGCAGTGAAATGATGATTAAATTTACTATGAGAATGTTGGAAGAGGCTTCCACAAAACATAAAGCGTTTTGAGAAAAACGTATCGCTGCCAAGATCGTGCTATAATGTTTTTATCAACATAAAGAGAAGACATTTTTAATGAAGGGCTCTGCAAAGTTGCAAACTCTTTATGCTGAAGGCATAAAACTTTCACAGGGCTTGTGTTACTCACTGTAGTTGCTTGTGACAGCTAAAGTAGACTAACATTTCAAAGTATTTGATTAAATGAAAGAAAAAGTTGCTCCCGATGCCTTGGAATTACATTTATATCGGGTGATTCTGCACTAGAGGATTTATGTCAGAGGCCACCATTCATCACTAATGAAGGAAAAGGCAAGACCTAAAGGTAGCGACGCAGGAAGGAAGTGGATCGTATGTTTGACTTTCGTGTGGGAGGCTAAGTTAGGCAACCTAACATAAAACTGCAATTTAATTGTCAACTTGCTTCCTATATGCTTCTCTTTTGGGGAGCACGTGGGAATAAACCCTATTACACTTCTCTCTGTCGTCATTACAATAAAATATCTCACTTCTAGGTGGAAAACTCCTCCAGATGGAATTGGCCTGGAGGAGTTCTGGAGCAAACTCAGTAGATTAAGACTACGGCCTCTTCTGCGCAAACTATCAGTTCAGATTTTATCAGCGGAAGGGGTTTTAAAAAAGCAGATAGACCAAGACTTCCAGCCTTTTCTAGAAAAAAAAACTCTCTAAATGATGTAATCTGGAGGATTATTAAGTTGTAATATAGAAAAATCAGAGACATGTTTATACTATTTACATACATGTATCCTCAAACCATAGGCAGGTTTCCCCTAATTGTTCGCCTTTTTTTTCCAATCATGTCCATAATCTTTCTCCGCTATTAATCAAGTGTAGTAGTTGTCTAACTCTAACACCTAACTATTGTAATTTACCATAATCACTGAGTTTTTTTTAAATATAGTCACTTCCTGCCTAATGATACAGCTGACGTTTCTTTCACTGTTAACACGTCTCATACCGAGACTTAAACCAGCGAGTGGATCATCTCACTGAAATGTGTTTAAATCCAGAGCCTGATTTATGTTTTTCTGTTTTACAGTGCGGTTAAAAAATGATTAAAACCAGCTCAATGAATAACATGTTTCCACTGAGTAACGTGGTTTTGAGCATGTTGAAAACTTTGGCATTAGAAAGGAAATAAACCTCAAAGACTCTGTTAATTTTGCTTTCCTGATCTAACGATTAGAGAAAGTAGTAGCTTGTTAGTGTGTCCATTCAAAAGCACATTTTTGGTGGTCATTTCTTGAAAGCACGATCCTCAGTGAGATCAGCTTCACGGTCGCAGTGCATATTTTCATTGAGAGTATTAATATTTAATGAGGAGGAGGCCTTTAGCTTTTTGGAGGACAGGCTGAAATGAAAAGAAACCATTAACAACCCTCAGTATTGCTCTCGGATGTTAATTGCATACTAAATGTAGCCTGGCCCCAGATCTGCTAACACTGTCCGCATCTGAGCGGTGATGAAAAAGTCCAAATATGAGGCCGAACAAAATTTGTATGATGTGAGAAATGAAAGCAAATTTGGATGTTTACCAAAAAGAATGATAGCTTACAGTGTTGATTTACATACTAAGTGTTGGGCGTGGCCCTTTTCCCATCACATGAAAGATCATACACAAGCTGAGAGAAGCAAAGAGTCAGGCAGAGACCAACAGATAGAGAAAAAAAAAAAAAAAAGAGAGAGGATGTGAGGTTGCATTGTAAACAACACGTACCCCAGGCGCAACACATAGTTCATATGAGAAACATGGCAAAAAAATAAAATAAAAAATGATCAGAAACACAGATGGCTACCCGATCCGAGGCAAATGTCACAAGGACTCACATGGCAGTCAGAGCACCAGTGAAATAGAGCACAGCACTCAGAACACGATGGCTTAACAGATGGTTATGTGTGCACGGAGATGATGGAAAGCCCATCACAAATGTCTCTGTATCGTATTATTTTCAGGGACGTTAAATTAAAACAATGTGAGTGTGAGTGTGTGTCTGCGTGTGTGTGTGTGTGTGTGTGTGTGTGTTTAGAAGAGTGCAGATGATGCACTCCAATTTGGACGGGATGTTTATATTTGCAATGAACTATAGATCCAAGACAAGCATTTTGTGCCTTTTTGAGATTAAATCAGACTCCATTCGGGGGGAGATGATAACCTCACAGGAAGATGAGTTTGTACAAATAAAAGTTGTTTACAGAACGTTGCATTAAGCTTAAAAAACCCCACAACAACACAGTTTTATGAAAATGAAAGCAGCAACACTCATGTCTCTACTGTTTCACTAAAGGTCACTTCTAACTCAGTATAAATTAGCAACTATTTTCTCTGCCACTTTCCGATTATTTCATATTTTGCTCTCTTGGGATGATTTAAATGACAAAGCTCTGTGGAGCTTTGAGGCTAAAGGCATAAGAGTCCGCACAAAGCTGCATTCTCTCCAGGCCCATTCCCATCCAATACATATGCTAATACTTCAAGTCACAGTTGGTCAAAGAACTTACAGTATGAAACATTTTACTGTTAAATTTATTCAAACCAGCAATATAGCAATGTGTCAGGATGGAAGTGTTGGGCGAAATAAAGCAAGCATGTAAGAAAGTCGCCTTGTTTGTAGAGCTTCACTTCCCAAAGGCAGCAGGCAGGGATCAAAGATTGTGTTATTCCCAAAAAAGTAAGAACATTGTGCCCAATAAAGCATAATATTTGATCTTTTGTGCTGTAATTAGATATTTGAAAATGAGGGAAAATATAAAGTATTAAATCTTTTAAATGTTTGTGTGTGTGTGTGTATAGGATGGTGTAAATCCAGTTAATTGAAATGTGAAATGTGACAGGAACAATAAGACACTATAGGCTCATGAATCTTTCCACATTTTAAAGAAACCCAACGAAGAAAATGGAAAAGTAAAAGACAAAACTCTAATGTGCGGCATAATACAAAAAAAATCAGCTGACAATGATCACATGAGGAGATGCTTATTACATTTTTTTTTTCCCAAGCTGGTCCAATCAGAACAGAGTGAGAACAGATTCAGGGACTTAGCATGGACTTAGCTACAGTATGCAGCTTTTGGGAATCAAGCTATAAATACTGTTACACTAACTATACTTTTTCATGTATATTTTTGATGTGTCATCATTGAATGAAAATGTCGATTGACACATAATGTTTGTTTGACATGTATAGCATTTAATTACCAAACACTGAATGCATACATAAAGAAGTATTGCATTATTCTGGGGTTGTTCTGAAATATTTTGGGATTATTTAGAATGTATTAGAATGTTGGGCTGAAGCCTGCGGTGTCTCATATGCAGATACTGTATGTGCATTTCAAGCATGTGACACACAGACGTTGGCCTTTTGTGATTGGACAGAAGGGTGAGTCTTGCACACAAGTGATGATCTCTCAGTTTATGTCAAGGAAGGTATTTTCTTTCTAACAATACATTTTGTGTGTGACGATTAAATGCTAAACATGTTAAATGACAAATAAATATGTGTCATTTAACATACATTTTAATTCTATTATGAGACGAGAAATGTAGACATTAAAGGATATAAATTACTGTGTCTGTACACTGCAGGTACTAAGTAGCCCATGAGCCCATTCCAGTGGTTCTGTGCATCAAACTGCACAAACTATTTTAAATTAGGTGTAGATATAAATTAACTTAAATTAGACAGGCTCAGTGGATGTCAGAAGTCACTTTACAACTGAAAAACTTCACATTTCAAAGTCTCAGTGCTCAAAGCAATTTAGTAAACAACTCTGGCATAATTATGCCGAGATGTGGTGTAGATAGGTGAAAATACAACGAGGCTGTGGTGGATAGTGAAACCTTCGATGTAATCGGCTTTGATGAAATAAAGTTCTCTTCTTGTCTGTGATACTTTAGCTTTTTCTGGTTCCCCACAGGCTGAAGAAAAAGCCATAATGTGGAGGTTGCTCTGTCCGACACCTCATAAGGTGCATGCTACATTTTAAGTTTCCCAAAAGAAATGTCGGATATCCAATTATAATTGTATATCTTGGTGGGTGTGTTTATGCAACTTTGTATGATCTGTATTGGTTCAAAGCAACAGTGTGCCCTAGGGGTATAACAATAAACTGGATCAAAAGGAGGAGACCTGATCAGCAGTGCAACATGAGGCTGGAGAAAGCTGACAGATTGGAGACTTAATTATACAAACATTTCAGAGAGGCAGAGCTGCTGTGGAAGAAAAAAAAAAACAACCTAATTTGTGCAATTAAATCTCAACAGAAAGCTGAGGAGCATCTAAATAATTATATTTATTTATGTGAGGAGTCAGTAAGTAGAGGATATCGTGTTTCAGTACAAGAAATACAACATTTCTATAGTGCTTAAGTTCATTCTTGACCTTGGAGAGAGCGTTTGACAAAATGCTACTCACTACTTCTCACTACAAGGCACATTAAGCACCTGTTCCGGAGCTTGAACACATACAATCTTTAGCGGATGGGATATATAATAGAGTTTAAAGGAGAACTACAGTTGTAATTATTTCACCTCCATAAAGCTGCGGGGCTTGTGAGAGGTAGACTGAAAAATAATCGCAAAATCAAAGCATTCAAGTTCCGGACATCCATTTATTTTATTTCTAGTGTTGGTCAACTATGCTGAATCTGACATTTCCCATAATGCAACCGTAACACATTTAGGAAAACATTATCTCCAACACTGACAACATTACAATGACATCATCGCCCCCAGGATCAACAGTGGGCTGTTAAATAATTTTGCATTAGGAGCCGCACCTCATTATTGCAATTTCTGTGGTAGTCACACGATGTTCAACACCCAAAAACGTTTTTTTTGTTTCTGCATTATACACAACAAAACCTGAGTGTCACAAACGCTGCAAATTCATTTATTTTATCTTCATAATTTGATTCATTCAAAGGATGAAGGAGCAATAGGTTTATTAGTAATGGAAAAGGTCATTAATGCACATGAGCCATGGGCTTAAAAACATGAGCGTGAGAATCATCTACCTAGTTTTTGAGAAGAATTGGGGCGTATGTGTCACCAAGTATCCTGTTCTTATAATACATCCACGGACAAAGCTCCACCAGAACCACAGAGGACCATATTTTCACTGGCCAGGTGCAGCCATTAGGAGAAAACTGGTCCTAATGTGTAAAATCAAAGTGCCCAAAGTCAGTTTCAGAGATATTTCTCTTTTGAGAGAGTTTGCAGTTGTACAATCTATTAATTATTTAACTATCAAAACACTGATTCACTAACTGATACTCTTTCTTTCTCAGTGACAACTGAGTGCCGTTAGGGTTTGTCCTAAAAATCTGTGAGCATTTTAGTACTTCTGGTTCCCTCATCCCGAACATGCCATTATTACTGCTGATTGTATTTGAGCTTCCAAAATCATCTGAGAAGATTATTTTGCCGAAACAAAATGTGCAAACATCACAAACTTCTGTTTGTCACAGTGCTTATTATCCACAATAATCCAAAAGCCAATTGAAAGGTTTTAGGACGTTTTCGTCGAGGGAACCAGGGAGATGCTAATTTTCAACTTGTGGCACAGTGTAAGTATAAGGTTGTGTGTTAAAGATCTACAATGTACAACTCTAGTGTTACTAAACCGATATTGTACAGTAGAGTGTATGTATATGTACAGCATAGTAGAAATGTTTGGGATTTTTGAGGGACGTCATCATATTGTATAAAAAGAAAGGGCAGAAAAAACCTTAGCTATAAAAATAACAATAATTACACATTTGAGAAAACGTGATGTTTTGGGTATGAGCTTTCATCAACTGACGGACAACAAAGCACGAGCACTTAGAATATTCTTGAGTTAACTTTAATTTCTCATCCAATTATCCCCCATCTCTTTCAATTTCCTCCTAAATGAGTTTCTTTGTTGCCAGTATCGTCTCGTATTATTTATTTATGGCAAGTGAACAACTCCCGGAAACTCTGTCCTTGCCCTCTTTAAGAGTCGGTAACGAGACAACCATCTGTGACACGGTGAACAGCAGTTAATATCCTCGGCCTCCTTTTATGAATCCGTCACGGAACAAGTGTTAATAACAATAGTGTTATCAGTCAGTGACTGATTGATTTATATTAATAATTGCATGCGCACACATATGTGTTTGTGCTAAAGTTGGAGTCACCCTGGAGAGTCCTGTTGGGTGTTGGTTATTCCCGCCTTAGCTCTGTCACAGTGACTAGCTGAGGCCAACAGGGGAGAAGGGGTTATCTCTTTCCGTTTCAGCTTTATCACTTCAGCCATATTGTGCCTCCAATCCAATCCCCCGCCTTTTCAAGTCTGTGGCCTCACTTTTTCTTTCTTTCTTATGACAGCCAGAAAGAGATATTAC
The DNA here is from genome assembly GCF_033026475.1 of Channa argus. Lineage (NCBI taxonomy): Eukaryota > Metazoa > Chordata > Actinopteri > Anabantiformes > Channidae > Channa > Channa argus. The sequence goes on along the minus strand of NC_090213.1, from coordinate 16,993,559 downwards.
CCTCTGTTCTCCACCTGGGGGAATTCTGAAGAGGAGTCATCTCATTTTCAGAAGGTGATTCTGCTCCTGCCTTACTTAGGCACAATGAATGCCACAATCTGACAGTAGACAATAAATTAAAAGAAGAAGGAAATGTAAACATAATTAAACTTATCCTGTGGGCAGCACAGCAGGTTTCATGAGCATCGGTGCAGTTTGAGTTCCTGGTTCGGACGTGAAATTGCTCACTTTATGCACAAAATGTGTGCTATTAAAGGACACCTGGGGGACAGAGCTGTCGCTGAATGTCCACTCTGCATTCACATCCGACAAGAGGCAGAAACTTGGAAGCCACTGCTGCCTTCAAAGAAGGAAGAGGAGGTGGGAGAAAATGAAAGCGGAAGACAGCAATCCCGTTAATAATTAATTCAGCAGTGTTTTGGTCCTGTGAGGCCAGAGGAAAATATATTGATGTTTGAAAAATGCTAATTAAAGAAAGGAGCACACTTTGGTTTGGAAGGCATCCGTCTGCCCAGGCAGTTTGAAATCTCACTGCTGCCTGGGCTAATGGTGCTAGTAATGCCTTTGGGGAAACACGGCATGAAACACAGAGGCGGGCGCTAATGAGTCTTGCGGACCTCTCCGGCACACAGGATGAATGAGAGCGATGGAGAGAAGAAGCTGAAGGGGAAGAAAGAGCTGCACTTGGTGGAAGACATATTCTTTTTAAATTTCACGGCAAATGAGGGGATCCTTCGGTGAGTAAAACTGGATTCACACACACCCCACGGACTCTCCGCTGGCAGCCAATATTGAGTCACACTGCAAATGGGATCAACAGAGAACACAGAATGAGCAACACATTCACACTGCTGGTCTCACACAGCACAAAAGGGCAGAATAAGCGATGTGATAAAACCCAATTTCACAGAAACAATCTCACTCGTGCATACACTTCCATTTCCCCCCGTTTCTCTTAAGCGTTTGCTCAAATTATACACGTTCCATCAGACATCCCTATATTTTAGCAAGAAAGACAGAAGCAATCATGTGAAAACAATTTTACAATCATGCTATCAGTGCTGTGAGGCTACGGTAACACAACATACAGTACTGCAAACACTACATACAATGACATACTACACTTTCTGGTTTTATATCAGCAATGCTAAAAGCTCTTAGAAGTTTTGTTTTCCAAGTTCCAGTTCTTCCTCGGGGGAATATGAATGCCGGCTTTCACAGCGATCCATGTATTTATCGCCAAGATATCACTAGAGATAAAAGGTTTCAGCACATGTGAACCGTGAGTGTCCATGCAAACGTTTGTGTCAATCCATCTTCCAGATGGTATTTGTTCCATTAAGGGATCACCAGCCTCGTCTGGATTCATCCTGTGGGCACTGTCTATAAAAATGTTTATGGCAACACATCCAGCGGCAAGACTTTTAAATAAAAACTAAAGCTGTGTCAACAAAAGCACAAGAGGAAATGTCAGGTGGTCAGCAACATTTGTGGGATTTATCCTCTGGAGCTGAACTGTACAAAATCACATGGAAATGCATCCATGTGCTTTTTACATTGTAGCAAAAACCAAAAACTTGACCTTTTGGTGGCTCTAGAAGAAGAGTCCAAAGTTCATTAAAGATATTAAGATTCATCCTCTGGGCACCATTAAAGTCTGTGTCATTAAAATGTCATTTCTTCATATTTAATAGTTGCTTAGATATTTCAGGCTGGTTCATGTTGTTCTGGGTCAACCTGCACACTATGATTTTTGCAATCATAAAACATCCCTCCACTGATGCATTTCTCATGACGCGAAACGCTCACTCATTAGGTATTAATTTCCAGATTTGTATGACTTCATGACATTTACCTCCAATAAACAAAGTGCAGTGAATAAATCAGAACAAATGAACTATCTGTGTATGTATAGGATGCATACTGTATGTGTCCCCTACAGCTTATATGAGCTATAAACACATGATTCAAATCATTTTTACATGTAGGTTTTTTTGGCTCTTTGACATCATACACAGTAGATTACTGTAAATCAGTCTGCTCTAACGTATCGAAAGATGAAACAGCCTTCAACATGTCCATTATTTACTTCTTGTTTCCCCTCAAAGTAAAATCCACACTCACTGGCTGCAGATGACATTTCCATTGGCGATTCTTTTATTTAATCGGCAAATTTATTAGTAACGTCTGTCTAGAATGTGTTTTCTGCTGAAATGAACTTTATTGCATGATGCTTCATTAGACATCCAACCCAGCCAGATACAACACAACGATCCTATGTCTAATACAGTATTCTATTTCTGGCCCATAGGAGATAACAATCTGAGGACGCAGGAGAGATATCGCCTTTGTAGTGGCAGATCATCAGAAAGACGAGATCCAATCTTTCTCTCTCGCTCTCTCTCTCTCTGTCTCAGCTAGGGACAGATGGGCCTGATATATTGCACATGCAAGGTCTCACCAAGTTCCCTTTCAAATGATGTGATGCACATAGATGATAAAATTGAAAGCAAGCATATCAGAGCAGATATCTCATAACCAAGAGATACACTCACATAACTTTTGACAAAGATTAGAGTTTTGATTAGACACAGAGATTGTTTTATTGATCTCAGTGCTTCCATCATATCTGATAAGATCGCGGATTCAAAGTGTCCCATTAAACAGCGCAACCTTGATGCCTGAAGTGAAAATCTGCACTAATGGTTCAACATGTGACCACTCGTGCACAGTCCATTAAACTAAGAGGTATTACCAGTGGTGCAGCACATTTCCTTCAGTTCTCTGCTTAAGTAAGGTTTTGCACTTTAATTGAGTATTTACATTTTAATTACACATTGTACGTCTAGAGGAAAGTATTGTAGATTTTACTCTCCCATATACAGTAGTGATAAGTCCTCCACGATACCTGCAAATCATATATATTCTTCATAAATCACCTAATATTTTTTTAATGAATCCTGTTTCTTAGCAAAGCCCATGCAGACACTAAAACCAACAACCACTTGCTTCTAAACATGCATAATAATGTCAGTGTGCAAACCTGGATTAGCCTTGGATCATTCATCTGTGTCGTAGACCCGCAATGTTGTCCAAAAAAAAGCAATTTAAAACCCATCAGCCACACACACCTCCCTGCTGTGTGACATGTTTCTTCCTTACTAAAGGTTTGTCTGAGAATCTTTAGGAAAACATTGAACCTCCAAATTGCCATAACTCTACCAGAGAATGTGAGACCTGAGTGACTTAGTGGCAATGTGGAGCATTTGGGGACTTTTTTTGTCAACCACGTGTTGAGTATACGAGAAATCTATGGCTGCAGTAAGTTTGGACTCGAGAGTTAGCAGCCAGTTGGCCAGTCTAACATAAGCATTTACGTATCTTGTGTTGACCCTGTACATCTAGGACTGGCAGACAAGTTGCCTTGCCATGAGGCAAATGGGTAGATATCTGCTTCTTTTTTCACATAAAACCTTAAATTCGGGTACTGAAAAAAAGGCAAGATTATCATCATCTTCTATTGTAATAAGAATTTTTTTTCAGAATAAATCGCAGTGTTGTTTTGTTTTTTAAAAGGAGAGACACTATTTGATACCATGGGAACAATGGCGTCTCATATTAATGCTCCAGGGACGGGAACGACTTTACATGCTTTATTTTGACACCTCTGGGATGGGAAAGGGCTGGCTGTCATCACACCCACCGTCATGGTTTGCTCACAGAGTTATCATGAGCAAGATGTGAAGGAAACAGGCAACGTGTAATGGATGTAAAAAAATATATATGTATTAAAAGATCCAGGTTTCGATTTGCTCACGTAATTTCAAAATTGTCAAAGTTGTCACAAAATATACTTTATAGAGATTTATATGGTTACCTAGTTTTGTTACTTTAGACAGTATTGTTAATTGTGTTTTAACCCACTCACTCACTCTCCCTAACCCTCGGCATCTGCATGTGGAGAAGGGACCCACTGGCCCATTGCTGTGATGCTGGTAACACAAGACAGTGGCGTTGTGAATTGTGTGAAAACATTCAAAGCGAGTGAGACCTGCAACAAAGATTCTGCTCACACATTACTGCATAAGTGAAATTGTTCCTTTCCTCCACTATAATTTCTTGCAGCAGTTGAAGTTGTATGTCACTCAGAATGCAGCACTGAATGCAAGTTTAATGGGTTAGGAACTACTTTTACCCGTGTGAAGAATGTGAATGCTTGTTCCACCACCACAAATGCAGGGAAACACTACAGAGTGCAATAGATAGTGATCATACGCATCACGGTCGCAACCTGATTCAAATGAAGAAAGTGAGCGAGTAATGTTCCCTGGAATTAACTTTCACTGCAACACAGGTTTGCCTCGCCATTGGTCGCAGTTCATCAGTTAAACAGCAAGCTTCTAACCCTGGCTTTGTTTGGTGGGAGTGTCCATGTCTGATAAGGCCCCCCCTGATATGGCTGACATCATTAATCATCAGCACTGTAGGAGGACGCAGTGGGCAAGTTGAGAGCAGCAAGTACCACCATCTTTCCCTGCGGAGCCCTTTTAACGGTACCGTGCTCCTAATTAATAGAGCTGACACTCTCTCTTCACAGATATACATCAAAATGCAGGCAGTGGGAGAGGTAAATAATGGTTTTGGATGGTTTGTTCTCTGCCAGAGACATGTACAAAGCAAGGAAGGTCGAGGGAAACAGGGAGGAGACAGGGAGGAGTTTACTGTATGTGAGAGATGAAGACGGATGATGAGGAAGACAAAGGGAGAGGGGGGAGAGCCACACTGGACAGAAAACTGATATTCCCAAGTACTGCTGAAAGTTGCAACTGCAAATGTCAGCGTCATCGATAACTCCACCTTGTTGGCGATCATTCTTTTTGTCTTCACGTTAGCCACCCAGGAGGGCAGTAAAAACAGCCGAAGGGGAGAGAGATGAAACATGGAGAAAGGAGCTTTCATTTTCTTGCCTGTGCACCTTGCTGGAACCAACTTTTAATTACACATGATGGATAGAAAAGTGGGAAATGATGAATGTATGTTCACAGCTTTGTCACTCACCTTAAACTGTTTACTACATACAGGAGTATGAAAAAAAAAACCCTTTGCTTTAAATCAGTGTATTAACATAGTGATAAAACACAGAAGAGGTGTTTTTAAAAAACTTGCTTGTGCGTAACACCATTAAATCTGCACATAAAAAAAAGGATCTACTATAAAATGTGTGTGAGCATGTTACACAATGCAGGAAGTGAGAGTTTTCCCCTTGAGCACTTTTCCTCTTGAAAAATAAAGCCTCATTTTCTCCACTGCTGAAATTAAGGGAACTTATCATTACCCAGAAAATAAATGAAAAAAAAACTTGTTCTAAGAAGAAGAAGCTCCAGTGAGAACAAAATGAACCTCCTTGTTAATAAGTTGCCAGGTACATACGCGCAGAGATTCCTATTATTTTTTGTTCTTCTATAAGGTACCTGAGGGATCTTTTTCAAGCCGGAATATTGCAGCAGCACGGGATTTTGAATCTAATACAAAATCAGTCAACATCACTTAGTCCCCTCAGGCATTTGCAATTGTGCCGTCACAATAACCTGAATTTAGAAACGATTTAGCAAAATTGTTGCTATTTTTCTGAAGTTAAAGTAGAGTAGTAGCAACACAATTGGGTGCCAATCACATCCTGTTTTTTGGATCAAATCAACATCTGTGTCCAAGTGTAGCTTGGTTTTCCTCTACATTTCAGAGCAAGAAGAAAAAAGAAGGTGGATTCAGAGAAAAGTGAGTTCAGTCAGTCTGATTATTTTCTTCTTTATTAAAAACTTTATTATTGTCCTTTACAATTATCCAGCATTGTCTCGGTCTAAGAAACAACGTACATTAAACACCAAAGAAAAGTTTTGAAAAGAACTATACAAGTCTTTACTATAGCCATTTTAATTTGATTTGATTTGATTTAATTTGATATTTAAGTTCCTGAGAATATGGTGAATCTATGTCTTGCAAGCTAAAATCCAAGCACAGTTCTTTTCATTCTTTGGTTTGAACTCATGCTGCTTTTTCAGCAGCTGAGTACAAAGTTGCTGCTTCCATAGCTAAACATTAGTGCATTTACATTTACATTAAGTTATTTAGCGGACGCTTTTATCCAAAGCGACTTACAAGTGAGGTTCAAGGCAGCAAAAATCGAAGTCAAGGGGAAAACACTGAAGCAAAGTCCGATCAGAAAAGTGTTTACATTTCTTGAGATGCAAGTGCAAGAAAGAGCAGAAAGGATTTTTATTTTTTTTTTAGATAGAATAGATTTAAGTGCATACGAAGGTGCGGAAGAGTTCTTTGAAAACAGAACTTGCAAGATTTGCAAGATTTGCAAGATTTGCAAGATTTGCAAGATTTGCAAGATTTGAACCAATCTCTTAGATTGACCATCAAAATAACAGAGAACCTTAACTACCATACACACAATACTGCAACAAATGTAGGTTTGCTTTCCCTTTTTATCATTGTATCAAGGGGGCCCAAATTTTGCATCAATTTAATTTGGATTATTTTACTGTAACTTGTTTTTTGTGCACTCTTTGGCCTTATTTGTCATCAAATGTTCGTTCACGTCTGATAGTGAAAGAACATTTGTACTAACTGAATGTGCAAAATTATTATATAAGGTTTGGTTTAAATGGTAAATGGTCTGCAATTACATAGCACTTTTCTACCTATTGGTACTCAAAGCATTTTACACTGCTTCTTATTCACCCAACTCGCACACTGATGGGGGAGCTGCTATGCAGCTGGCCAACACTCACCAGGAGCAACTAAGTTGGGATTCAGTGTCTTGCTCAAGGACAACAAGCCAAAACTGCGAAATTGTTGGACAACCGCTCTACCTCCTGCATCCATCCATCCAGCTTGCATCCATTTACTTAACACACACTCAAACGAATAATCAGTGCAATTCAATCTGAAAGAACATCACTTTCAGTCGAGCCGTAGCAAATTTTATGTTACGTATTTAAAAAAGCCTCAGCTCAACCACATGCTAGGATCAAAGATGGAGCGGATGTGAGTATAGTCAATAGAAAGACAACGCTTTACATATAATAAGCAACATTGTATTCACACAGTCATAATCTCGCTTTGAGTGAGTTATGTCAAAGTGTCCTCGAGCAAGACACTGAACCCCAACTTAGTTGCTCCCTCGAGTGTTGGCCAGTTGCATAGCAGCATCGATGTGTGAGTGTGTGTGTGAGTGTGAGTGTGAATGGGTGAATAAGAAGCAGTGTAAAGCGCTTTGAGCGCCAATAGGTAGAAAAGCGCTAAATAAGTGCAGATCATTTACCATTTAAGACAAAAAAAGAGGTCAAGACATTTGTGTTAGGATATTTCCACTCTGTAACTCTGTATCCGCATAACTGCAAAGAAATACATTGTTATTATTTATAACTACTTTCAGAGAACACACAAAAATGATGTGTGTGTAGTTTTTTTGTTTGTTTCTTGTCCCACATTGTGTGAATATCTACTTTTAAAGAACTAAAAATGTGTCTGTTTTAGACTCTGTAACCCAACCATGACTATCCCATACAGCTTGTTCCCTCATGTACAGATGAATAATTGCTCTTTTATACTCCTAACTGTCTTAATTAGCTACTGTGGAAAGTTCACTGTCTTTCACCTCTCGCTTAAGACAAATGTGCACTCATGAGGGTTGGAAAGGGTAGAGCTGGTGAGTAAAGTGGTCAACTCGCATGTGTGTGTGTGTAAGATTAAAGGAGACAGTGATAAAACGATTCCTTTCTGTTGGTAAGCATGCAGAGAAAATGCAGGCAGCGGGATGCTTGACATCCGAAACCCCTGCGCTGGGTCTCTCCATGGGAGGGCCCTGAGTCGAGTTTGAGTAATTACACATGTGAGCACTTTGCTGCCCTGTAACTTCTTAAAATCCGCTTAATAATGATCTCCACCGACAAACGCACATGGACACTCAGACCCACACACACACACACACACACCTGCACAAACCACATTCATATTGTTTTAGCTAGTCTTATTTTTGCGCTGATTCTGGGAATCGAGGATCGATTGTCTTCTGTTGTAACATCCATAATGGTCGGTGTCATATTTTACCAAACAGGATGAGTTTCTGTGGGTTTAATGGGATTTATTAAGTCATTAATCTTCTGTAATCTTGAACAAACGGGGTGTTTTTGACTCCTCCTGAAAAGTAGGACACGATGCGGTGTGAGCTTGTCTGTGTGATCCGAGTATTTTAAAACTAACTAACTAAATTGCAGCTTATTGATTTCGAGTATTCAAGTATTCAAGTATATTCGAGTATTAAAATCGTATTCATGGTGTTGGTAGGTAACTCATGAAATAAAGATGTTTTCCAGCATAAACAAAACGTATGTGACATGTACATGTTTTTGTTAGATAATTTAGTTTAAACAGTCGGTTTGTGCAACTCGTTAAAGTGAGTTTCAAGTCAGAACATCCCACTCACAGCTGAGTAAACTCCCATTGAGGAATAGGGAAAAAAAATCAGCTTTTTTGTATTAAAATAATAAGTTTTATATTTTCAAGCTAATTCATCAGATCTTAGATACAAGATTGGTTATGGATACAGGTCATGTACCTAAAGACAATGATTTAAGTGAATGCATTTCTAAGAGTTCCCGCTACCCGCTAAGTTATGATCATAAAAAAATCTAATAAAACCAGTGTATTAGCAGACTTCCCAGCATGCATCATTTGAAAGATAAAGCTCTTTAAATACTTTTGTTTATAGTTGTAGTGGCTTTAATATATATTCAGTTAGATCATTCATGTGGTAACAATTTGCATGGACATAATTCAGTAGGGTGAAAATAAAATAAAATGTTGGATTAAGTTAATTTCAGAAATTTCATACTAAATACTGAGTTGGATTAACTTATGGCAAATAACCATTAAGAGGTCAACGCCATTCAATTCAATTCAATTCAACTTTATTTATATAGCGCCAATTCACAACAAAGTCATCTCAGGGCACTTTACAGAATAAAGTCAAGATTATAAAGATATATAAAGAGAACCCAACAATTCCCCCTGGAGCAAGCCATAGGCAACAGTGGAGAGGAAAAACTCCCTTTAACGGAAGAAACCTCCAGCAGAACCAGGCTCAGGGTGGACGGCCATCTGCCTCGACCGGTTGGGGTGAGTGGAAAGGGGAGAGAGAAAAGAACAGAGCAACAAAAAGCAACAACAAAACATCGGGCAGATTGGTAGGACCAGTAGCTTCACGCTGGAAGACACACAGCTTCAAAGCCGGGGGACACCTGCAGAAAGGGACAGAGAGAAGGGACAGAGGAGGACAAAGACAACTACGGGAGAGAACACACAGAGTTAATGACATACAGTGGTGACAATTGCGGGATGAGAGGAGAGGAGAGATGGTGAAGAGGAGGAAAGGAGCTCAGTGCATTGGGGGTGGGTCCCCCAGCAGTCTAAGCCTATGGCAGCATAACTATAACTAACTATATGCTTTATTAAAAAGGAAGGTTTTAAGCCTAGACTTAAAAGTAGAGAGGGTGTCTGCTTCCCGAATCTGAACTGGGAGCTGGTTCCACAAGAGAGGAGCTTGATAGCTAAAGGCTCTACCTCCCATTCTACTTTTGGAAATTCTGGGAACCACAAGTAGGCCTGCATTCTGAGAGCGAAGTGGTCTACTGGGATGATATGGTGCTATGAGGTCTTCTAAATATGATGGAGCCTGACCATTCAGAGCTTTATATGTAAGAAGCAGGGTTTTAAATTCTATTCTACCTTTAATTGGAAGCCAATGGAGAGAAGCTAGTGAAGGTGAAATATGATCTCTCTTGCTAGTTCCAGTCAGCAGTCTTGCTGCAGCATTTTGGATTAATTGCAGGCTCTTTAGGGAGTTACTGGGGCATCCTGAAAGTAGGGAATTACAGTAGTCCAACCTAGAGGTAACAAATGCATGGACCAGTTTTTCGGCATCACTTTGAGACAGGATCCTCCTAATTTTGGCAATGTTCCGTAGGTGGAAGAAGGCTGTTCTAGAGATTTGTTTTATATGTGAGTTAAAGGACAGATCCTGATCAAACATAACTCCAAGGTTCCTTGCAGTAGTACTGGAGGCCACACTTATGCCATCTAGTGTAACAACATTCATGTTCATTGCAAAACTTAAGCTACTGTGGTCTAACATAAAGACTAAAGATATGTAGTCTCAATATTGTCTTGGTGGCAACTTCTTATATATGCATGCAAATTGTTACCTTTTTTTTTTTTTTGTTGAGCCAACTAATTCTTTTTTTAGAGCGTACACCACAATCTCAGTTAAGACTCACATCTCGATTACGTTTAAACAACTAAGGCAAGATTTAACCTCCTAATCTATAAAGTTAGATTACTGGCAGTTTTACAATTGATACTGCATGATGAGCATTAATGAGATGCTTTGGGAAAGATGAGTGCAAATCAGCACTTTTGCTTGGATTACAGGCAACGTGAAAAAAGAAAAAGTTGAGAAAAAAGAATCTTTTGCCAAGTGAGGGGAAAGCAGTATTGATCCATATGCATTGTCTCGTTAATTTTGCGAGAGGTGTGGATTCCTTGTGATCAATATCCAGCGACTTCATCTTTATTCTTCTGTGTAACCTATTACTGTTGGTGAAATGTGAGGCCCGCACCACAATTAGAGCTTTGGAGCAGGCAAGGCCAATCAATAGCCTAGATGCATGATCTGTGCAGCAGGAAGCAATAACTACTCAAAGGCATGAGGTGTATTCTTCCAAGACGAAAGGGTAATCTGGGCGAGTGTCTTTAACTATAGGCAATGGCCAGTAGTCCATGCACAAAGTCCTTCTTTAATACAAAGAAGGGGGTTTAAGGCTTTTTCAGAAAGAGGTTTAGGATTCAGGGTATTATCTGCCATAACTTTCCATTGTGAAAGTAATGATCTGCTGGTTTCTTTGCACTCAAGAGGATGGCAAAACCATTATCAAATATTGTCATATTATAATATAAAACAATAATATAAAACTTAATAGAAATGTAAGGCAACACATTTTTTTCTTTTTTCTTTTTTTAATTTAACAGAAGCCGAGACTGACCAATGTTTTCGGCGAACTAAAAATTCAAGGCAAATTGGCAAATAGTTACTATTTTAAAATACAACCTAAACCAGTTGTTTCATTGCACTTCAAGGTTGAGCTAATGCTAATATATCAATCCTGATGTCAGTATTTCCCTGAGACAACATGAAGACACAACTTTTTTGATTGTTATCCAATAACTGGTTGTACATGAAGTGGATCATCAGTTGTTTTTTTGTGATACATCAGCGTAAGTGCTTGATTTAAACCTTTTTAAAGTTATTGTTCCGGCCAAACAGCAGCCATCTTTGATTTCCTAAAAGTGCTTAAAGGTTGCTTTAGTGCAAGAGTCAAAAAATGTGTTGAATCCAGCGTTTCGTACATTAGTTTGTAAGGCCAGTTTCTACTTCTAATGTACTACTACTATTTCAAGCCTCACAGCTGACTAGCACAGACATTTCCATTAGTAACAACTTCACACATACACTTTTTATGGCTGATTAAGCTGGTGGCATCATCATGGATTTCTATGAGATGATGTAAATGTTTTCATGTAATCAGTGTTGCAGATGACATAGGGCTGCAGCTGCACGGTGAGATGACATCGTTGCATAGCCCCAAGCTTCCTCGCCCGGCTTTATTTTCATATCAGCAGTACAGCGGTTGTTAGCATATTAGACTGTCCTTTTCTGCCAGTCCCCGCCATGGTTTACAAGTAAATGGAACGACAATAAATCACTGCTAAATCACACGGCAGAACTAAGATTATGTTTAGAATAATGACATAGCTATAAATCTTCCATGCTGTTGAATGGACTAGACAAAAACACAAGTTTATTCTGGGTTTTGTAATATAATTTCCAATTCAGATTAGCCTGACATTGATGGATCGTATCATCATTTTCAGAAAATGCATACTGACTTTTTTTTTTTTTTTTTTTTGTTGACATGCTGACAATTTGACATCAGCTTATTGTGTGGGTGGGCTGCTCTCTTAATAGTTTAGGGGGAGTAAAAAAATTGAATCAAATAGATTGTGAAATTTAGAAGTTTTTATTGACTTTGAGGAAAAGTTCGGGGGACAAACTTCGTCGCTTGTCATTTCAGAGTGTCACCACATAGCGTGACACAGCCCGCTGAATGTGTAGAAACAGAGAAATGGCTTATAGATATTGGTGAACTGTGTGTCTAACAGCCGCCCGGCTTTCTCTTTCAGGTTGCAAGAGGCACTTACTGGAGAACAGTGATGGCTGTTGGTCATTTGTATATGGATTTCACCGCCACGTTTGAGAAGTTGCGGCTCTCAGGTATTCACTGCAGCATGAAAAGCAATAAATAGCAGAGCTATCTCACTGTTAAAGTCCACTTACCTCCTGAGGGCCGAGTGCTCTATATGTAAATGAGAGTGGCTTGTAACAAGTACGCACACACACACACATATTCTTCATCTCACATACAAGCTTTCATGTGCGTGCACACACACACACACACACACACCTGTCAAGTGATTCTAACACTGTTCTGCCTTAGATGAAAACAAAATACGCAATGAAGCTCTTTTCTTCAGCAGGTTGGCTGAGGGGTGGCTGCATCCTCCTCCACTGTTCAAGTGCGATGCCTCTGTTTTCCCTTGTTTTCCTTTCCTTTTCCTCCCCTTCACCAGGGCTCAGAAACAATTGAATTAGGGCAGCGTTTGCCGAGCTGTTAAAATCTTGAAAATCACTGGTAGGGTTGGAGGTGCGGGGAGGCCTCCTTTGTTTTGAGTTCAGTGTGCTGGTTCAAAGCAGGCCTTTCAGCTCTCAATCACAATATTCGGTGCCGAGATGAAAGCCAGAACTCGGTTTTTGACCCCACCCCCGAGAAAGTCTTGAAGGTAATGGCAGTTAATCACATCCATCAGTCAAACCAAAGAGAAAGGCATCAATGACCTTGTATGTCCACCCCTCATTCCAATGGCGTCTTCTTGACAGGAGGGTCAGACGGGGAGCAGTGAAGAAAAACAATCTTCAAAATGGAGTGGGTATTTAATTAACCATGACAACGTAGTTAGCTTAACGAGCATTTCTTCCCCGACCTAAGTCTGCCAACTATTCTCTGTAGCTTCTCGCAGTTGCTCAGGGCAACTCAACATCTTCCCCTGTTAGCCACAAAAATAAGTGGGATGCTTGCCAACGGTTTGTAAATATACAGGAAGATGAAACAGCTCTGCCAACGTCTTCCTGGTGAACTGAGTGAAGCTTTTATAAAATGGATTTCACGCTAACTTTTTTTAATAGAGGCCTGGGCTGCTTTAATGACTATACACAGCTGCCCAACATGTGTGGTGCTTTCTTTTTCTTCGGATTCTGACTCAGAGCTGGTACTGGCCTCCAAGAATGACTACTTGTACATAAATAATGATGTCTCCTAATAAACTAGACTGGCATTACAGATTTAATAACAGGAGTTATCTGTCCAAAATATTCATGACATGTCTCATTTTCACGACCACAGTCAGTAACAATCAACAACACTTGTGTTAACATGCAGCAGCTCTGCTGTCCCACAGGGCCGGAATGACCTTAACCGACCAGGGTCAGTAGTTTGATTCCCGATCCCTCTTTGATCCCTGTTGAAGTGTCCTTGGGCAAGGCACTCAACCCCAAGTAGCTCCCGGTGGGTCAGGTGAGCACCTTGCATGGCAGCCACTGCCACTGGTGTGTGAGTGTGTGTGTGTGAAAGAGAAGGAACATTGTATAAAAGCGCTATATACGTGGCCATTTAGCATTATAGAATATTATGTCTGTTTTTTAGTATAATTGGAAAACCTAAGCTGTTTTCAGACGTGTACTGTCACCCTGGATATATCTACATATCAAAGGGAATGTTGTCCAACCAGCTCCCCGCTACACAGTCTTTGTAATGTCTTGTTCAGCCCACATGTGAGAAAAAAAGAAAACCAGAGTATTCACTTGCTCAGTCCACTGAATTCTTTCCCTCAACCAAATCAAGCCGAGTATGACCAATAGGTCTCCTGTTGTGAAACAACAACTTCACACAATGTTGACGCCTTATTGTCCAGACACTGTCCAGAGTTCATATAAGAAAACAGCTGTAACCCAGTCAGCCCTGCTACATGCCAGTTTCTACTCCCTGGGTAAAAGGTTCTACTCCTTCCTGGCTTACACCTCCCAGGCCTAAAGGGCTAATGTGTTCGATAACAAGATTTTTTTTTGGGTGCTTTTGTCCAACACAGATGCACATAACTGTGTCTCCATTTCAGAGTGATAAGATTTACATTAACACTACACAAAGTTCTAGAATCGACCCATGTTTATCAGGCTTTACTGAGTCTAAAACACTATTACTGCTAATGAATGTCTCCTAAACTCTAAAAGTTGCATTTGCACATGGTGATAACAACTAGTGCAAAACCCTTTTTGTCATCATATTTGATCAACGATTGTTCAAACCGTAACCCCAGCCCACCTCCTGCCCCTCACTTTAATAACCTCCGTGCTTCCGTCGACCATTTTTTGCATCTACTTCATTACAAACACAAGGGAAAGCAGACTGAAATGCATTTCTCGTTTGTAATTGCCATTTCAAATGCCCCAAACCATTATGCAGTCAGAATATAGAGGTATTTGTGACTGAAATTGCTGTCATAAAGGTGAGGGCACATTCTGCAGTCTTTCAAGGACAGCCATTTGGCATTGACAATGCATGCTGTGTCTCATCTAGGAGGCAATGTACTGAAACAGCTACTTTTTAAAATACAGTATCAAGGATCAACAGCATGAAACATGAGTACACTTTCAACTTCAAAATAGAACTTGTTTTTCCAAATGGACAAGGTATTAAAACACCCTAAAGTACAGTGCCGTGCAGCAAGTGATTGTGACTCACTCTTTAAGTGTTACCTTATGTCCCTTAGCTTTCACATTAAGGTGATTTATTTAGGGAAGCGGTCGGACTGAAGCCTTTTTTTCTGGGGAACTAACTAAAACCAGCTATCTCCACTGACAAAACGGGGATTCAACTTTTTCTATTATGAAGAAACGTTGTTAAAAAAAGAAAAAAAAAGCTTAATATAAGCGTAATGTCGAATCCGAAAGGCTTTAGTGTGGGTGAGCAATTTTAGAGGAAGCTAACCAGCCCTGTCTGTCTGTCTGTCTGTGCGCACTACAGCCCTGCATGCAATCGTAGCCGGTGCCCAGCTCGATCATAAATGAAAGTGACTTTGAGAGCAAACAAACAAACAGAGCTTAAGTAAATCAGTTAGGCAGAAAGAGGCATGTGGCAGACAGGCAGGTGATGGATGGTGGCGCTTAGGAGCTGTGACTTTTGGGTAAGTGACAATGACACATAAAGGCCACCATTACCCATTCTAAGATGCGGTTAAAATCCTTATCGACCCGCACGCCTCACTTGCCAATATGCCAGTGCATCACACCAGCTGGAGCGAGATGGCAGGCAGGGAGTGATTTGCATTGACGAGGACCAACCTGCCTCCTCTCTATGACACACACACACACACACACACTTTCCTTATGTGAACAGGAGAAAAGCACCATGGTAGCAAATCAATGATGCTTTCCAAAATGCTGATCAACCTCATTCTGCAGATTTAAATTAAAACCTGACACTAATTTGGTGTCGAACACTTTTCTTCTACATCTCCTAAAGCTGCTACTGATAACATCCAACCTGTGCGGAATAGTTGCATGAAATTTGCTTGTCCCACACTCCAAATCTGCACATAGCAAAAGGTTTAAAAGGTCACGAGATGCATGAATTCATCAGACAATATACATCACATCATTTCCATATCAAAAACCACATCTGTTCACAGCACTTTTCATTCATCAAGCGCTTGACACCAGATGTTAACGGAAACACTTGTCCTGTATTTTGATTTGAAAGTCTGCCCATTTACCTCATATGTTTGGAGTAGTGCAGAGGTGCATGGAAAATAACAAACGAGAGTAATCAGACACAGAAATATTCTACCTGTAGGGTGTGTATGTCTTTTTTACAAATGGGAAACTGGAGGGAAATTGCTGCAAGATGAATCTGGGTTGTGTTTCTTCCGCATTTTGTTGCTTTATTGAGCGCTCTGTGTTTCTGACCCAATACTCTTTTAGTAAACTAGCTGGCTGTTTAGTCAACCATCATGCAGCTTTTAGATTTTCTCTCTGACAGCAGCTGATTTCGATCTGCTGCCTTGGTGAAGGTTGTATGAACAGTGTGAGGAGCTCAGCACTAAAAATACAACAAGCTCCAGAAGTAAGAATAGTACACATGTACCTGCAAAAGAAGAATTTTTTTTTTCATGGTGGGTTTGGTGTTTTGGATTTTTTTATTTCCAATATTATTTCTTAGCAGAAACTTGCTGTAAACTGTAACTGGTAGGAGCTTCTGTGATTCAGCAATGACAGCAATGCAGAGATGTTCCCTTCTGAAAGTTTCTGAGTGAGGCTCAATCAGTAAGAGGAGGATTATTATATCAGCTCGAAGTTTGTAGTATTCTTTCCTACTGTAATTTTCTTAACAGGGAGGGGCGGCTTAGTAGACCGATTTTTAAAAAATACATATTGTTGATTCTATATTGTACACATTGTATCAGGCAAAGCTGATTAGTGATTAGTTTCTGTAAAGTAAAAGTACTTTTTATACCACAGATCATTTTAATATGGCCCAATTTGGAAGAAGTAACAACTTTAATCTTCATGTACTGGGGAACTTGGCTTTAAAGTACTGCCTTACAAGTACAACTTCCAATTCTTTAAGCTGATGGACACGTAAGACAAGTACATGTAAGAAATCTTACTGCAAAGTACAAAAAGGGAAATAAAATCAATCCAAATGAGGTATTGATTAAAAATAGTGTTTTAATTCCCTGATGCAGTTGAACATAGTACAGATTCATTTTTATTTGCAAAAAGTAACTAAAGGTAATAGAATACAAGGTAAAATATTTCCCTCTGAATTGTAGTGGAGGAAAACTTAAGATAACATACAATGGAAATACTCAAGTAAAGTACCGCAAAGTTGTTCTTGAGTGCAGCACTTAGTATTTGGGACCTGTGGATTGAAAATTGGAATTATTATTCACATATAACCTCCACAGACACACTCCGTGCCAATTTAATGCAACACTGCCTTTCCAGATGTTTGCTGAGGTGCTGAGTGGACTGATTTTGGAGGCAAACACTTTGGAAGTCTTGTGTTGGAATTCATTCCCTCCACCCCCAAACCATTTTCACATTTTTTTTTAAATTTAGTATGTCCACAAAGTCACCCACAAGCACCCGTGTGCCCTGCCCCTGTCCTCTAGTAAATCCTTTTTTGTGTGAGTGGGACAAATTCCAAAGGCGCTCGGTCAAGACTGTGGTGGAGATGAAATGGATAAAGACTATGAATAGAGATCCTATTTCCCCCAAGCGAGAGCATGACACACAGATAGACGGTGCAAGGAGAAAATCCATAAATGCAAATGGTGTTTTGGATGCACTGTGGTGGCTGCAGGACACAAGGAACTTCATATTATAGCTCAACAAGCTCACTGGTTCATGAATAGCTGAGTGGGTGCTGCAATTGATTTCCAGCAAATGCCTTGATGTTGATTTGCTTGTTCTAGATTTCTAGTTTTTTTTTTTTTTTTTTTTTTTTTTGGTTTGTCTTTTTTTGCTGATGCAAATTTCACTATTACTCTGCACAACAACCCAACAGGAAGTTTGACCCAATTGGAAGACAATAGTAAAAATGACTCATTTTATGGGATTAAACTTTATGTATCAAATTACATTTTAAGCTCCAAGAGACCCATAATCTCACTGTTACTAAGTTTCTATTTTCTTTGTTTGAATATTGGACTTTCATGTGGCTCTTTCTTTCCTTTTTGACCATGTTATATCATCATGTTACACCCTATCTGGTTCCTAAAAAAACACTGGTGCCTGCAAATGACCTCCATTCATACAGTAGTACTCAGCTCGGTGATAGATAGATTCACCAAGTATATGAACCAAGCAAGAACATGATGCACAGATACATAGAGTTAGTAGGAAATCCATAAATGCAAATAATGCAGTCTTCTGGTTTAGTTTTTTTTTTTTTTTTTTTTTTTGTGGTAGCTTCCAAACAAGAATTTCATATTGAAGTGCAATAAGCTAACAGGTTGATGCACAGTCCAGTGGGTTTTACATTGATTTCTGAAAAACATCCTTGTTGATCCTCCCGTTCCAGGCAGTTATTTATTGTGCTGCTTTCTTTTTTCTTTCCTTTTTTTTCCTTCAAGCAAACTTGCTTGTATTCCTGCGCCTACACTAAACTTTCGAACACTTGACTCAACTCCTAGCCATCTGACACTGACAGTTTTCGAAAGCAGCTTCAAAAGTGCAGCAGACATATGAGAGAATAAATAGAATACATGCCAAACAAGGACACTGGACAGATTTTGTTTCTTTCTTGTCTTGCATTTACAACATCTGCTAAGAACATCAAAGTTGCCATTGCATCATGCTGTCATTTCATCATATTATATACTTCTTTTTAGTGTTTATGTGATATGGTTTGCCATGTGAGGTGCTTGCGAGAATGAAGAGTATTGAGACTTTTTTGTGCTCATCCAAACTCTTTGTTTGATCTTACACTTGTCCTGACCACATTCCTGTCGGAGGAACAGTAGCTAACTCCTCATGTACGTGAAAACAGTTTTTCTGGGACATTTGTGAACCTCAGGCTTCTACCTTATTTTTGACCGCTCCTCAATTCTGCTTCATAATATGTACTATTATAATTCAATAATAACTTCCACTTCAATAATATGTAGACATGGTGTGGTGTTATTTATTGCTTATCGCTGAGTTACCTGTTGCAGCCATAGAAACCATAGAAACAAAAACAAAGTCAGGCGACTTGTATGAGGATGGACAAAGTCTGCACAGTGAGGAGGCCAGGGTGGTGGTTAACTACACACACATTGCCTAAATAAAAGGTATAGTTATCGAGGCGTCAACTACACCTTGAAGAAAAACATAAACTCCAAGCAACTCTGCACAAATCAGTCTCTTGGAGTCCAGTTGAATTTGAGCGGTTCCCGGAAACTTATGGCAGCGAGGAAGGGAACCACGGAGGGAGGCCACCAAGACAGATATGACTCCTCTGAAGCTTCCACAGCTGAGATAGGAGAGAATGTGCAAACTGTTGCCCGGGTCTTTCTATAGTTAAAGCTTTATACAGTGTGACTGGTAAAGAAAAAAATGCTCATATTAAATCTCAGCTAGAGTTTGCCAGGAGACATGTGGGAGACTCTGAAGTCAACTGGAAGGCTTGTGAGGGTAGAGAGTGAAACAAATACAGCAAAATGCAGAGAGATCCCGGAAGAAACCTGATGCAGTCTGCAAAACAACTGCAATTTGAAAGATTTTTTTTCCAGCAAGATAAGAACAGCCAAAGCTGCACAGTAAGGGTTGAAAACCAACTGGGTTAATGTCATGGACTGGCCGAAACAGAGCCCAAGACCTCAATCCAATTGGAAATCTGGGCCTGGACTTGAAAAGGACTATGGACTCATGTTCCTGAGCTTGAGTAGTTTTTGGAAAGTAGAATGAGGGAAAATAGTGACGTTCAGATGTTCAGAGCAGAATAAGACCTATTTAAACAGGCTTAATGCTGTTACTGCTGCCAAAGGTGCATCTACTACTGAAAAGAGAGGTGGTTGGTGACTCTGGAACTCTGGTGATGGTAAACTCATTTTTATTATTATGATCACAATGACCGTATCCCTAAATACTATAGCCAGACATCCTGTAGTATTATTTCGCATACTGTAGTTTGGAGGACCTGTTAACCCATTAACACATATATATGTATGTACTTTTATGTTGACACAATACTTGTTACTTGTACTTGTTATTTACAAATAAAACATAATTTAGTCTAGAAAATTCAGCATTTAGTTCTCTTATGTTTCACTGGGTGGATATAAACTAAACTAGTCATGGATTATTTATGACTGTAGGCAACATCTCCACTTGCGTGCACATGACTGGTGTGGATGGGAGACGTGACTCCAAATATCAAGTGGCTGATGAAATGCTCTGGACAGCTCACAGCATTTGCATCATTTCGGGTAAATAGATGTCATCTTAAATGTGCTAAAGGTAAACACTCGCCCAAAGAACTGAGAACATTTACTGAGCTAAAATGTTCAAGCACATCGTCCATAAAGAAGAGAAAGTAATTTATTTTCTTCCACCCTTTGACATATGAAAGAATGCTTTTCTAACAGATGCAATTATCAGTGGACTCAACAGCCTGCATGAAGTAAACAATTATGCATCATTTTTCCTCTGAGGTACAGAAACCACATGCACACTGTCTCTGCAATTAAAAAATTCCTGAGCAAGTGAAAAAGAAAAAAAAAACATTTAGTGGAAAAGATGATTAAAAGCAGAACTGGCCTTTCCCCAGTTAGTACATAATGCAGGTAGAAAGCACTGCAGCACTGTGTGTGTATGTGGTGAAAATATTTTTTGAAATGCACAAAAGTAATGAACTGAGCTGATTCAGCAGTTGAACAGGTGTTGTTGGACTTATTTCAGACAGAATCCATTCATGCTCCATATTGCTCCGCCGATCATACATTATATGCTTTGCATTCAGCAGCATAAAGTCTACAGAAAACGTTATGGCTAATTATTACTCTGACTGCAGGATGACATGAAAATCACTTGACCTTGATAAAACATTACCACTACAAACAGAAAGTCGCACGGTACATAAATACACCATGTTATGTTTCTTGCTTTGTTAAAAAAAAACTTTAGACTAGTTTCTGTCATTCTGCTTGCGTCTTTCTTCTTACAGAATTTATGTTTAAAGGGCTAAAACTAAACTAAAGCCAAGTTTAATTTTTTTTTTTTTTTTAATGTTTAGACTTTAGACATGTTTACTTGATCCAAAGCAAAAGTAAGTTTCACACAAACATTTAAGACACACATACACACACACAATACTCAGACATCGGTCCCATAAAACTAACCCATATCCAGTCTAAACTACATTGTTCTATATTGTTCTTGTTTATTAGTCTTTTATGAATCTTTTTTGCCATGCAAATTTATTTCCAAATCAAATCATTTTTTTTTAAATTGCCAACTCCTTCAACTGCACTACCTCCAAAAACTGTTCCAAGATTTGTTCCAGAGCAAAGACATGTTTCATCAGCAAACAAAATACGAGCCATCCCCCTGGGAACATGCAATTATAAGTGAAATTGACGTATATTACAATTCATTTATATACAAAATAAATAACAAAGGACACAAGACTGAGCTTTGTGGGACCCCACAAGTTATTTTAATTATTTTTGAAGAACTTACCTGAGCATATTGTAGCCAATAACTAACCTCTCACCCAAGAACATATTATAATTTAAAATCAGAACTTTTCCACTGGTTAAAATAAAGTCGTGGGAGTCACCTGGCAAAATAAACAGCCCGAAGTTACTGTAATGTTCAAGACCTTTGAAGACAGTTGCAGAAAGAATTTACTTTGTAAACCACGCAGAAAACATACAGTTGTTAAATGTATCTTTTAAACATCATATCTCCAATATGTAACGTGGGGCTTTTTGCTAAAATGTGTGATCAGGATTGTTTTACCGGATTTGACAAAGCTTCCCCAAAGCCACAGAAAACATCATACAAATGCAGTGATTGTGAGCAGCACTTTCCATGAGACAACATTTGAACTTTTAAGTATAATATCAGTAATGCCCTTCAGCGTGAAACACACTTAACACTGGGGCTGCTATTTCAAGCTTTACTAGAAAGCTGTGGCTTGACAATTATCATAAAAAAATGCAGAATCAACAGTGTAAAACGCACACTGCCATGTTGTAATTCCTTATGATAGTGATACTGTAGCTAAGAAATTGTTAGAATTTGTTGGAGCTAAAATGATTTTACCTCCATATTTTTAATATCACACAGTAGAGCTTTAAAATACAGTCCCCGCATTCTGACCTCTCAGGCTATAGACAAAACAGATGTATTCAGGTCTAATTGCAGTGTAGGGTTACTGAGTTGAAGATGTGGTTTAAATGTTGTTGCATTGTGTTGGAGAACAGTAAAGTGAGAGTTCTAGAACTCCACAGTGAATCGACTGAGAAAATTGTCATCAAAATTGATTGGCGTGGGAGCAAAACCTTGAAAATATAAAACATAGTTTGGGAATAGCTGTAATTATCCTTTAGGAGCTAGTCCAGTGGGTTTGGTCAACTTGGAGAACTATCTTAGCCAAAGCCTCAACCCAAAAGAAACCACCAACACATTCCTTCACACACTAAATCTCTGCAGAATTTGATCCAGTATCTTTCCTTTGAACAACTGTGGTAAAGACAGAGATTTTAAGTGGATATCAGGTGACCGGTGTAGATATTTAAACTCAGTGTGCATTGGAAAATGTTGCTCGTTCCCATACGGCTCAGAACAGGACTGTGACCGTGTGATTTATTGGAGCTTTCTGCAGGGTTAAAAAAGTTATGGCTGAGTTAGTGCTTGTCTCCCATATTAATTACATAAACAAAATGGTGTGTGAGGCAGGGATGGGCACCGATATTCCCTCAAGTTGCACGAATCAATCAGTATTGATCAACAATACCTTGATGTATAGCAACATCTCACATCTGAGACCTTGGGCAGCTTGAGTGATGATGGCATCCAGAAATGGTGCTGTCTCTGAAACAATTCCCCTCTAAAATAGATAGGATAGTATGGGATTGAGATCTAAAGCCACACACACACACACACACACACACACACACACACACACACACATCAGCTCTCTCATTGTTTCTCCCTCTTTCTTTCTTTCTTGCTATCTCCTCACCAAAACACTTCTTCATCTCAGCACCACACAAAGACACGCACTCGCGGATCTTTTTTCTCTGGGGTTGGTGTGATGAATATGAAATGAAATCCATATGGTTATGTCAATAACATATCTGCCAACACAGCTCCACCGACCATTATAAGTGGCTACACCTCAGGCGACGGACAAGCTAATGAATAGTGCAGGCAAGCAAAATGAAACATTACTTCACAGCTTCACCGTAAATGAATAAACATGAGTGAGAGAGTGTACAGGAATGAAATGTTTACTCATAAAAATCCTGTTTCACTTAAACACATTTTGGATGTTCACCCTGACACTTCAATTTAACTGGGTGGCTTTTATTTAAATCAAATCAGAGGGGAGGAGGAAAAATGGAAGGAAGAGAAGCTGTAGGAGAGAGTAAACACGCACACACACAAATCTATTTCTATACACTCTCACATGACCACACACACATTCAAGGACAGAAGGGAATTAACAGCAGGCAGAGGCAGGTCTCTTTCCCTGGATGCTTCAGGCTATTTCAGGAGGCTATTTCAGGTCTTCTGTCTTCCTCCTGCATCATCTCACTCCATGTATCTGTCTGACTGCAACTGAGGGACAGCATAGAAGTATTTTTAATGCTTAGCCTCCACAATACTTTTTTTCTCCCCCAGATGTACCTCTGTTTACAGTTTACCGCTTGTGTGAGGGCGAAAGAGGCTGTTAAACTTTTAACGTTTAGCTTTAAGAATAAAGCCAACAGTTGTCTGGCAACGACACGTACAGGCTTGGTTTTGTTATCTGTAAGGAAAATACACTAATGCAAAGGAGAAGTGTTTCAGAGACTCAAGATTTAATCTCTGTCCAAAAAACTAAAAAAAACTCTTTAAGCATCACAATATAATAAAACTATTTACAATCTGTCTTGACTAATCAAATGATGAGCTGTCAGCTTCAAATATACATGAAATTACACCCAAACGTAGTTATGATGAATCTTTTGAGCCGTATTTAATTTCTCCCCCACAAAATATTAAAGCTTTCTCAGTATGTATTAGGAACATTCAGATCACTGAACATTAAAAAATAAAGTTAACCCCCCCCCCCCCTATTTTAAACATTATAAAACCGCTCTTTGTGTCTTCCGAGTTGGTAATGTCGGTTCATTAATTCACTACTTTAAATCAGAAGATTTACAGGCGGGAAACTATTTATCTTTTGATAAATACCCTTGTACTTCATATTTGAATTATCCACCTGATTATGGAATGAGTGAATGTGGCTAACAATCTCAGTGAACTTTGTTTTTTGTTTCGCTTGAGCAGCAGGCAAGAAAGACACGTAAGGTTCTGTAGACAGGCCGCAGCCTTTATTCCAAAAATCTGACACTTATGACTTTTTCAGATGTTTCAACAATAATATTAACAGATTCTTTCCCTTCCTTATTTTTCCATTTGAATCTTAACTTGCCAGCTTCGGATTGCTCATGAAAAGAATGTACACACTGGTCTGAAGTGTGTGTGTGAGTTGTAAATACACTTAAACGTGTGGCCTTTGTAGCAATTTATTATTAAAACCAAGAGTATTTACTTCTTCTTTAAATCTATCTTTCCCAAAGGCCCAGATTCACAAGCTATTTGCTTATAATTCCTAATATTTGTGACCACCTACCTCCAACCAGCTCTGGGAGTCCCACACCTCCGGGCAGTGGGTAGAACAAACTCACTACATTGCTTCTGCTCCATGGAGCAGCAACCTTCACAACTTGCTCGTCTTTAGTCTTTTTGTAATTATTCTTTAAGGTATAAAAGGTATTTGGGACCAGTGTATGTCACATAATGAAAGGCAGTGTTGTAGTAAGACAGATTGGTCCTTACATCCAGCTCTGTTCCTGGGGCTTGGTTAAGACAGTATATAGTGATGTGATGCGAAAGAAGCTGCTTGTTGTTTTTCCAAACAGAGCTGGAGGCAGCTAGTTTTGCTTTAGCACAAATAGATTATTTTAATTAGGTAGGAGAACGATACCTGAATGATGTGGAGTCTTAGACTTTTGAATGTACATTATTGTTTGTTTGGGGGGGGCCTGGTGGCTCAATGGGTAGAGCATTGGGCTGGGATGCAGAAGACCGCAGGACCAAATTCCACCCCACCAGGTGGGGCCACCTTGGTGCCAGTCCCAAGCCTGGATAAAATGAGAAAGCAGCAGGAAGGGCGTCCAGCATAAAAAAAAACTCATGCTAAATTAAAAGCTCCTCATCAGTGTGTGAGTGAGTGTGTGATTGTCAATGAGAATGGGTGAATGAGAAGCAGTGTAAAGTGCTTTGAGTGCCAATAGGTAGAAAAGTGCTAAATAAGTGCAGACCATTTAGTGGGGGTGATGCAGGTGGAGACTGAATTTGTCTCTCTCTTGAATTTGTCTCTTGTCTCTGAGAAAACTCAGTGGTTTTCTTGACCTGCAGGCCACAATATGTTGCCTGAAGAACTGTGCCTCCGGCAATCTCCTGAGCAGCACAGGGGTCCCACAAGGTACCGTGTTGTCCCCTTTTCTCTTCACAATCTACACATCAGACTTCCAGTACAACGCAGACGCTTGCATTTTTCAGCAATTTTCTGATGATTCAGCAGTTGTCAGTTGTATCAGAGGAGGACGGGAGGACGACTTTGTGGACTGTTGCAACCATAATCACCTCCAGGTTAACATCTCCAAAACTAAGGAAATTGTGATCGATTTCCAGAGACGGAGGCCTATCCGACTCCAGTCACCATTCCAGGCACGAAGATGGAGGTTGTCTCCAGCTACAGGTACCTGGGAGAGCAGCTGGATGACAAGCTGGACTGGTCCAGCCACTTAGAGGCAATTTACAGGGAGGGTCAAAACAGTCTGTACTTTCTGAGAAGGCCAAAATCATTCAATATTTGCAGAACTCTGCTGTGCACCTTTCATCAGACTGTGGTGCCCAGTGCGCCGTTCTTTGGTGTGGTGTGCTGGGGGGGGGAAGGGTGCTCGCTCTATGGACAGACTGAACAAGCTGATAAAAAGAACGGGCTCCACTGCTGGGGCTGAGTTGGACTGAGTTCCTGAGTAATGAGTCTCACCCACTGCACGACTTGGAGGTGTTTCGCCAGAGCAATTTCCGGTACTTTTACCACCACAATGCAGGACTGAACGCAGCAGGAAGTGGCTGCTAGGCCACTCTACCAACTGAGCCACTGCCGCCCTCCCCCCCAACGTCTTAGGCTAAAAACAAATTATGCAGCAATCAGGCATGTACTGTATAGTGCTGAAGTGTGTCTCACAATGACATTTGACAAAAACAGTGTCATATTACATCATGTACTGAAACAAATGAAATCTCACACCTCTGGTACATTTTGTTTCTGTCGCTCGCTGTCAGATAATTAGATCAAATGACTCGGGTGGAAACATTTGAAGAATATTGTGTGCAGTACGATGATGAACAGCAGATTTGTGAATCCATAGTAAAGTACAAAAAACTTCAAACAGGTTTTTATCCCTACAGTCCTGCTCAGACACGTCTATCTGCAATATGACTGTGATTAGTTTACATCATTTTCATCTAACACCTAACATCCGGATACTTTTCAGGAGGTGTGACTGCATTTTTTTTTCCCCTTGATAAAAATGCAAACACTGCATAACTAAAAAGAATGCAAGCTTGACCGTACGGCAGGCAGTCACTGTGTAGTACCTTGCCTCGGGTACAGATTTCACAACCTTGTCCCAGTTGTTCGGCAGAGACAAATGAACTATATCCAAATGTGCATAACTTACGAGAAGCTAGTCCTTCAGTGTGGGATGGGACACTTTTATTTAGACTTTATCCTCACTTGTGTTTCTTGCCTAAAGAGCTGTTCACTGGATTTACAGTAAAATGGTCCTTCAACCATAGTCTGTGAAGATTCTCAGTCGCCCAGGTCACAGGTTTTCCCAACGGTGCTGTTCAGTGACAACTCTTAACTTCATCAGATGAAAGGTGAAGAATCTTCAAGTCCAGCTGACACTGAACAGCACCGTTTACATCCGACCATGCGTAATGTTGGACAAAAAGATCAGTAATGGGCACTTCTGAAAATCCTATGATGACAATCAGACACTATTTTTTACATGTTTTTTTGCCAACAACAGGATGGCTAAGATTGTGGAAAACATAAGGCTATGGCAAACAAGGTACAGTATGATTAACAAGAGACTAAAATTAGCCTATAAAAGATACGCTAAACGCCAGTCAACTAAGGGGTTTGTTCAGCGTGAAAAGAAATAAAGAAAGATCATACTCTACATAAGGTGAATATATTTTTGCAGATCACAGGGCTTACTCCTGCACTGACAATGGTCATAAATTGTGCATAAAGAATTCCCAGGGAGCTGTAGAAAAGCCTGAGGAACAAAATGACAAGAATGCAGGCATGAAAGACAAGAGTCTGTCTGAGTCTGTGATCAAGACTGTGTGTTCAGTCAGCTGAAAGAGGCTTGACTTTCGATTAAGTTAATGAAAAAATGCATTTACTAGTTGAAAATATTTTAACTTGACAGGAAAATAGATCTGGTGTCTAAGACATGTAACTTCATCTGTTGGTGCTACATGACCAGTGATGGGATCAATCATCCTCTGGTCACCTTGAATTTCATGACAATTCACCTGATAGTTGGTAGGACAGTTCAAGGAAAGTCAAAAATGTCCACCTGTGTTTAGAGTCATCAGAGTCAGTAGGATTTGTCCTCCGGGTACAAAAATCCTCTGATTTAAAGTAGTAAATTAATGAACTGACATTAGCAACTCTGGAGACACAAAGAGCGGTATAATAATGTTTAAAAGGGGGGGGGGGGCAGGGGGGTTCTCCTGTAAGTGGTGTTTTAACTTTATGTTTTAATGTTCAGTGATCTAAATGTTCTTAATACATACTGAGAGAGCTCTAGTAGTTTGTGTGGGAGAAATTAAATAAATACAGCTCAAAAGATTCCTCATAACTGTTTGGGTGTGATTTCATCATTTGATTAGTCAAGACAGATTCTGGTGCTTATGACAGTATGTTTTTCACCCCACGGTAGTCGCAGCAGTTTGCTTCTCCATAGCGTCCCTCAATGCTTTCGGCATCCTAAGTAACTGAGATCAGCTCACACCGAAGCAGATGTTGGATAGCAGCACCTGGCAGCTGATAGCAGGCCGCAGATACCTTGTGGAGCCCTGCCATTTATTCACATTTCCCCACAGGCTCCGTGACAAGCTGACCACAAAAGAGGAGAACAGAAAGTATTGATCAGTAGCTAAGAGTAGAACAGAGCCACTCAGAGTATCAAACCCAGAGGGGGAGGACAGAAGAATTGGCACTTCTCCCTTGTGAGTGTGAAGGACTCCAGTGGGGTCTTTTGTCTCCGGTCTGACAGGGCCCCTCGATGCCTCATTACAGTCTGTCCCTCAATTGATGTTTTTAGCTCAAGTTGTTCACCAGACTCTTATATACTGCTGGCTGTTTGAGAGAGCGATTTGGAGTGACTAAACGTTAACCAGTGAGCCACAACTCTCTGTCTCTCTCTCTCTCTCTCTCTCTGTCGCTTGCACATACACGTATGGACGGTTATCAGCAATTCTTCACTGATTGTAACTGCATTTCACTTTCAAAGCGGCGGCTCTACAGCACCTTGCTTCATAATTGTTACCCTCGGAGAGCTGCCAAGAGGTTTGATGGTGCGCCAGATTAGCCGTGTGTGGTTTGTCTCTCACTCGAGCCCACCTTGTACCCAGCCTCTCGCGCAGGCCCACGCTGGCACTGGCCCCTGCCATCTGTCCGAAACTTGGGCTTCGAACCACTCCCCACCCCCCATTCCCATATATAAAGACAAGTCATTCCAGCCCAGAGAAGAGGGAAAGTAACAAGTGGAGAGACCAGTAGGGTCTAACTTGGAACACTTTCTCCTTTTAGTAACTTTGAAAATCCCAAAGCTAAAGAGTCACTTTTTCGAAACAATTCCTCTTCCTCCACAGAACACGCTGTGAACAATTTTCACGGGAAGTGTTTCTTAAGCACTAACAAGTGCCGACTGGGAGGTTTCCTGGTGAGCCGCTACTCACCCCGAGCCAACTACCCAGTCAGTTGCGGCAGGGCATCTGGCTGGGTCCCATAGCTCTGCCTGCCCCCTTTTCCATATCTGTGGGAGTATCTTTAAAGATCACGTAAACAGCGCTCCACTGAGCGGTTGACTGTGGCTGACCCGTTTTACATGGATGAAAAGCTCAGGGACACGAAAGCCCCAGAAATAGCATCTAAATGCTTCCAAATGACTAGTTAATGCATTCAGCGCTGCAGGTGGCAACGGCGGGAGTAGGAGAGCAGACAGTCAGCGAGGGAGGACAAAAACAGCACAATCGATGCAGGACCACATGAATGTGAAAACACTAGTCATTGTTTCACATTTTAGCTCATTTGCTCTGTTCTGCTTGGCCAGAAAAAAAAAAGCTCAAAATACTTGTTTGTCAAGTTTAATGTCCCATCTTATATTAATACTGAAAGTATTTATTAGAAAGTAAGTGCAACATGAATGTACAATGCAGTGTATAAAAAACTTTAACTACAATAAATATGTGTCTCTCTATTTATAGACTATAATTCAGTTTCTGTTAATACTGCATCCTTGTATTGAGAATGTTTGTTATAGTGGAACATGTCAAATGAAACAATTTACAGCTATAAAATGATCACTATAAATAACAATATAGCATTCCACTAATATAGGAATTTTTTAATTATCATAACATATCATTTCACACAGGAGGGTGTTTATTGTGTTACACTTTATCATAGTTCATTTAAGTAATCAATCTGTTTACTACTTTATGTGTGTGAAGTCTGATATGGCCAGTATGTGTGCTAATAGGTTTTATAAGTAGATTTTTATTCTGAGGTAGTTTTGGTCTAATGAACCTGGACATTGTTTTGAAATCTCATCTTTCATTGCTTCCAGTACCACAAACAAAATTTAATTTGCTTTCATTAGACTGAAGAAATCTCAGAGATGGATATTTTAAAACTTGGACAAATGCAACCATAATAATTGTCAGAAATAAGCTATAAAAAATATACCAACCACCGCAACGTTAATATTACCTGGTCGTCTGTAATGTTGTGGTGGAAGGGGGTCAGGTCTGGATGCCCCCATGTGGATCTCTGTCCACCAAAATAATAAAACCTTATTAGTATTAGGTGATTGGTGTCCTATCGCTTTGTAATTGGATGAATGAGTCTTGGATGGATGTAAATTATGTTAAATTATGTTTTCAAATTGTGCTGAATGCCGAGCTGCAAAATGCCAGACAATTTCATGATTGTTCCACTAATGTTAGACAAAAGTAATAATGAAAGACTTGCTTTTGAAAAGAGTGATAGAAAGTCAATAGCTTGAAGCCTGTCATTTCTAATCACTCTCTGCGTGAGGGTCAAAACATGTGAACTCCACATATTACAGTTGGCGGACCGCAAACACGCTCGAGAAACAAGAGAGAGTCAGGAGCAAAAGCACTCAAGGGAAGGGCAAATGTTACAACAATATTCCATCACACACACACATCCATAGAAAGTCACTCCTCTGTACTCAACACTAAGATCCCATCTCCCATGTTACACAAAAAGCACCTTTCAGAGGAGCCACACCTGCTTGTCAAAGCCATGATTTGAAACCACCTGATCACTGGTGCAGATGGATGGCCCCGGACAACCGGCAAGCCTGGGCAGAGAGGGGGTGTGAAGGGACAGAGATGAGCAAAGGAGGGTGTCACGCTGATATACACGTTGCTGCTCTGCCCCTCAGAGGAACACGCAACACCCCACATTTCCCAGACGGGGACATCAAACGAGGTCTGGCCGATGCGTATGGGCTCCATTTCCTCGTTTCCACACACTCTTTCAGCCTCTGCAGCCCCTAATTATGCATATTCAAGAGCAGAGTATCATTCATAATTCATGCTCTTTTATTGTAGGATCTCAGAAGTATACAGCTTCTTCTGGTTCCTCTGTATGAGAGACAAGCATGGCCTCCTCCCTTCATACCCCTTAAAAAATAAGTTATTGTCTTCCTTGATAAGGTTGTCACAATACCAAAACTTTGATAGTCAATACCAATAGTAATCTCAGTAGCCTAGTAACACAGATCTAGATCTAGTTTGTCCTTGAGATGCTTTGTTAAGCCTGAATTATTTCCTAATATAGCGTCTAAAGTGAGTTGATAACTTGTCCCTGAGGATTCGACTCAAAGTCAAAATATCTCCGTTACTTGTCTTCTGCATTTTTTCCCGTCATTTTTTCCCGACACCAGCATTCCAAATTGTTACGCCGTTGCCTTGTCTTCTTCTCACTGTTTTTTTTTTTTGTTTTGTTTGTCACACTAGACTTTCAACTTTATTACGCTGACGGAATCATGTTCAGTGCCTCTTACAGCTACCATAGTACTTCCATCCAGCACCATCGGTACAGCCTGCTCTCATTCCAAACGCCACTTTGTCCAGTCCTTTGGTACTAAAGGTATCCATTTGCATTAGTATGAGACACACGGGACTGTCAGCCAAGTACAATGGAAAAAGAGGGGCATCAATATTTGATGCCTGAAGCAATTAAGTCCTCATAGAGAAGCCCGAGTGGTTGGATGGGACAGCAAGACACAGGACTTTCAAACAGGGGACCGCGGTTTGCCTCCAGTGTGGAACATTGCATGCTTTCATGATCCACAACTGCAACAGAGCAATGCCAGCGCAAGGGGTCTTATAAGCAGGCACCATCGGTGCCATGGCATCAAATAGTGACCCATCTGGGGCATCCAGTAGTGACACCAATTGGGAACCTGAAGCATCCATATGAAACACCACTGGACCAAATGAATGTCAATATTTGAAGACTTGTGGAGCATCATTATCTGACACTGTCGGATGAGAACGTATTGATCCAGTACCATTGCATTTTCAGACTTTTACTGTCAATAGCTACTATGAAGTATTGGTTCTACTGACATGTCTATTGTTTAATTGATTGCAGAAATATCAGCCCATAAATGTCCCTTTTTCTTGTTTATCTTTTTGCTTTGCTTTGTTCTTTTTAATAAGTAAAAGACTATTCAGCTCTGGGATAACACTGGTAGATAAAACAGAAGTGCAGACAGAAGGCAGCCAGTTGAACAAATAGAAAGTCAACTTCATAAGCAGAATAAAACAAAGTACACAGCTCACACCTCAACAAACACATCATCTATAGTGACAGAATATTCCAGCCAGAAGCTCTGCTCATCCAAGCTTCAAATGAACTCCTTGCTGGTCGTGGAATTTATGTAAGGGGGCGCGTAAAGGCTAGAGGCTGGGATCCTTCTGTTGGCTGAGAGCCTGCTAACGTTCATGGCTTTGTCTTTTTTTTTTTTTTTTTGTCCTAAAAGGTTTGATGATAAAACACATTTCTTCATGCTGCAAGAGTACTACAGCAAATGGAACCAAAGTCTGCATAAAAGGTAGCCTGAAATTTTACGAGCATATCTTCTAAGTAAACATCTAGTATATCTATCTGTCTAACAACCGTCCACTGTTTTGCAAAGACAAGAATTTATTCCTCCAGCTCCTATGCTTTTCTAGACTTGTTCAAAAGTTCTTCGAGATGTCTAATCTGTAAGATGGCACAAACTCTACATGGACATCTCCTACATTAGAATAACATTTATCAAAACACCAGTCATCGCCATATTTTTAGCAGCGAAATTAGCAGGAATTTCCATTCTCACAGAATTTGCTTAACTGCAGCCGTACTCAGTACTCAGTTAAGAAAAAAGTGGTAACTAGACTTTCATAAAATTTATAAAAAAAATGAACTTTAATTAGTTTCTGATGAAGGAACATTGTACTAGCTATGAATGCATTTTATGTTGATGTAAAAAAAAAATCAGTTTTACTCTTTTTGCCATTTCTAAATAAGGGGATAATAAGTGTTTTCACCAAATTGTATGTATCCGTTACTGTGGCTTGTGGGTGGGTTCCTCAGACATTTGAATATTTTATGGATATACTTTTAGGATATTATTTATGTTGTCTTTCTTGGTGTTTTGTAAAATATATACATATAAGCTAAAATGTTAATCTTTTTCTAGTGCTCACTAATAAACTGAGATGCAAGTTTGTGGAATACTAATCATATCACGGATAATGGATTGGTACCAGGCCGCAGACCCAGCATGTGCGTGTATATTTAAGGCTGTTTGACACTGGTATTGAAGTTGCCTATATAATGCCCTGGTCTGGTCGAAACAATACCTATAAATAATTTATGAAGGCTTAAGAGTGTCCATCTTCATTATTTTTTAATTGACCTCTTCCTGGGAGATATGGACGGTGGAAACAAACAAAGCAACAATTTGAACCGTTATTTTAAACAAAAAGGATTATTTGAATAGATTTATATGGTGAAGGGTGAACAATTAACCACATAACAGGAGGAAAAGGCTAAGTGAAAAGGATTTTACACTGAATGTGATAGATTTCTCGTGGAGGCACTGTAATTCTTGGTGGGTGTAAACCAACATCAACACACTTTGTATTTTACTGTGCATGGACAGTCTATTGACTCTTGCTTGTGTTCTTTGGCATTTGAAGGATATTGACGTTCTCTGTTTGTTCAAGGGGCTGAAAGCAAATACAGATCTGAGCCTTTCCTTCATTTTCTTCCATCGTATTGTGTACGTGTGTGTCTGTGCACTGACAGTGAGAAAGAGACAAAAGAGACACACTCTGCATACACACATGCAGTGTGGTATTTGTTTCTTCTCTTTTCACACTAACCTATAAAAGTTTACTGGGAGCCCTCCCTTCTGCTTTCATCAGCAGATCACTTTGGGCTCCTATTATGCAAATGAAATCACAGCTCTATAAACCATATGTAAATGGAAAACACAAGCATGTCCAGACTAAATTACGCTCGTAAATTTGATCAACAGTGCTCTAATAATCAGAACAGTAAGTGAAGCTTTTCCCGTTCTGTACTGTTTCATGAAATCCCTTCCATTCATCAGTGTGATGTGCCAGCCGAGACCTGTCAAATTGCCAGAGTTTGAGGGTTGATTGTCGGTAAATTTGCTTGCAGCTTCAATAATTACGTGCTGAATTTCCAAACATCTTTTTAGACCACTCAGAGTTCTCTTAAAAAAATACTCATGGTAGATAAAAAGGCACACAGCTCATCTCTCAAGTCAGTCAACCATGCATGATTGAATTCTTTAGCTATTCCATTTAATCTAATACATCCATGCAAACTCGTCCCAGATGTAACTATGATGTATTGATCAGCCGGATGCAAAATTTACCTTAAATCGCATATAAAATATTTATACTGTGAGAGTAAAAAGCCAACACATCACGAGTGAGATGCAGAGCCAGATTTAAAGGCTGTGTGGACCAAATGGATCTCATAAGCTTCTGATGCCCAACAACATTAATAATAAATATAACCACCAACAGCCATTAGTGTGGTCCAAGCCAGTGAAGTGAATGCTGTGAGAGTGAGAATATAAAACTGATTCATCATTCTGGATAAGTGCTGCATCTCTAAGATAGAAATCCAGCAAATGCAGCTGAAATGTGTCTTAACAAATTTCCAATAAGAAAAATTGCCAATTTTGGCAAAGCCACCGAATGCAACCACATGTGGTCGTAGAGGCTCTTGAGGCCTCTCACAACAATGAAGTTCGATTAGGCATCGGTGAATTTTTTTTCCTTTTTCAGCATTACAGGGATGTAATGCGGAGATGACACAATAAAGATGCAGCGGTTTCGTGAAATAAAATGCATTGCTGCTCAAATTTGTACTAATCGGTTACGCATTCCTCTGAGTTAGTGTGCAAACATTTGGAATTCTTAAGAATATCAGTATGTGGACTAAAAAAAATGTATTTATCTAATTCCATTACCGTGCAACAAGCCAAAACAATAATTTTACGTCATCTGAGAAATTTTTAATTGTTAGCAAACAGCAGCCTCCACCAAACACTTAGCATTTCCGTATCCATCTGGAGTCTAAGTCAAGTGTCCAGTCTCTTTTGCCTCTGGTTTTGTCTTCACCAACTCATATCTAGCTCGATAGCTGGTAAATGCTTAGCCAGGTGTGAACCGTGTCTTCTCATAATTTATCAAGAACTTAGTGTTTCCTGTAGAGTCACGGGCAGTAAAACAAAAACGTATTTCCATCTTACGACCACATTGAGAAGGTTCTAATTAAAAGGATCTGATTTAAGAAAACATTAACATCGTTATATCATTGAAGCCCTGATGATAAAGCACAGCTCTTGTCTGTCGTTGTCTTTGTGGCAGAAAATGATCAACTGGTGTCCAAGCACTCTGTTTGCCTCCTACTGTGTTAATGGACTCTGGTCTACGAATTTGAGTTTGACCTGCTCAGCATGATCCTGGTTACTTTAGCTTTCACACAGGCTGCGACCTTGTCCCCTTTACAGCAGCTTCACAACTGACTACTGTGTTTGTGTGACGCAAACAAGAGAGCTTTGTCTTTCTGTCTGTCCTCCGTAGTGACAGCTACAGAAGACTAATGTGTGCATCGAATAAACGACTCCTTTAAGGTTTCATTTAGTCAGTGTTATGTTAATGTGAATGAGTAACTAATCTTGATTTCTGAACTACCTACCCACTGGCAACTACCACAATAAAAGCACTTTAATATCACCATATATCATTAAGGCATTTTAAAAACTCTAATAATAAATTAATGGTTTTAAGATTTAATGGTATCCTTAATGAATTATCTGAATTCTCAACTGATTAACATTAAACCCTAATTTGCACCTTCAAAAGGTTTTTTTTTAGTGCTTTAAAGCTTCTGTTCTGTTTTCATGTTAAAAAAAACTTAACAATATTACATGGATTTGTTTGACCTAAGATTTGAAGTTAAATTGTAAATTTGAACGTTTGAAGTACAAACTGCAAATAATGTATACTTTTCCTTTCAATATATAAGTTACAAATGGTTTACAGGGTTCAGTTTTTACCTTTCTAAAACGATGGACAAATTAAAGTATGACTTCACCACTTTTCAACCTGCTTTCTTTGGCATTCGTTTAGGGTGTAAATGTACATAAATGCTTTTAAACTTCCTTCTGACTTCCTTTTCCTATTAAAACATTTCTCCGCTTCTTGCTGAAAAACTCCTCGAGTATGACATCATCCTGAGAAGTTTTTCATCATTTGGAGTTGAGATGACATCACCAGGGGGGCTCTGGAAAAGCAGGTTGACCATGATTACAACCTTCATAGTAAGAGCAACAAGATGACATAATCTGAACTGAAGGTTCCTTTTGAGTGACGTCCTCTGAAGGCATTTTTCTGATATTTGTACAGAGATTATCAGAAGTAGACAGAGAATTTCTTTACATGCACTACTCAAACTAAATCAAAACACAAAAATGACGGGTCTAGGAGAGTCTTTGGAGTCATTTAGGGGAATTTTGAGAACGTAAACCACAGTACATGTAGACAACCATTCAGCTATTGAATTGCTCCTGTCACCATGGTAGCACAGAGCTAAGAACAAAACATTAGTAGGGCTGAACTGATGGACCTAATGTTACCCTTAGTCCAATGGCCTGTTGCTTGTATAATGTGCAATGAGGTTCAGAATGCGATATGTTCATATAAAACTAATAATGGATCTATCAAAATCCTTTTTCTCTGAAGTGACAATCCCTCCTGTCTGTCTTGTGCTTTGTGAATTGGAGTGTTGGCTCGAGCACCAGTGGGCAGGTCTGAACCTTTGAACCTGACGTGTTTAATGGACTTGTGCCGGTAACACAGTCTCTGCCTCTTTTAGTGACTCACGGACTGTCACCTCCAAGTGCGTGGTCACACACTGAGGATGTCCACGCCCATTCGCTTTCAGGAATCACTCGGAACCTACATGAAGCACCTGCTGCAACCTGCTCCATCCAAAGAAAAAAAAAAAAAATGGACACATGTGGCTTCAACATACACAGATGACATTTTAAAGATGCACAACTGCCAACCAGCTGCCCCCCCACGCCCCCACCACAACCACACACACAATCTCTCTCTCTCCCTCCCTCCCTCCCTCTGTCTCTCACACACACGCACACACATCTCAGACCCTGTCTAGCCTGAGGGCTGATCGAAAGCACAGTATAAAAGCTGTCTTGGTTCCCAGAACATAGACATGCTTTCTCTCTCTTTCTCTCTCTCCCCTGAGGCTTCTGAACCATCTTGCCCCACCATCCTCCACATCTGAGGCAGCCCAGAGATGAAACCATAATTACTCACATATTGGGGTTACATGTCACATATCAAACAATATGGATTTGTCCAGTGTGGTGTGATCAGATATTGGCATTGTGATAAAGCCCTCCTGTCTGCATTGAATAAAGAAAGGGTCTCAGATACAATTCCCTTGTCACAGTGAAAAAGTTTTGGGAATCACATTTTATCAAACCATATTTTCTTTACATTTGATGCTTTGTATATTTTCCATAATCCTACAACACAGTACAGACTCCGTGCCCATTTTTTTTTTTTTTTTTTTTTTCATCACAGGGATTGTTGAGTTTCATCTCATCTTTTGCAAATGCACTCACTATTTGAAGAAACTACATTTTATCATACATCCAGTAATGGAACTAAAAGCACATCGGCCCCTGTCAAGGTTATTTGGCTGTCATCTCCATGCAATTTTGGTTACATCAAAGTCTGTATAGAGAGGACAATTTTGTCCTCTTCTGGAAGAAGGCATTGCAAAATTTCAACTCCTGCACATATCACACATAAAGTGAATGTAACTATATTGCTTTTGAGTTTAGCATAAAAAATGTCATTAGACATTAAATCTACTAAAGTACTATTACTATTTGCATTTTTTTCTAATCAATCAGAATATTTACATCTAATAAATGTCAATAACAGCTTTGCACAAAGTGCCTATAAATGGGAGTTTTCCCATTGTTTTCTTTTCAGAAAACAACTGAAGGCATTAAATCGCATTCAACGTAATTTGGGATTTTTTTGACAAGCATTTTATTTATTTTTTGTAATTTTTAAAGTACCTTTTATTTAACTGTCCCCAGCTAGGTTCAAATCCAGCTGGGGTGCTTTGCTCCATGTTGTATCGATACTGTCTCCTCTCCACTTTTACCACATAAAGGCAAAAAATGCACAAAACATATTTTTTGCACATATAATGTAACCACAAAATTAAAATAAACAAACTAAGTGAGTGAATTCAAACAGGCATCATGCTGCCGTCACTAAGCTTCACAGTGGGGACAGTGTGTTTTTGATGTGTTTTTGTTAAATATAGTATCTGGTTTGAAGTCCAAAAATATCAGTTTTGGTCTCATCAGACCATAAAACCCTACTTCCAGTTAACTTCAAAGTCTCCCATGCCTTCTGACAAACTCAAGATGAGAGTTAATGAGCCGTTTTGTCTTTGCAGACTTTCCCATAAAACTGTGACTGGTGAAGAA
The DNA here is from genome assembly GCF_033026475.1 of Channa argus. Classification (NCBI taxonomy): domain Eukaryota; kingdom Metazoa; phylum Chordata; class Actinopteri; order Anabantiformes; family Channidae; genus Channa; species Channa argus. The sequence goes on along the minus strand of NC_090213.1, from coordinate 16,955,084 downwards.
CCCCAGCGATGCTTGTTGTCTGTACAGTCTCGCCTCTCTCAGCTGCTGAAGCGTGTAACTACTTCAGAGGACTCATAGGTGTTTTAGTGGCCTCCCTCATTAGTGTCCTTGTATTGTTCACTCCGTTTTTAAGGACAGCCTACTCTAGGCAGATTCAGACATGTGTCATATTCCTTCCACTGCTTACAGATGAATTTAAAAGCTATTATGCGAATATCTAACATTCTTGTATCCGTCCCCTGATTTCGGCTTTTCAATAATATTGTTGCAGAATTGTTTCAAGTTTTCTTTTGTCTTCGTAAGACTTTAACCAGGACACCGATTCACCAGTTACTTTACTTTCCAGACACCGGTGTAGTGTATTTATACTTATACTTTACATACATTCACTGCAGTCACCTTACCTTTCATGTCAAATTTGAAACCAACTGGCAGCAATATTGATGATTTAGGGGAGTTATATTAGTCACTCGACATGAATCTGTAAAAAATATTTTCACTTTTCCGTTAAATGTTTTTATTTCTTCAGTGTTGAAAAAAACAGAAGGGCAGGGGTCTCAGATACAATTCCCTTCCAACAGGGATCATTTATTTTTATAAGGTATTGTATATCTTTACTACATGACATCTGACTATTTCTACAGAAAGTTTTTTTATTCCAGTTTTTTCTACATTTCTAACACCTTTGATACCCTCTCATGTACAGTAATAACCAGGTAGGATGAAATGCTCTCATGTATATTCAATTGGAAGTCTGTAAGATTTATGCAGAGTTGGCAAATGTCTGTGCTTTTTACTGCTACTTAACACATTCATGACTTTGCTGATATTTAGAAACATATTGGTTTTATATTTAAATGTAACTCTAGAAAGCTTAACACAGGATTGTCAATAATTATAATCTTTGACATCAGACTTTTGACATGAAATATTGAGGCTAACTTCCACACCAATGGTCACCTGATTTGTTACTGCAATGCAGAATCATAGCAGCAGCTTGATGGGAGACACAGGTGTAGCTGCAGGGTCATGTGAGTTCTGATGTCATGGTGAAATGGCTGGTTTTTACTTCATCAGTTGATTTTAAAAAAGTGGATGCGTTTGAGATGACCTATAGTTTAATGTTTGAGTATTGCTACGGTTCTGTCATGAAGAAATGTTGTATTAGATTCAGGAAACACTTAAGTTCAGCAGCCAAATCAATTTCAATCAGCAGAGGCTTTGGAAAGTGATTCAATTTAAATGTATCTCAAGTGTGTGCGTTAGTGTGCACAACCGCAATGAAGATGAAGAAACATGAGAGTAGTCATTGGCAATTATGTGCCATCATTTTATGGTGAGGTCAGGAATATCCCTGGAGGGAGTCTAGACAATGGTGGTGGTGAAGAGATGAGTGATGGCCGAAAATCTGGGTGGATGTGATGTGGAGTAGGATTTTGATGAGATCAATTAAGGACTCAGGGATGCTGGATCTGATGAAAACTGCTGTGAATGGGTTGGAGGAGAGTGTCATCGATCTGACATCGAAGTGACAGCTGACAGCAGCAAAGACATCATGACATTTATTTGATTTAACTGAAAGGCTGAATGGCCTCAGCTGATTGAGCTGGAAGCAGTAATGCAGAGTCAGTGTGTATTTGTGTAAATAGCATATAGAGTATACATGAAGATTGTCTTGCTTTCAAAAAGCGCAAAATCGTACTATATGTAAATATTAACATAATTTAGGTCTAACATTTCCATAAACCAAAAGAAATGAAAAATATTTTGTTCACACAATGCACACAATACATACATGTGCATTATACAGTATATAGCTAGAAAGAAAATACTAGAATTACTGATTTGCTGCAGCCTTAGCCAACAAGTCAAGTTCCAGTTTACACCTCTGTCTGTACACAATCATATTCTAATCAGTTCACCCATGAATCCAAAGCTGTTTTCAAACTTGCATTTGAAATGAATGAACCCAGAGGAGCAACACATGAGAATGCAAGTGTCCAAATCTGCTAACCCAGACATTTGTTACCCTGTTAGCTCCGTGGTACAAACTCTCCGATTGAGCAATGTGATAATAGAGCTCATCATTGTCTGAGTAGACATGTTGACAGCTGTCAGTCAATCCACTCAGCACAACACCAGAGTGTATGGAGAACTTTGTCCTATACCTCAGTCACTGCAGGGAATAAGTTATATATACATAACTTATCATATCTAATAATGTGATTAGTGCTGCTTTGATGTGGTGTAAACAAACCACAGTGATTTCCAAAGTGTACTTTGAGTGTCATGTTGAGCCCTTTGAATGCTCTACCCAGGCACCACCCCTCACCTAAATCGTTCCTGGCATGAACAATTCCTGTTGTGTACCCCGTTTAGGGAAATAGCAAATGATTCTCCAGACCCCGTCTGGATTTCTTGTCACAAAATGTCTCAGTTGGACAGTGTAAGAAGTAAGTGGCAGTAGTGAAATTTCCATAAGGCCTTACTGATATATTGCATTCACAAGAATGGGAGAAATTGTGGTCAATTACTTTTAACTACCAAACCTGTGCTTTTGTATTTCACACAAGCATATTCATCATCCGTTAACACACACATCCCAAGGTGTACACAAACATGCCAGAGGTATGTTTAAAAAGGGTTCGATTTATGTCAGCAGGTAATTCTTGTGGACAGCGCACGGCCATGCCAATAAAATTCTCAAATCCTTGTACGCCTTGTATAATGTCCAGTAAAAATAACCTCAGGGAAAAGTAGCCTAATCAGAACCGACATCCTTGAAATTATTGGCCAAGTCCTATATGTTTGGCTTCTAACACTGAACCTTCTGTTCAACCTTCTGTTCAAATTGAACTTGAAAGCCACATTCAACCCCAGCCCGAATCAGACCAAACTTAATCCTACATATGGTTTCTTTTCACCTCCGCCACCTTCTGCTAATGTTGGAGCATGTTACTCCCAGGTTGTGGAATTTGTCTGTCATGCATTTAAACCCTTTTGTTTTGACGGTCGTATGCAAATGAAGATTTCTTATTATGCCGTTTTTCATGAACGCTGCTGTGTTAACATATACAGAATTAACATAATCAGAATCAAATTTGTAAATAATTTAAAACATTTACTGTGTGATGTACAGTAAGTTTTGAGAAATCTTTTGGTAGTTTTGAATTTACACCTCAAACCCACCTCAGACTCTCATCAACTGTATTTATTTATAACTGTATTTACTATAAGAATACAACAGCAGACCCATTTGCAAAAAGGAAACATAATCACTAATGTTAATGTATGTGCAACTTGCCAAATATATAAATTATATATTTATATATATGTACATACAATCTGGGCACATTCTTACCAATTTATTCATGAAGCCAACATCTCTCTTTACTTCCAGTCATGCTGTAATGTTTGAGTATATTAACACCAGCTGCAAAATTGTGAATCACGTGCTGGACATTTTTGGTGTGAATAAGATGAAGCAGACGCAGCTGTTATTTGGGGGAGTGACTGCAGAGTTCTTTCATCTTGTGCACTTTTGGTATTCACATTACAGCTGTCCTGTGTTAACAGACACTGCTTATGTACTGCAGCTATTCATAAATCATCAATTCATGACCAGATTTGCTCGTATATCTTTTATGGTCGCACACTGTACAGGATCGCGAGGATCCAGACATGTTTCTGTAGTTCTGAATTCGAATTTCATCCATATAGTTGATCATGTGAAGGTTAACACACTGCTTATTTAAAGGCTTAAAATACCAAGTGTAATATAGCAAGTAATTTGTCTTCAGGGAAAAGCGATAAGCTTTTGTTACATTGAGCATGTTGATATGTGTTTCACAAAAGGCTGTGATGTCACTGAGACAATCTAGAACAAAGCCAGAGTCCAGACACAATCTCACTAAGGCCGCAGTGTAATCATGAGATTGGAAGAGTAAAACAACAGCTCCTCTTTTGTCTCCTCCTGTGCCCTTGATTTTAGGTGCTTTGGCAAACAATGCACCTTAATGTCCCGTATTCACCTGCTGCATCTCATTACAGAAGCCACTTCTAGTAGTTTCTTTCAACAGTGTTAAGCATTATCTCGGTTAATGCTGATAACAATTTAATTTCACTTGTATTTAGAATCTTTGATGGGCCCTAGGACATGAATTGTTGCTAATTGTTTCCATGGAAATTCCCACCATTTCATTTGGATTCATCAAGAATCTCGGGTTTATGTGAACAAAAGCCGACTATTCTGAAGATTTAGCACCTTTTTTTGGTTTATTGTTATTTTTGAATAGGCTTGAATTGTATTTGTACAAGTGCCCCATTATTCTGAACAATAAGGCAGTAGTCTGAAGAATTCGGGAATAACACTTATTCGACCTTGATTTTGATGACAAAGTTGATGCTACTCCTCTCTCTGTCTTTGAAAACAAAGCTGGAGCCGAGACACCATTAACTTACTTTGTCTGTGAATTTGCAATGTTGCAGTTGTAACAATTAATGCAAATGTAACTAATCCTTTTGAATTCTGCACAACCTAATTTGTCCATTCAACTTTCCTGCAACTGTGGCCTACGCTCTGTACTGTCCCTGAACCCCTGAATGTAAAGCATCCCAGAGCTGCTCATGAAAGCCTGCTAACAATGCCTGAAGTTAATTTCCAAAAGCATAGCCCTCACACAAAGGCAAATGATAGGACCACTTACCTAAAAATATCCATTTTCAGGATTTTTATATATAATTTGCAGACATTAGGGAACTACTATTACTATACAGCACACTCCTTAAACATCTGGGACAGGTGGAATCTCTGCAAAAGAATGTGAAAGGCAATTCCCTGATGTTCAGCGCAAAAGCTGTTTTGCACTGCATCATAGTAACATTGTAATAGAATACAAACAAGTGTCACTGATTGACAGTGTTTAGCCACATTTTTCAGTTGTGAGATGCCATCCAACAGACATGGCCTTATATTATTTAGTCCAGCTGTCTGCCCATCCCACGTGTCAGTTTGCATGTCACTCATGCTAGACACACATAACCACAACCATTTACACGCATAACCACAGTGATCATTCATCAGGCTCTGAGCACTTCGAAAATGTAGGTCACCTACACGTTGACCAAAGTACGTCCTGTGCAGAAACACACACTGAGCCGTCGCTGTTTTACCGAAGCCAATAGAACACCGAAAAGAATTTCAATAAAATGTTACAAAAAGTTACGCAGAACTAACAGATTATAATCGCTTTTGAGACTGAGGAAATGTGAGCTGTTTAATTACATTTTTACATTTGACTTTTTTTCTCCATTGTAGCTGGACTTGACAGTAAGTGTGTTGTAAAAATAACACTTTCAGTTAAAATCTTAATGCAAACCTGACATCCACGTGTGTCCATTTTGCTGCTGTTTATATCAGCAGCAACAAACAGTCAACATCAGTGTATTACCAGACCAGCAAATTAAAACTTTGAACCACTTTGAAATTATGCATATAATTTTTTTGTCCTAGTGGTTTTCAGGCTACACTATATTATGTATCCTTATCACAAGTTCTTGGGATTTCTAAACTATAATATTCATGAACCAGCATTTCTCCTTTCAATACCACTGCCATTTGTTCTATAATGATTAAAAGAGGAAAAATTAAACCTCAGGATAGATTGATTGGTTTCTCTACATGAGCCTCCATCATTCCTCCTCCACTTCTTCAATTTGCTTTGTTCGACCAAAGTGCACCTTCATGCTTGACTTTGCAAATTGCAGTTTTTACTTAACACAATGCCTAATTGCAGGCACATGCTTGACTGGTCACAGTGCCCATCAGAGGCAAAATGAGTCACAACAGCGCAGCATAGATTATTCTGGAATCAGCAGCCGTGATGCCAGGCTCCCACTCTAAGCCCCCTGGTTGCAAACCAGAGCCGAGTCCATCTCTTGGGCACCAGCACCAGATGGCAGAGCCAGTAACAGAGCTGGGGAAAAAAAAATATGAGGAGGAATGAGGAACAGAGAGAACGTAGAAAAATAGAGAGAATAGAGAAAAGTCAGAGATTGGAAAAAAAAAAAAAAAGACAGGATGGAAAGCAGTTGGGTTTGGTCTGATCATTATAATTCTAAACTCAAACGGCTGTGGATGGATTTGCATAGCCTAAGGTTGGCAGTGGCCCACTTTCCCCTCACTGTCTTTCTGAACGACTGCCAGTGCATTCCATTATTTGTGTCATCGCAGGTTCTGTGATGAAGAAAATAACGGTGCTGGCACATAGTCAGAGTTTACGGTCTCTCCTCTCCTCTCCCATCCCGTCCCGTCCCGTCCCATCCCCTCCCGGTGTTCACTGGAACTGGCTGATTCCTGAATGAAACCCAGATATCGGGCGAGCAGGGAGAGCCGACACCAAACAGAGTCAGGAGGAAAATAAGAAATACAGACGGCGAAATAAAGTGTCAGGGAGATTAATAGAGAGAATGTATTAAAGAATGAAGGAGGAATGCAGCGGGACACACTTTCTGCAGGCAGAACTCAAGGCCTGCTGAAGCCAGACAGAGACCTGCTTCAATGGTTCAATGGTTCAAATGTTCAAATGGCGTGAAACATTTGTTTCCCTTCTAGCTCTAGTGCCAGCAGAAGAACAAGGACGCAAAGATGTGCTGGCAAGGCAAAAACGTTTATATAATTCCATACAATTAATGACTTAAACATCATGTCACTAAACACATCAACAGAGAATTTAAATATCTCCATGACATAAGCATTGACATACTGTATGTTTTAGTGAAATATGTGAGCATAAAGCATAGAGTCTGGTCATTGTTGATTGTAATACATGTGATTTATAGCCATCCTGTATCTAGAAGTCTACTTAGCAACCCATCACTGTATGTTGCATGTTCCTTGTATGGTCTATGCATAATGTTGTAATCAGTGAGTAAAATACTTGCATTGTAAAGTCACATTGAATATATTAAAAATGTTTATGACAGTAAACTATTACTGTTATGTGCTGTTGAGTATGATGAAGGAGTAGTGGGTAAAGAAAATGAAATAAATTAAATAACAGTTATAGCTTTTCTTTCAACTGCCTAAGCCTCTACACATAAATAGCCGCCTATATAGCACTTTTATTTAAAGCGCTTTACAATGTTGCTTCTCATTCACCCATTCAAATACTTATAGCAGTGTCTGGCAAGCAAGGTGCTCAGTGTCTTGCCCAAGGACACTTGGTTCATGGACGACATCCTTACCAACTGAGCCACAGACGACCATAGAAGTAAGCTTGTGCGTGTGCAACATCTATAGTTGCATTACTATAGTATTGTTAATTACATGTACAATAGGCATGTAAACTATATTTCTAGAAAAGTTGGAATCCCGTGCAAAATGTAAATCAATGTAAAATATATTCTTGTTTATTTAGGGTTGTTTCTTTGCACGGTAGAGTTTCAACTTGCATTTGTGGATACAGCAAATAACTGCGATCACTGACATTTTACTGCATTTTGCACTGAGAAACATTTTTCACTGAGTGCTTAACACTGATGTGATGACCCTCACCCTCAGCTCCTCTAAGATGCTGTTTTTATAGCCAATCATGATACGGACCCTCATTAGTTGTAAGAGGATCCACCAGATGTTCTTTGTTTAACAAAACGTTTCCAGGCTGTTGTTGTTCCTGCCCCGACATTTTAAACAGAAATTCAAAATGAGCAAATATCTTTGAAAAAACAATCCCATTTTTTAGTTTCAACATGTGATACTGGTCTTTTCTTTGTATTACTTACAGTTAAAAATAAGGTTTCAACTTACTTGCAAATCATTTCATTTATGTTTAATATTAGTGTAGTTTATACATAATTTTCAAGAGTGTCTTGAAGTCCTCCATAGTTTAATATTGTAAATAAAAACTTTCAAAAGGGGTTAATGTAGTTTAAATGCTCTGGGCCTCAGGTTTGCAATAAAACATAGAAATCTGACTGGTCTTGGTGCAATAAGTATTGTATGACTATTTATGTGTTTGGATCTTAATAGTGTGTCAAGAGCTCAGTTTTTCAGACAAAAAGACTTGTAATATTTTATGAACTTAGGATCAATGTGGGACAACATGTCTACATTTCAGAAGTTTGAGAAATTGTCAGAACCTCATCAGACACAATCTAGAAAATGATAGAAAATACAATTTTCCGTCCCTCTGGTTACACTTATTGTTCTACTTTAGTACTCAAGGGTTTAATTTCTTTGTACACATGTGTATGTATTTTCACCACTGGAATGTCAAGCGTTTGTTGTCATGCACATTTCAATATGTAGCTCTTCTTATTGACTGAAAATCAAAGCCCCGTCTCAGCAGCATCTCTGATAACACTGTGTATAACAGTGGTTGCGTTTCACACAGGAAGCTCCTGCAACGTGAGCCCATTGTTATTCATGGGCAAGGTGTTTTCACTGTCTCTGCATATTTTTAGGGATTTGAATAACTATCCCCTTGTGGCTAAGAATCTGCTGACCTAATGAGCCAACTCCACTGATTGACACAGGAGACCGTCAGAGCAGCCATTCATCATCTCCTGCAGTGAATAAACATTGGATATTTCATCTTCCCAATGTATTTCTGATAATAGATCATTTCAATCCCATTGGAGAAAAAAAAAACAAAAAGCACAAGAAAATCCTATACAAAGTTCAAACACGTGCCCAACACGTGCCTGATTACAGTCTTGTGTCTTAAATCCACATGAGAATCTTAAGAAAGTGGCGAGGAATTTTGAAAAATATGAAATGATGATTGCTTTTTAGGTTCATCTGATGGAGTGATGGAATGAAGCACATGAATGACAATACCATGAGTGAAATGCACCGGATGCTTTTTTTAAAAAATGTGTCACTTTTGTATTCAGGCTGTCACTTAACAAGACTCCTTGGAAATTATTGCTGTTCCAGCTTTGCCTCCAAAAGGTTGGATAGACCCAAACCTCCTAAATCTGGCATTATCCTGTCAAACTGAAGATTAGTGGATAATGTGCATAATCCCCGTCTGTTTTCTTTTAACCTCTTTGCCAATGGTAAATGCAAAACAAAGATAGAATGAATAATTGCAAAAGGAGGAAACACTGTAAATTTTACAACACTGAAGTCATTTTTCAACTCCAAGGTCAAGCAAACCTGTTTCAAGTACAAAAATGATTCCAGCGTAGGATTCCTTCCACCACAATTGCTGTAATTGTTCATACTTGAACAGAGATGAGACGCTTACATTGGCAAGAAGATGTGAGAGAGGCTGAGTTTGGATTTTCTCAAATGTTTATGTAGATTTGTGAAATTACGTTGGGGTAGTTGGTTGTTGTCATCTCCTCACAATCCGTTTCCCTCCTTATCATTAATACATGTCACTAACACTGCATGCTAATACTGGAGGTTTTTTTTTTTTAACCTCTATCAGCAGGAAAAACTGACTGATGCATGCTCTGTGGTCACTTTTAAGGGGTTTCATGTCACATTAATACACACTGTCAGTAGTCACCATCTAAATGCTGAGGGTCAGTTGAGCACAGTTACTTGAGGAACTTAGACTTGAAAACATACAGAACAGTAGGCTTGGCCTTTATATCTTTGGCAGTTCAATCCTAAAATCCCCTTGGGAGGCGCACACCCATTTAAAGGCTGTTAAATGATGATTGATGAGGGATCCGCACAATGACTCTGCACCCTTTCACTACTTTGGAAACAATCTGTTATCCCCAAAACACCAAAAGCCGGGCTACTTTGTTATATTAGGCCTCCTAATTTTCTTGCATGGGGGAATGGGGGGGGAGAATGGGAGCCATTAGCCATTAAAGTGACAGGAGAGAGCTTCGAAGGGCAGGCTGTCCAGAGAGGGAAGGTCCTCATTCTAAACTGAGGTCAGAGGGCTGCTAGTTGGTTGTACACTCTCAGGGGGGGGGGGGGGGGGAATCACACAGCACTCTCACATGCGTCCTGTTAACGACAGCTCATTACAACATATGGTCAGGAAGAAAATTCAGGGAAAAGATAACATCAGTTAGCGTAGCACACTCATGTTTACCGCTCAGTTCCCTGGATCTATTACAGAAAATGTGTGCAACAATATTACAGACTATTACTCAAGATGTCTTTTTTTTTGATCGTGCCTTTCGTTTTGGATCTTTGTAAATTGAGTTTGTAAAACATGTTTTACGAACACATTCCACATTTTCTGTCCCAAATGAATATTACTGTACATAATCTCGGTGCGATCTGCGTTGGGATTTAAACAGTATTGACTTAGTAATAAGTAAAAATAAAAAATCCTTTAGCATTTTTTTCTGCCTTATTGTGAAATTGTATTGAAATTTTAATGCCATGCAAAACCACTTACTCCCCACTTGTTGTCCATCGTGCTGTTTATACTACAATCAATGAGTATGTTTTTTTTTTTCTGACCACAATTTCCAAAGTAGATCATGTGCTGCATTTTTGTTACATAATTTAAACACACTAGATTTATCATACAAATATTGCAAACATGTGGATGGCACAGAAAGTGAATTAACTTATCATAATTCCTTCTATTCCCTGAAAAATATTGGTCGTAGCACAAAAGTTAAAACCAGCTTATTACTTGAATCATTTTTGCTAATTTAGCGCAGTCTAAGATAATTAAGATACTGTTTAAACTATTAAAATGATTGTCAAAACTGGTATTTAAACACTTAAATTAGCTTTATGCTAATGGTCCAAGAATTTAGTAGGCCTACTTAAAGGAGCTATATTACTAGTGATATAAAAATTATCCAGCTTAAGGCAGAACATTGAGTTGAAGTAATATTAACAAAGCAAAATTCTTTTTATACAAAAACACCATTTTATTATAATTGCGGGCAAATTATCAGACAATTATATAAAAACCAAACACTTACTTTGCATCAATTAGTTGCAATTTTGTTTTAATAGTGAAACAAACAGAGTGTAATTATTTTGTAATTAGCAGGCTGCAATTTACGTTATCTAAATATTTAACTGTGAAAACAACTAAAAGGGTAACTTTCAAATAAGCGAACTTTTTATTTTCATTTGAAATGTCTGCTCTTGCAAGAACTTTTTTGATAGTTGCTATAAAATGGAGGAATCGGTACAGTACCGTAAGTACTACTTTGGGTCCATATGTCTATCAAAATCAATGTGACCTTGAGATGGAAATTGCTTGGCTTAGATCTGACTGTGGTGAGATACTACTGTGTATGTGAGCGGTAGAAACGGCTTTTCAATCGGCCCCTAATGTTGTGAGGACACAGTGGAAATTTACTACAGTCTGCAGAATATTCTGTATATGTCACTGCATTTCACACACTTTCACAATTGAAATAATGGTGATGAACTAAATGAAACATGTGCAACAAAACCCGGTTTGACAGTTAAAAGGTTTATTTGCAGTTGTGTGGTCGATGGGTCTTTAAAGGTAAACAGAATGATGAGATAGAAAGACTGTAAATTATTGATTGAGAAAGGTGCAGATTTAAGAACATAAATGCATATAGCAGGTGAAATTATGGACAAACATAAATTGTGATTTGGTTTGCAGTCTTCAGACCATTTGATTGTCAGGTTGGTGTTTTCATTCCCCCTATGTCGTAATAAATGGTCCACTCTGGACTAGTATTGATGTTCCTCAGCAAAGGCACAGTGAGAATAAGGAAGAGAAATAACCAGAAGAAGACAGTGAGAGATAAAGGAAACATGGAGGGAAAACAATAGGAGAGAAACAAAAACATAGCAAAAAAAGAAATACATAAAGAGAAGAGAAACGGTCCCTGTACCCGGTTGAAAATCTGCATTGACTTCAGCAGAGTGAAAACTTAAACCCTTTAAAGGATTTTTTTTTTCATCAATGCAACTAACACAGGATGCCCTGACTGATCAGACAAGAGCCTGCAGAGCCCTCTGCCTTCACATATTTCCTACTGAGAGCAAATGGGAAACTCAATCCTTTGTTTCTCTTCTCTATGGGTGTACAAATCTTTTTTTCTGATCACTAGATGTATGTGGGTGCTCCAGCATTATCAGGATATTGTTTTCCCCTTTAGCAGAAATTGATTTTAACTGGGCCCTCATTCAAAAAAGAGAATATCTTTTCATTTCAAGACATGCACCTCAACTTAAGTTAATTAAATTCCAATTTGCTTATAATATATATATATATATATATATATATATATATATATATATATATATATAGAGAGAGAGAGAGAGAGAGAGAGAGAGAAAGAGAGAGAGAGAGAGAGAGAGAGAGAGAGATTGATATATAGGCACAATTTAAGTATTTTAAATCCTGGATGTTAGACAGCTAATCTTGAGGACCATGCGTAGATGGGCCAATGTCAAAATTTTAATCTTAAGTGTCCTGAAAATTCAATCAGCTTTTCTAATACTAGTAAGAAAATTGGTGGGTGGGTTGCATATCTTGATCCTAATAAAGCTTTCTGACATTCTAGTGTGATTGAATTGTCTCCGGGACTCGTGGCAGCCTGTTGCTCTAGAGCTCAGTAACGTGGTAATACACCCTGAAATTACAAATATAAAAACTACAAGTGGTTTTTAAATTTTCTTTTTCTTTCTTTTTTGGAAAGGGGGGTGCAATATAAAAGCTAGTTGTTCTTGACAACATTGTAAGTTCATGTGGTGAACAGCTGAGAAACTCCCTAAACACCTACGGGGAAATCTGCCCTTTAGCCCTTTAGCCACTAAATGTTCACCAACACAGCCTTTATAATATTTCCTGGGCTTGAAATCAAAACAATGCACTAAAAGACCCTAAAAGACTCAATGCAGTTGAAGGGAACAGTACAGTTTTGAGATCGCCACGTATTGTATCTACCCTACAGAAATTTTGGATGAAATCTGAGCACTTCTGCTCGGTGCTGGCTGGATAGTTAAAGACACCATTAAGCTCATGATGAATTTAGCAGCTATCCACTCCCAGCCATAAACATCACTGCTCTCTTTCTACCCCTTTCCTGCCTCTGATCACCATCCCCATCTTCAACACTCACCTTTTTTGCCCTCTCACATCCTGAAATAAAGGTCTCTCACCCTCCTCTTCATCCTGAAGTAGCTCACATGAAGCTACTCCTTGACCCTCAACTTCCACCAGGGACACACTGTCAGGGTGATTATGTCAGATTAGCAGCTTTTTTCAGTTTGACTCTCCAGCTCTCTGGGTTTGTCAGTGTCTTTGTGTCTCATGCTGTGTTTTTCCATCTATTTGCTTTGTTAAATGCATGCGAGAGAAGAAATCAAGGGGATAAGGCAAAAAGAAAATCAGCCCGTTGTAAAGGACTGACATGACGGCCATTATTGTTGCATGATGGCCAATTATAACCTCTTTTCCACAGTTTGTGTTAGTGCAGTAGACAGGATTTCAAAAGTCTAAGCAAAGTGTTGCCTCTTTAATGACAGTTTATAGTGAGTGTTTCTCTTCATCACAAAAGCTTCCAACACACAAAGCCAAAAGTGTCAATTTGGCACAGCAGATTTTAGCCCAAAGCAGTTGGCCACTACATGCTATAAATGACTTTCAAAGTCAGCGGAGAGATGCCTCAATGACAGTTAAAAGTAAAAGTGGCTGAACAAAGGGAGCGAAATTGGAGCAGTCATTTGACATCACTGCACCAGTGTGGTACTAGAAACCAGCCTCATCAACTACAGTTGTTATTTTTCAACTATTTGAGTTCAATTTAAGGTTAAAATCCCATTTAACACTGCACATTCTGAGAGCTGATCGCACCTACTGGGTGATTCACAGAGAACAGCAAAAAAAAAAAAAAAAAAAAAAAAAAACCCTTCTTCCTTCTATCTGGACTCAAGATGTGTCATTGCACCTTTACTATGTCAGGCCAAAATGTCCCAGAGCACGGTGACCCTGAATCATTCCACAGGGATGTCTTGACATTTAAATACAAAATGTAATCAGGGGACAAAATCCATGCAGCCTCCTAGTGGTAAACCATTTTTAGCTTTTTGGCACAGAATGTGCTCTGCTCTTCTGAGCTAAGATTCCGAGTGAGCTGCAGGCTGGTGAGGCTGGCACTCTGGATTTTCAATTCACATTCTGACACTAAGGGACTATACACAAATTACTGGAACAGGGGCAGGACCAGCTGGTATTGATTATATTTTTTGTTGGACCGCTGTTAAATTAGAAAAAATACTGCAATATTTCTATTTCTTTCAAATTTACATAATAATAGAAGAAAGAGCAGCCACGCTACCTGCTCCATCACTGTACTTATGCTTTAAAGTAAATGCTAAAGTCACCATGCTAACATGCCAGTTACAGTATGACGATGCCAATGGCCCATCAGCCTTTAATGTTTAGCATTCTCACAATTTTAGTTAAAGCACTAAACACAAAGTACATCTGCCATCCGTTTTGCAGCTATTTGCTCATAAATTAAAGTCCTGCTCACATTTTTATTTTGAATGCAGCCTCAAACTGGTTTTCAAGTTCAGGATTTTATTGGTCTCAGCTCATCTGGTGAGGTGGGTTTTCGTCCCCAAACCCCTGGGACAAATATTCCGCAGGCTATCCTATTAACCAACATGGCTGATACGTAAGAAATAGTAGTTTGAGCTTTTGTTACATGAATGGACGATGAGAACTGATACTAAATCACAACATGGTGCCAATTCATTCGTATGAAAGCTGCTCACTGGTGCATGGTCTGATAAAAATCCTCGTTCATTTAGAGTTAAGTCTTTAAAATGACCTGATCCTCACACTTCCATGTGTTCAGGCTCACAGAGCTTGTGCACTAGTGACCTCCTCCAGTGGAGCCTCTCAGCACCTCGCACACATGTTAACCCATAGCTCTTATCATATTACTGTAGATTGAATAGATCCAATTCTGAATATTAAAAGAGTCAGTTTGTGGGTTTTGTTATGTTTAGAAAAACATATTTTCTGTTTTATAGCTCCTTTATAGCAGCAATAATTCTCTGATGGAAAAATGATTACGTGCATGACATGATCAATGCAAACGCTGCATTACCGTCAGTGGCCACTATGACCAAATTGCATTGCTGCCAGGTGCTGATCCTCTCAGGCAAATTCAATGTCTATTATTATGACTATTATTTTTGATTGTTTGTTCCAGGTAAACAGTTATTAACACCAAAGAATAAGTGCTAATAAGCTGCCAAGATGGCAACTTGGATTAAAAAAAGATCACACACACACACATTGGTTTTTCGATCTAAATTTGATGAAGAACTGTTTTGTTGTTTTGCTTGTTGCTTTATTTTTTAATTGACCAAAAATAGAGATAAATGGAAAAACCGGCAGTCTGTTGTGTTAGTCTGGTATTTTGAAAATGCTAAACTGGAATCTGTGACAAAAGCTCCTAAAAATATACATACTGCATTAATGTCACAAACCAGACTTACATCATATCACGAGGACTCTAGTAATTGTGATTGTGAGTAGCATCATGTAAAGTCACAATTGCCTTTTCTGATTAATTTCCCTCCAGATGCGTACTGCATATAACCCAGCTCTTAACTCAAGGACAGCCATCTGGCGTCGGCAGTGTGCTGTGAAGAGAGCTGCCTGCTCATCACTGCTTGATCCAGCAAGCACCAGCAAACCGGTGTTTTATCAGGACGGCTAATTATAGGCAGACAAGGATGTGGAAACGGCATCCTGTCTCCAGAGGAACGCGGTGTGCCCACACATTCATTTGTACACACACGTGCTGAGTGGCATCTACGGGCTGACACGGGCGTCTGTGTGATTGAGGAGCGCGTGTGCATCCACAAATAAACATCACTATTTCCTCTGAGGTTCACCACCATCCATCCATCACAGAGCCAGGACAGCAAAATGACACGGCAAACAGCAGGGCCGTGGTTGGTCAGTGACAGAAACATTTCTCTGGCCCCAATTCGGGGCCCTTGAACTCTGTTGTCTTTGTTTGTATCCTCCCATAACCCCAAGATTCACTATTGTGAGGAGATTTGTCAAGGGTGAGTCTAGTTTACGGAGTAAACATCTCGCTTGGCTTTGGTGGAAGTTGCTCTTGTGTGCTGAGGTTATGGGAGTTCACCTGCAAGTTGACATGCTGGGTTTTTTTAAAAGCTGAAATAAGCCCTTTAGTTAAAACAATCCTAGAAATGGTTGTTTTCATATTATGTATAACCACAGAGTTTCAGAAATAAAAGTATTTCTGTGATTTCACAACATTTGACAGTAATATTTCACAATAAATGACATCATTGTCATGAGAAATGAGAAAACTTTTGCATAATTGCAGGAATCTGGCGGCAGAAACTCGCTGAGCATCAGTTCATCCAAACTGAAAATTATGCGTCGGCATTTAAACCGTCATTGTAGCCATCTTGTGAGGTTCCTCTTACACATTTACCAATCACAGGCTCATGATTAATATGGTCTGTATGAAGCTGAAATCTGCAAATAAATATGGGTGCGCCCGTGTGTGTGAGTGAGTGTGCACACAAACACACACACACACACACACACCTAAGTCAGCGGATGACACTCCAGCCTTAGATGCCAACTTCGGGCACAAATCATAAAACTGCTACTTCTGCAGTAAAGCTGCCTTCACCTGCTCTGAGTTCCTTTTTTGCATTTTCCCATGATTCCTCGATGCCAAATTTCCACCACGTTGCAGAACGGCCCCTTTACATGTAGTCACGTCATATGAATTATTATCAGTAATTTCATGGTCATGACAGAGCAGCATGAGGAGAGCTTGGCTCCTCTTTGCAGCTGAGCCCCTCCATAGGGCCCCGTAGTGAGCAGAAGATGGAAACATTGATGCGAACCATTCATCTTTGTGTCAGAGGTGTGTATGTCTGTGAATTTGTGTGTGCGCCTGTGTATATGTGAGATGTATTTTATTGATAGATGTTCTGACGGCGCAGTCGTCTTCCAACCTGTCTGAGGAAGAGGAAGCAGCCTGTTCTGATTTGTGAAGAGCTCAGAAGCTGCAGATGTCAAAAAGCAGAACAGTGAGAGGTTTGTGAATCTCCTCCTCTTCTCTTCTCCAGTTGATACACGAGCCTGCAGATGCAGATCAAAATGGAATATTGACATGGCGAATCTGTACCCAAAAAATAGCTACTTTAATTAATGAAAGCCAAGCGGAATCATTGAATGCGTTCATACGCTGAACCCCTAGAATATTAAATAAACTGCATGCACTTAGCTAATGCTATAAAGCAAAAAACAAAAAAAATGGACTAAATGTTTTAGGTGATCCCTGGAGTGACAAACAGCTGGATCGAATTAAAGCAGCTGGTTGGGGACTCACTAACGGGGATTTATATCCCAGCTGGAACCGTTTTTCATATGGTAAAAAAGACAAGTGATGGGTAAATAAAAACTAGAATTAATAAAAACAAAAACTGATTCAGAAATGCATTTCTACCTGCGGAAATGTTGCCCAGCCCTGACCCCTAGCGGGCCCATCATTCGTGACACATACATGACGACCGTGTGCCAATCACGGTTTATCACAGACTGAGATCAGACATAAAGGATGGAATATAATCTCAACCAGCAGATGTAAGGAGATTTGTTACATAGACCCTGTTTCGATCTCTGAAACGTTGCTCTTTTCCCCTAACAACATTCCCACTGCAGCTAAGTTGTTGCGACAGTGCAACCTGGAGTTTCAGGGTAGTAGATTCTGCTCCAACGAACATGGACTAAGCTACAAAAAAAAAAAACCTGGTTTTTATTCACTGTAATGTAAATATGCTTTCACCTGCCTCCAGCTGCAACTTCACCCACAACGCGGACCTGGCACCATCAGCTGCTGTTGAGGTTTCAGTTGAAGCAAATGGGCTGAAAGTACTTTGGCTGAAAGTACAGTTAATCTGGTGCAATGCACTCCGATGATGAAATCAGCGTGGGAGGAAAAACATAAACCATGTCGCATCAAAAATGATAAATTATGTTTTGAAAACGTGTTTTCTAAGTCCAAACTCTGATGATCTGATGATCTGATGAATCATGCACCTCACTGACTCCCATCCAAGTGTCATCATTCACAATACCAATCCAAATGCATTAGAATGAAAAGGATGAGCTGAGTCCTGTGGCTCTGTGTGCAGTGTTCATAATAAAATGTCATAGTTTTGACATTTAAATAAAGACTCAAAAAATACATTGAAGGTCACTTCATGGGGGACGTCACTATCACTTCCAGCTCCTCTTCTGTCAGTTCAACTTCTTATTTTGCAAATTCCAACACGACCATCTCAATCCTTCTCCTGACAACTACACACAACCTGAATAAAGGAAGTTATTCATGAGCTGAAAAAAAAAAAAGAAACTGGAAGTAAAAACCACCCAGTTTGCCTAAATACTACTGATGTATTGTTGATAAGTGTAAGAACTGTATTTTAAACCTGCAAGTCTTTAATTCCATTGGATTAAAACAGCTGATTTTTGATATTATCTAGCTCCCTTTTATATATAATTATATATTTATATAACCGCTGAGGCACTCTTGCATGCTGTTAAGTACATCCAGATCAATTTAATTGATCGGGATGTTTAATTACTTTGTTTTAGTAACAGTAATGGGGGTAGCTGAGAGGAGACGAGCGCTGCCATCTAGAATTAAACTGTGCACACGAACATAAAGACAAAGGTGAACAGACTTCAGCCTATCTTCACTAAACCTGTCAATAATTTCAGCTAACATCTCTGGAAGGTAGCCCCCCTTTCCACATACATCCATTAAGGGTCTGTCAGAACTATTCTGGATATCTCAGAGACCCATTCAGCGTAGATGAAAAGTATTTGAGTCTGACCTCCAAAAGGTATTTTGAGTCAAGTCATTTTTTATCTGGTTTTCTTTTTTTTTCAAGCACATGAACATGATTAAAATTCAGATTACACAGCAACATGTGCCAGTAGTCGTGAATTTCTCCCTCACAGTACATGGCTTTCTGTGCTAGCAGGGAAATATTGTTATACCGTTGCCCTTTTGCTCTGTTGATTCAGTTGTAATGAGCTGCCTTAATATGCCCATACAAACACAGAGGCCTTGAGTTAACTAGATGTTTTGATGTCTGGATTCAGAATGCAAACATGGGAAAATGAATTTCTGTGATGGCAGTTTCCTTCGAAGGGGAATTGATAAGAGCAGATAAACACCTTGGAGAGCAAGAGGCGGTGATTAGGATACACAGAGGATTGTTTTTTTTTTGTTTGTTTTTTTTCTGCTTAAATCCAGGCGTTAATGAATACAAACACACACGCGTGCTCGCACACGTACACTTGGAAAGGTGCGCTCGCGTGCCTCTTAAATAAGCTCCATATAAAATTACACACACATCTCTCGTATTAAGTTGTTTGTTTTTTTTTTCCTCTGCCTCATAGTTTGTGCTCTATTAACAATTCAAATGCATCTGCTGCAGCGCACATGCTATGAAGAGGTGTATAAACCCCTGTTACTGCTGTGTCCTTTTCTAGCCTTCTATTCTGTTCTGGCTACATTGCTTGCAAGATCCACACAATAGCAGCGTAAGCAATGAAAGCTATTTATCAGCACAGCTGGTGCCCAAATATCCCGTGAAATAGTATTTAATATTCTTTCCCCCTCTCTTGCTCAAAAGATGCCTCTTCACTTCTTTTGTGTTGCTATAATGCCCGTTCTTACCTTGAATGCTCTCACTGACTGTCACATCATACTCAAACATTTAGGGGCTCTTTTAATTTATATTCGATTACTTATTTTGGCAAAAAGCGTGTTGGAATGTTTTGAAATGTTCCCAAGCAGCAACTGTGCATCTGTATCAGCTAGTAAAAATCGGGTGGATGTGTCAACAGAGCAGAGGACTTTCCCTCAAGAGAAAACAACTTTCTGTTGCTCATTGTAACCAGTTACAGGACATGTGGTCATGTAAAACGGCGACATTTTAACTAAACCTTCCATCCACCCTTCCATTATGATATATTAACTATTTATAAAATAAATAAATTAATAAATTCTGAGATAGTTCAGTCCAGATGCCTTTAACATGACCCATAAAAGATCCATAAATCTGGGCTGGATACTATCCAATCACAACATCCAAAATTGTGTCTTCACAGTATCGTGTCTCCAGATTGGGACCACTTTGAAACTACTGAAACCTGGAGTTGAGATATTTTTCTGACATGACTCATGTCATATTTTTTAATGCCACACACGCCGCATTTCTGGTGTCTGATATACACCGACATGCCTGGAATCATATCTGTTCATATCTGGACAGTGTTACACGAGTGGTGTCTGGAGGAGGGTATGCAGGACATGTCTACTATTGTTATGACAGATAGGGTACATCCTGGACAGGTCGCCAGTCTCTCTCATGGCCAACACAGACAAGCATCCGTGCTCACCACACGGTGCACAGTTGTACTGTACAGGACAAAAGATAGTGTTACACGCGCTGCCATTTTGACACCACCGTCAGAGATGACGTTTGAAGTTTTTGTTCCTGGCGCCCAAAAAAGGTGCATTTGTACGAAAGCGCACTGTTTCAACAAACACAGGCAGACGAATGAGAGAGCAAGGACCTGTGTGGATGTTAAGGTCGGTAGATGTTAAGGTATTTAATCACCTGTTTCACGTATGAGTGGAATTATCTGGCTCTTGCCACTGCATAAGTATTTTTTATCGTTCTTTTAAATCGTTGTCATACTAAAACAGAATGATTTTTCAAATCCAACAATTGTGTTTGATTAGTATTATATCCAGCGGGCAAGAGGAGTGTAACTGTCTGACAAGTAACATCATCGCTCACTAAAGCTGCCATTCAGTGTGACTAACCTTGAGCAGAGGCAGCACAATAACTGCTGGGCATGTAAGTACTAAGATATTTGTGAAAATGTCACTCTGTGTGAGCTGAGGTAAGTTAAAGAAAAGCATGAAATTCATTGTCTGTCTGGCTAATGTGACTTTCATTAATATAGGAACATGGAGGGTCAAAACAAATGAGTTTTTTTTTTTCTTCAATATGATTTACCGTTTACCCCCTTGTCTATTTATTCACAGATGTAGCCATACAGAATGCAGCTGGTCCTGGTGATTCACCGCCTCTCACAACAATCCCATGTCGGTTTCCGTGTGTTTTGCAGAGCAGTTAACAACACTCCTAAAGTGTCAGTGAAAATCATGCGCGAGGCCATACAGACCAATAACTATCTGGAAGCAATGGGCCAGTGAGAGGGATGATTCCTGTCGACAGCAGATCTCATATCACCTGGGGTGTAAAAGGGACATCGCTGGAAGGGAACATGCCAAAATATGGAGGCCACCATTAAAAGCTAGGTGAATGCTCTGCTTAGCATGAAACACAGACGCGCAACACACAAAATATAGGCCCATTGCGCAGAACTTTATCTCTCATGCACACACACACACACACACCACTTCTACGATTTGCAGAGCTTGCACAAGACACCTGTATAAACTTTGCTCAAGGTTTAGAAATAATGGCTCCATGAAATCGTAATATCAGCACCCATTTCTCCATCATCTGAAAGATATTATATTGGAAATGATTTCATAAATATGTTGTTATCCAATCTGGGCAGTCAAATGAGTCGGCGTTTATTTAAGGACGAACGAATGTCTCCTAAAGCTGGCAAAGGTGAACACATCCGTGAACCTGGCACCACTTTTACACGCTATTTAGTGCAGTTGAATCCAATCGTAGGCTGTTTACCCTCTAGATTTTTTGGCTCCCATCAGGAGTGGAGAATGCTACAATCAAATCATATCTGCATAAAACAACAGCTCCCCAGCCAACATGACATAGTTGATTTCCTTTTATTTTCAAGTGACTCTTGTAGAGAGCAATTTAAGGTAAGAATCCAATTTTTTTTTTTTTTTTTTGAAGGCACTGTCTCTTACAAAGCCAGTCAAACTTTACTAACTCATTCTTCTTGGCTGCTGTAGCTTCCACCAGTCAAAATGCTTCCCATACCACCACTTCATAGTTTTACAAGTTTCAGTGTCTTCAAAATAGCTGACAAATAAAAAAAAAACTAAATTTGTATCTACCTGATTTAATTTTGAATATTTTTTGAAATTGTAATTGAAAACAAATGGTGCATGACCAGGCATAAAATACATAATCATCTCTTAATACAATAACTTATTTTGGACCTTCTCATATTTCCATGACATCATATGATAGCAGTAATCTTTTCCTAAGACAACAGATGCATCCCAGTGCTTGCGATTGTACCCTTTTGAGGAATCTATAATTTCTGACATCTCAAGATTAAGAATGTTTATTCCAGTAAACAGCTGACCCGAGAAATCACAGGAGTGATTACAAATGAGCTGCTTAAATCCCACTGACAGTTGTTAACGGGAAACTAAACCGAGCCAGTGAAAAACTGCAACTCAGTTTCCGATTTGGACTAATCCAAATAAACTAGGTGAGGAGAGGTGAAGCTGTAAATCCTGTGAGAGCGTATTTAATATCCATAGAAATGGAGAGTGATGCTGAGAAAACCTAAGCGTGAGGGCATCCAGGGATTTTCTGGACATGAAAAAACCTATTTTGGCTCATAACTAGTAGAACCGGTTAGAAGGAAGCCGATCTCCTTGTGCAGCTCAAGCAATTGTGTATCTGACAACATCATAGGTCTGAGAGTTAGTCCTGTGGTTTGTGGCCTCCAGTAAATTCTTCCTGTTGAAGTTAGTTTGCAGCTCTCTAGGGTGAAAGTATGAAAATAAATGGAGTGACAGATTATTGAATGTGCAGATATACATGATCCTGCTGGTTATTTATATAAATCAGGATTCAGACACAGATAATTCACCGCCAGCTCAGACAAGTAGCTGCCACTCAAAACTGCATCATGTAGAACTCTACTGACATCTACTGGTGATAGGAAGTAAATTAAGTAAGGGAACAATTCACAGGGTGACTATAAGGTAATGCTGTAATTGAGAGAGGTAATTTATGACTAACAGTCTCTAACAAAAGGTAGAAGCAAAATGATCGGAAATTATCAGGTTTCATTTAAAAATTTACAGTATGAAACACACAGATGTCACCGACAACCTGTAAGTTGTGGACTTGAGCCAGAATCTACAATGTCATGACTCTGAGACTGTGTTCAGTCAAATAAAAGGTGGAATATAACAATTGATGTTTGATTTGATGATTCCTCTAATCCACACTCATCTGAAGTTTTATCCTCCTGCTTCTGATTGGCTGAACACACCTGATCCAGGTACTCAGTGGGAATGGAAGAGATAGTTGGAAAAGAAGCTGAGCACTGAATATTCAGGATTCTGCAATTGCTATTTAAATTTATACTGTAAATGTGCAGGTGTTGTGAATTTCTACTTGGTGAAATAAGAAAGACAATTGCACAAAAGGGTCTATTGCGATTATATGTAATTTAACACAATTACTACTAATAATTGTGAAACCGTTTAGCCTAGTAAAGATAAAAACTGAAATAAATGTAGAAAAAAATCATTGTATTTGACAGGAACATTGTAATTAGGTTAATAAATAAATAAATAGAAAAATTACATTTGTTGTGATGTTCATACAATTGGACTCTAATAAGAATACGGGGCATTATTGTCGACACAAACCTCCAATTTTCAAACAAGTCCTGATAAAACAGCCGAGTATCGTTACTACGCAGTTTTTATTGTTGTGTGTTTTTTGTGTGGGAAAAGACCTAACGGTAGTTTAAATGAGGCTACTTACTAATTATTAATTATACTAATTACATTAAATGTGGGGTGTTGTGCACCAAAGTTTACAATAAAACAGCGTTATGTTAAATATTAAACGTAACCTTCTTTTGGTCTATTATCGTCCTCTAATCGATACGTTGAATTAATATATCTTATTTTATTATTCTAATTACTTGATTTAGTTCCCAGCACTTCCCGATGGAGCGTTACGTACGGGGGCGTGAACGGCACTTCCGGTGGTCGCGCGGAGCAGACGTCGTAGGTGCGGCATCCAGAGATACAAAGAAGAAGGCGACAATGGCCGATATATCACTGTATCTGACTAACGTGAATGTGTCGGTAGGACAGAACATGGCTGTGGAGCAGGTCGGTGAACGACTTTCCCTTTTTGTTTGTTTTGTGGCTAAAGGTGTTGCTCGAGCGCCTGTATCATGTAGTCACGTGTTTTATTGCAGGCTACTAGAAAGCAAAATCATGTATTTTTCATGATCATAATCAGACGATGCTGCAGTGTTTCTGTCTCTCGAGGCTTCAGTAACTGGCTTTATCCCTTATAAACCTGCATCATAATAACTCTCAGTCCCTCTGTGTTTGCTTGCATATTGTCACACTCAGAGTCCAGCCCCACTTAAGGACTTTGAGAGTGTGGAGCTGAGAGAGCTGGATAAGAGAGAGGAGCAGAAGGAGAAGGTTCCCCGCCGGATCATCCATTTTGCCAGCGGGGAGACAATGGAAGAGTACAGCACCGATGAGGAGGAAGGAGAGGACAAGGAGGCAGAGAGGAAAGACCTGCTGTCCTCCCCGGTCGATGCGGTGAGGGTGAGAAACTGTGGAGGGGCAGGGAAATGGGGTGGCTAAGGGGGTTAATGGAGGGGGAACAGTGTACGTGGGATTTTGAAGAACAAGGGATGTGTGATATCTGAGTAAATCAAAATATAAAAAAGTAAAAGCATTTTTTGGCATTACAGTCAAAAATGACCTGGGGTCCATACTTCTGGTTCCACATGTGGAGAGCTGCCACATCCACCATCTCAGGTTTGTTCATCAAGATCATTATTTTTTAAATGTGAGGAATCTATAGGGCCTATATCACAAATCAGGGTCTATTCTAGTTTTCCAGTTTTCAGCTATCATTAAATCATCTCATATATAACCAAGCTAAATCGCCACGGTAACCCAAGCAGCACATCTAATCTGCCTTGCAACAGGTTTAAAGTCAGACGATCGGAACACCTGTCAGCACCCAGACTCACCTGGTCGTTCCGATAGAATCCCAGTATGGAACAAAATAATGAATCTAAAAGAGGAAGACAGGGAATAAATGAGTACAATCACTTTGCTGACCCTGAGGATGATTTCAGAGACCGAAGAAACTGCTTTTACTCTAGTGAGCACACACACAGGATCTACACAGTTTCAAATGAAGTACTCGGGTTAGGAGGCATATGATTCTTATGACTGGCTTATAATGAGAACTCAACCTTGAAGTACTTTCTGTTGTAATGCAAAAAATGTATTTCTTTATCTGTTTTTATCTTAAATGTCACCATGACTTGGGCTAGTAACGTGGTCCAGTTAGCTCCAAAATAATCCCTCTAAACTGAACTTGCTTTGTGATGCAGGCCTCCATAGTTTGTAAAAAGGTATACACACATTTCTTAATATAAAGTGCCAAACCTCAAATGCATTTTTCGAAAATGTCACATAGACATTTTCAGTCGTGTGTTTAAATGATGTATTATGCCAGTGAAGCTGTAAACCTGTCGCTATTTTGAAAAATATGGGCAGTTTTTTGAAAAATAGAGACAAAAGCTGAATAATTGATGCTGCTGACATTAAACTAGATGACAAAGTGCAGTTTTAACTCAGCAGAAATGTGACCTCATCCTTAATGAAATTCAGTATAATTCTTGTCATTGATTAAACTTGGCAGGGTGCTGCATCATTAGCTGAGAATTCTTTTGCTCTGGTTTGTTTTCTTTCCAAATTGTCTTTGTTATTTTCCAGCCTGTGACTACCTGGGGGAGAGGATGTCCTCCCTCTTTGGGATAACATCAGCGAAATATCAGTATGCTATTGATGAATACTACAGAATGAAGAAAGAGGTATGTTGAAGAGAAGCTCTACAGCTCTGAAAGTTTTGCTTTTGTTTACTAGCTCATGCTAGTAATTCACTCTTGTGTCCCTGCATCAGCGGGAGGAGGAGAGTGAGGAAAACCGCTTATCAGAAGAAGCGGAACGATCGCTGCGATCTCAGGACGACGAGCACAAGCCGTTCACCACGGCTGAGCAGCCGGAGGTGACCCCCACTCATCCTGATGTCACCTATCAGATCGAGGATGAAAACCAGGCTCCTTCAAGTGCCATCAGTCTTATCGTCAAGGCAACCTAATCATTCCTCAAACAGCAAAAAACAGGACATTTATGCTTTAATGTTTGTTTTTTAAAGAAGGAACACTCTTGTTTCACCATCTGGTTGTCTGCAACCATAATCTTTACAGTACATGGGCACTCTTGCTGTATTCAGGTTGTGTGGGAATGAAAGTAGTAGTAGTAGTTGGATTATTCCTCTGACAGCTAAGTATCCCTTTGAAACAGAGTAGCAAATGATAACTAACAGCTGGATAATGGAGCAACGCGCATGGATCTTTTAGATACATTAGACTTTACACAAAGTTGGTCAAGAATCGCTCGCAACGTCAGGCAGAATATATTAAATATTAGCACCTTTAATGGCACGATTATGTCCACATTTTTCACCCAATTTACCTGGATGTTTGGTTTCTACTAGCCTTTTCATTGCCAGTTGCTGCAGCAGCCTCCCATGTTTGAACACTTGCTATAGAGTGAAAGTTAAATGTTGCTCCCCTGTGCCTCCAATGGACCAGACACTGTGCCTGAATCATCAACACAGCCAAGTCAGTGACAGATCTGGCCTAAGCCTGATTTTGAGAATGAATTTAACTCGATTGGTGCTTTTGAGTTTTACTCACCGTAGATGAATTGGCCTTATCCCGAGTTTGATTAGGTGTTTATTTCAATATGGATTTCATGTGCTTTCTCCAGATCTTGAAAGACTGTTCCGTCCTCGATTCTCCTGGCTGCACCAAAGAGCTGGCCATTTTAATACTTCCTCACCGGTTCAGTATTAATGTTTATTAAGCTTGTGTTGCACTTAATGTCTGTGGCTGATGAGATTTAGCCTTGGTTATCAAAAGAACCTGTGGACTACAAGATTCAAATTCACATTTTGTTAAGCTATGAAAATGGGTTTAGGTGTTCTATGTTGCTCATATCATCTGCCTCATGTAGTACAGATATAAAACAGAGTTGTTGATGTATTATGTACTGTAGACCTTTGATAATGGCAGGGAGCATTGTTAAACCATGTCTGTATGCAAACTTACATTTTTAACTATTTCAGTAAATTGTTTTTACATTTATAGGTTTATTTTACTGAACTAACTGCACTTAAACATTTTCTATTGTTTTAATAAGTAAATATTGTAATGGAGTGTCAAGAATATTAAAGGTAATGTACGACTATTATGCTTGTCTTTGTGGGAATCTCAAAAGGTACAAATGGGAAAAAATCTGTATTCTAGTGTTGGCAGTCTTGTTGCTTGATGTGCTTGCAGAAGAACTCACAGTGGTGTTTCAGTTTATGTGTTGTCAGGGACTGTCTGTCACTGGTAACAAAGAGCCTGTTGTTGTTCTTTATGCAGACTGCTCTGAGGTCAGAGGCCCCGTCTATATGCTGCACAATGTCACCATTCTCAGGTCAGAGTGGGTTTCTGTGGTCCAGAATGACCTCTGCATCAGTCACACCCCCACTGCTCCTGTCATACGCGGCATTCAAACACGCCATGCTGCCATACAAAACGATTTGTTGATTACATTATGTCCGCTGTGACGGCTCGGTTTAGCTGAGGGAAACATGCAAATAGACAACACAAAACAAGCAAATTAAGACAACAGCTTCACCAATCTGACAAGATGGATGCTACGTTTTGAGAAGCGCTCAACAAAATACAACAATAACCTGCAAGTCACAAACGTTTCCCAGTCATGTCCATGAGTTTTCAGTTCACCCCTGGAAATGTGTCAACGCAGACAATTGCAGTGTTTCCAGGGGATGGTGCCCAAAGCTAATGAAAAATGATCTAGCAAGTAACTTCTGTAATTGTTATTAACTTTCAAATGGAATATTTAGTTGTGCTTTCTGTCTTTGTTGTACGTTTGATTTTTGTCAATACTCCTGATACCATACCTTATTTATTTATTAGTGTGAAATGCTGTAAACATCCCTTGTTTTAAGATTCTGATGACAAAAGTGCTGCCCTGTTGGTGCATGATGCTCCGTGTTGTGACTGAATAGTATGTTGCAGCTCGTCATCATGGTGGTGCCATGATGAGACAGCTCACACACTGATGCCCCACAGTGCAGGGCTCACAGCATGCACTCTGACAGACAATACTACCCACTGGCAGCCTGCGCTGCCAAGTACACAGTCACGACTTAAATCCAGAGCGGATTTTTAAATGAGTTCTGAGCAGAGATACCATAGATAAATATTTTTGTTATGAGTGGAACTGAGATGTGAGCCTCAAGCCAAGGCCAAATTAGTCTTCTTTAGTTGAAAAGATTTGAATTCTTAAAAAGAACAGCTGCTGGCTGTTTTTAGCTCGATTATTTATTAATAATGCTTTTCAGTCAATCTTTCATGCCGACAGCATATATTGTGCATATTCTTCAACAGAATGATGTTTAAGGTGCCAGTTCCACATAAAAACCAGTTTGGCCTGGTCGAGTGGGGGGTAAGAGTAATAATTGTGTAATTGTATGAGACTTTACTGGATGCAGAAGACAAATTCATTTTCTGCTGGGCCAGTGAGATCTGTTTCAGTGGGGGCGTTTAAATGCTAATATCTATAATGTTAGCCCCAATTATATGGAAACATTCACATTGTATTTACAGATGAAAAACTGCATCAATATCCAATAGGTCTGTTCTAATTTCCAGGCTACTGGAAGCTCAGCTAATGTATGAACCATAGCTCATTATGCCAGTTTATTTGCCATTCTCATATTCTACATATACATATGCATAGCTGTTAAAGGTTTTTTTTTTTTTTTGGGTATTAAAATGTGTTATACTGCATGTAAACCAGTTTCCCTTTAAACCAGAAGTTGCTCTTTAGAGTCTTGTAACTGTTCAGTACAGAGGCTATTTGACAGTCATCTTGCAGTTCCTGCTGGTTCCACCAGAGAGTAGTAGAGTATTTAACAGGAGAGACTAACCAGGGTTACTGTGGGCCAGTAACGGTCATTAAAGTTCATGACATAGACAATGTACATTAACTGATTTTAGAGTAAGTGTGTTTATGCTTTTAGGAAAAGTTTAAAAAGGGCCTCGACAAAATAAGTAAAAAGTAAAACCATCACCATTGAAAATGCTAAAAAGTCAAAAGATGGTGGGTAGAAAACATTAAACTTTTTTATGACGTTGAGCTTTGTTTTCAGTGTGTCCATCGCTGTTCTGTTTAACTGGTTCTGCAGACTTCATCCTTTTGGCCTCCTTTTGGAAGATGTGAGACATACAGCAGTCATCAGGCAACCGGTGATTAAGAGGGAAAATCCAGAGATGAGAATTCACAGAGTGCCATTCCTCGTGACTTGCTTGTCTAGCATGTGCAAATCAGCACATGTGTGCACAGCCTTTGTTCAGGGGGTTTGTCCCATATTTGGCTTCACCTTGCAATCCCCCACCCGTGTGTCCACGCGCTGGCCTCAAGCTGTAAAGGCATACCTGACATTTTTGTGGGCTTTGAGTTGTGGAGGTGGGTGTTAACAGTTTTGGCAAGTGTTGTTCTGATTCTACTCGAGTCTTAACCACAGGTCCTAAAAGTGTAGTACAACGCACATGACTGCCATATTTGCTGATACATCCACTCTGGGAGTAATAAGGGTGCACATGCAGTTTAGTCACTTCCAAAGTAGATTTAAAAATAGTGTTTGTAGACGCAAAATGCTTTGCAGAACAATATGCAACCTGGCTGACTTGTGACACCAAAGCATCCAGGTATCTTAGTAGTACAGTTCCTAGAGATGAGGATGCGTTGTGTTTTTTTTTTTAAATGGAGACAGCTGCTCTTCAGTGGTAAAAGTGACAAGTATATAAATGGAAACAGAAAGAGAGGTAAGGAAGTGGAGACACAGAAGGCCAGTGAGACATATAGAAAAACAGAAGGAGGGAGGATGATGAGAACAGCAGCAGCCCCTTTGATGTGGGCCTCTGCAGGGCCCTGTGTGTCTAAAAGACAAGGCAGGCCTACTAAGGGAAGGGGATTTCCAAAACTGCTCGGCCTCCCGTCTAACCCCCTTTTGCTTTGCTTCTTCCGTGGGCTACAGTTTAAAAACACAGACAGACCGAGACAAAGCCTCTGCAGCTAATTAGATTTGCAATGACGCGGATTTCATTTTGCTGCACTTGCCGTGCGGCAAGGACTTCGTTTTCTTTAGATCTACATGCTACATGACAACACCGACATTTTCAGCTCTGTATTTAGTTTCAAAAATGCTGTAATATCTTTTTATGGAAACGGTAGCATTCTTTGTTGCATTCAAATTGTATTTTATCAGCTA
The DNA here is from genome assembly GCF_033026475.1 of Channa argus. Taxonomy (NCBI): domain Eukaryota; kingdom Metazoa; phylum Chordata; class Actinopteri; order Anabantiformes; family Channidae; genus Channa; species Channa argus. Next base: position 16,924,693 of record NC_090213.1, on the reverse strand, counting down.
CAGTTTTGCAAGCCACACAATGCAAACTGTCATTTTACAGTTTACAACGTTATTCCTTTCTACATGCATAGAAAATATCCTTGATGCATAATTATTATCTCAGTTACTGCAATGGTGCCTTGTGTATGTTTTTCTCACACTTTAGTTCACACTACGCTCACTCACTCACTCACTCACTCATTCGCTCACTCACTCACTCACAGTTTGTCTGCAAACGATGGCCTTTAACGCACCCAAACAGGCATACACACACCCAAATGCAGGAACATACACTCGACTGTCAAAAACTGTACTTCACATATTGCGCACACACACACACACACACACATACGCATGCACATGGGGTTGTGGAAAGTCCCTGGCACAATCTGCCTCATATCTTAGCTGCAAGTTTGCTAGTACAGGTGGCTGTGACAACAGCGCTAAAACAATATGACCTATGCACCTCCATGCATCGACTGACCTGCTGTTTGTAGAAATAAAAGCTGAAAAGTTTAATTAAATCCACATGCAGAGGGTTTTTTTGGAGCTTAAAATCAACACTAGGCATCAGTGTGATGCTGCTGGCAGGCCTCAAGTTTATATCACTATACTTTGCTAAACACAAGATTTTCCAGTGTTTCATTATTCTGCTCAAAATCTGCAAAACAAAAGAAGGACAACTGTGGACGAAAACATTATTTTTAATGCACTAGTCATATTAAATGCAGTAGAACACTGTATTACCTCTCAGTCTTGGCCAAACATAACCTCGCTGAAGAATTTAAAACAGCTAATATCTCAGTGAAATTCTCCCTCCTTTGAGAATTGAAAGATTTGTGAGACCTTTTTATACATCGAACCTTAATGGAAAATGCTTTTGTTTTACGTGAATGTTCTTATTTTATTTTGTCTTTATTTTATTTAATAATTCTTTATTCTCAGTGAATAAGGCAGCAGGAAACCACCTGTTTGTAAAACTCAAAGCTTTAAGCTTGGGTTTGTTTTTTTCGCTAACATAATGATTTAAATGTTGATAAAATTCAAATCTCTCTGTGATGTAAGCACATCTTTGCACATCAACTGTATTGTATATAAGCATGTTTGTGACAGGCATAAGTGCATCCATCTGCCTATCTGCACATTTCCGTGCAGACAAACCTGTCTGCAAGGTAAATGGAATTCATGAGTCAGTTCCTTGATTAGAACAATCACCTGACAGCATTTTATCCTTATCAATGTTTTTCAGTGATTGTCAGAAACATTATGACTCAAGCTCCCTAAACCATTAACCAGTGGATGCAGTTTGTTCCGCTCACTATATATATATATATATATATATATATATATATATATATATATCTCACGATAAAATAAGATTAATCAGGGACTATGCAAAAGAGACAGTTTAAAGTCTTTATTTTTTGCTGACCACCTCTTGTGCCCACCAAAACTGGACTCAGTACTCAGTAGATAGTTGACTCTGGTAGTGTGGTGGATTCCTCAGAATGTCAAGCATCATTCAAAATGATGAGGCTAAAGTTGATATAAAAGAAATATCAAAAGATGCAAAGAGACATAGAGCAACTAAGACGAGACAGAATACCCACGAAGAGGAGCAAAATGATTACAGTGAAACATAAAATGACCATAAAGAGAAGGGAAATGACGACACAAACATAAAAAGTCAAATATGCCAAAAGACCAGAAATGGGCACTTATAAATAAATATGCTTCAAATAAAAAATAAAAATGACTACAAGGGCAAATAATTATGTGATGGTGCCCTGTTTTAAATCCTGGAGACGAAATGGTTGCTCTCACGTATGTATGCATGCAACAATTCAAGTGTCATTTCCACATGGAAGAAGCAGTGCGTCTGATTATCTTAGCCTTTTGACTTTGTTGGAGAAGCACTGACTGGTCAGTGGGTGTTTTGTTTCGGAGGGTGGAGGCCTGCTCCTCCTTTCAAAGTGGCTTATGTAACTGTTGGTCAGAGCAAAATGGTATTGAAACATTGTCTGCAGAATAGGGTCCCTGCATGGGTGGAGTGTGGTGCTGTAAAGGCCAGTGAGGTCCATATGTAAACTTAGGTACTTTCCAGCGTCTGTCACGTGAGTGTTCTGATCTCACATACATACAAAAGTGTGAACAGGTTTGATTATATGTGCACTGAGTCACTGGAAACTAGTTTGTAGGTATCTGATACTAGTTAAAAGTAAATTAAAAACATAATATTTGTTTTATTTTTATCATTCACAGGCAACAAAATTGTAAAAAAAAAAAAGTAGTTTTACTAATACACACTCTGAATGCTTGTACAATTAAATTAACTTGTTGTATATTATATAAACATTCAGTGGCCACTTTGTAACGTAGACCTTGCTAATGCCAGGCTGGAACCGCCTTTACCTCCAAATCTGTCTTGCTGTAGAATTGCCAGGTCCACAGCCACGATGCAAATCTCCTCGTCCAGCACTTCCCAAAGGTGCTGAGATGAGATTGAGTTCTGATGACTGTGAAGTAGCCATCAGACTAAGGTCATAGAGAGGTGGATATAGTCAGCAACAATTCCAAGGGAGGCTGTGGCACTTGAAGGATTTTCAATTGGTACTAAAGGGCCCAAGCAAACCACGTCATTCCACCACCTCTACTGCCCTGAACTGTTAAGACAAGGCTGGACGGATCTGTGCATCATGCTATTTACACCGAAATTCTGATCCTACTGTCCAAATGCATTCAGAAAGTAATGTGTGGTTATTCTATAAGCCGAAACCACTCGGGCCATGTTTACATGTCTAAATGCCATGTGATCGGCACATTAGGTATTTGTGTTAACAAGCAGATGAACGGGTGTGCCGGATAAATTATCTAATATGCAAATGCATACTTAAAGCCACATATGTCACGTTTTTTTACATTAGTACATCCAGTCTATAAGCTCTGTTCATTGGAGCAATGAGAACAAATCCTCTTCGACATTGCAGTTTATTAAACCCCCAGTGCAAATATGACAATATTACTTACTGTAGCCTTAATCACAACAATACCTGGACCAAGAATGAACCAATCGGCCAGAGAGATGATGTGAAACGTAAAGATTTTCACTTCTATAGTAAGACTTATGTTGAAAGTAGAACCTAAACCCTGGTATTTACAGTCTAGCTTCCTGTCTGATCATAAAGCACTGTCTCAGATCTCCTTGTGTTAGTGGACTAGAATCTGAGACGTCTGTGTAAAAATGGCCACTACCGTTTCCTTTACTGTACATCACACACCTGGGTGTGCCCCGTTCACCTTTAAGCTCCAAAAGCCATAACCGAGGCAGAGGTCAAGAGAATGTTGAGCGCAACCCAGAAATTCTGGTCTTATAACAAGCATGTCAAAGGGACTATGAGAAGACATCGCCTGCATAAACACAAAATGCACACAAACACAGAACATGACTCCTGAGAAAGGGGTAACGCAGCTTCAGCCTGGATGTGTTACTTAAAAAATGTTGATGCTTCACATCCGTCGCTGCATGTCAGTAGCGAGGAAAGGAATGAAAAGAATGCTGTGTCCCGCAGAAGGACAAGCAGTGAAGTACATTTAAGCATAAATCTTTGTCAATCTGAACATTTTGTCCTGAATCTTGACACGATAATGCGTATGAGGAAATCTCCCAACATCCTGGACGACAGGAAACTCCCAGCTTTTGTTTTGCTATGGGCAGCCCACGCAACAGCCAAACAATGGGTATTTTTAGCCCCCCCCCCCCCTCCACCACCCTTTTTTATTTAACTCACTTAGCAGCAGTGGCAAAATGAAATTGCTATTTACATCTGTTGGAGCCTTTTTAGGGCGAGTTGAAGCCTGTCTCCTGTCCGCTGCTTTGATAAAACATTTGTGGTTGAAAGCTTTGCATTTTTCCTTTGTCATGGTGAGCACATGTGCGGTGAGGTGCATTCAAAGCCCACGAACCAAACACAGCGTCATAGCCGAGTGCTTGTTTTGTCTGTGCCTCATACTCAGCGCTGTGTATTTACAGAAGGACTTGTCCTTTTTATCTTCCCTTTAAATTTCCTCAACACAAAGGGATCCCACGCCTTCTGGACTCGCTACCAGACCAGCCTGTTTGTCTGTCTGTGGGGAAAACGCTTGATGATACACACAGAGGGGGAATATAAGAGGAAGAAGAGAGGGAGTCAGTCAAGCAACTCATTGTCCCAAGTTGTAGATTCAGAAGGGCAAACTCTATGGGACATGGAATGAGAGAGGAATTCCCCCAGTGAGTTCAAACAATTGCAGATGTGCGCCTGGCCGACTGCTACTGCACACATCTGGGCCCGAATGCTTCCCCACATGCCTGCTCTTCCATCCTTCCAGCACTCCTTGTCTCATCTTTATAACACTGCCCTCTCCTCTACCCTGGAAAAGCAATTAGGTAGAACACACAGCCCAGGGTAAACCACTATTCACCCGGCACCAGCCAGTTCACCGGCTGCAGTGGGTCCACAGCAGAGCGCGGAGGCCTGAAAAGGCCATTATCCTGGCGGCAGGGAGGAGAGGTTTGGCCGAGGGAAAGTTTGGGGGATTTCAGGGAGAGCTGCAGCCTTTAAGTAACAGTGCTACTGAAGGTCAGCAGCAATCCACCACTTCGGCAAAACGGAAAAACTGTTGTGGTAACTCTTGATTTCATTTCTTCAAATGCAGTAGATTCACACCATATTTTCAAATGCATAAAGCGAGTTAAATGAAGTCAGGGTGGAATGTTTTGACATTTGTACAGCCCGTGTACAGAAATGCCTGTGCCTTGAATAGTGAACATTGGCAGCTATTACTAAATGAGCCATAATTGTTTTTCAAATTTGGAGTCACACACAGACAAAATACATTATTGACATTCCATACCTGGCACATCTATTGTAACTCCTTGAAAGAGAACATGCACCTGAGTAAGTCTGACTTGTATTTATGCAAACTCAGAGACAAAAGGTTCTCCACATACTCCGGAGACAAGCCGCACGCATGCGCAATCACTCACACACACACACTACTGGGAAATTCCCAGCAAAAATTCCACTGTAAGAGTCTTCTGCGAGCACATTCCTGTGTTTTTCATAACATCTTTCTGCCGAAGTGAAAGTCGAATTCACACTTGTGATAGAGTTTCGAAAGTTGAGCGTACCCATGAGCTACCAATAAATCTTTGAAGGCTGAGGATATTGCAATGTAAACTTATATCCTTTCTAGAGTCCCCTGGATGCTGTTCCCGTTGGGAATGTGAGGGAGCAAGAAAGACCAGGCAGAGTAGGTAGAATGAGGAGGAAGAAGGTTTAAGAGGGAAAAATAGAAGTTACAATTATATTAAAATAGCACTGTCTATTTTAATAAGATTACATAGACTCCCTGTTTTGCCTGAGCACAAAATAGCACAATGACTAACGCTAAATAGTCACATCAATTGTGTCATTTTTGGGAACAGTTTTCCATACCAAATTCCCCTACCCTCAGAGCTGAATGCATCCATTTATTTCAAATCCCGACTATCTAACATAACCAAATCACATTGATGAGAGCATGTTTTCCATTTGTGGACAATGTGGACTCTCAATTAATGAAAACACGAGTGTGTGAAATAGGGATTTTTTTTTTTTTTTTTTTTTTTTTTGTTGGTTTGCTAGGTTTACAGCGGTTTGTAAAAACAAAACAACTTGGATTATTCAACGTCTCCATTCAAGCACACACCGAGCACGTTCATCAAGCGCTGGAATTTGCTCAAGGATTGCTCAATATTTGCTCAGTATTATTGTTCTTGTTAGTTTTTGACGTGTCGGTTTGATGCATCCTTTTTAATCGTCATGTATGAAATTGCCCGAAGCACAGTTGGGTTTGGCTGCTGCTGCACTGTACAGTTGGCATGCGTACAATGCAACAGGGTGTTCCCTCTCTTCTTTAAGCCATCAGAAAAAATTACCGGCTTAACTTTTTCTTTTTTTTTATTACTGAAGCCACCACCATACAGGAACTACTGGCCTCCAAAACGGCCTCGCTAGATGGGGTTTTTCAGGTTTTTTATCAGGCAACTTACAGCGGTACTTTTGTTTCCTTACGTGCAACATTTATGTAGATGGATACGATAAATAGGTCATTTTAAATTAGACTTGCAGTAATATTTTTGAATCAGCACTAGAATAAAAATAAGCACACGCACAGTGAACGCGATGGCATAAATGCATTATTGCATGCATGTTATTTTGCCATATGACAAATCACAACATAAAAAAAAAAAATCATAAAAGATCTAATCAGCTAACAAGCAGTTAGGAACATGGGGCTCCATACTAGGCCAATATGCTTCTGGCAGTAAACCAGATATGTAGCATTAACATGTGTTCAGCTTGGTCCATTGCACCCAGGAGGCCAAATGCTCTAATCTTCTTATTATCTTCTTATGGCTGTACTGTAAACTAACAGAAAGTGATGAATCAACAAACCTTTGCAGCAAATAAATACGTTTCTTTTCACAGGAAAAACAACGGCCTTGCCTGCAGCATTATTGGAGTAGCTTGTTTTCTAGGTAGCGCTTAACAAAGTGAAAGCTACAGCTTCAAAGCCTAAGGGAAAAGGAGTAAGGTTGCACCCGCTGCTCGCTCTTAAGTAAAACCTTGCAGGTCTGGTTTGCAGACTGCTATCAAATGATGGGCATTAAAAAAAAAAAAAAAAACACATAATAAGATATCTCGGTGTGAGGCGTGTGATCATGTGGTGATCATGGTATGAGGCATGACTGACACAGCTTAGCAGTAGAAGCTGATAGTGAAAGCCTGTCTGAATACGCCTGCTGAATGTTCGGTACTGAGACACACTCTGCAAAGCTCTCAGCCTCCAAAGACTGAGAAATACCTCTAAAAAGAAGAAGAGGTTTTGGGTTTCCTGCTGCCCTGTGGCAGCAGCAGCACAGTGAGACGTGTTTACTTCCTCAAGCAGCTGACTTAGTAAAGAGAATGTGAAGTAAAGGTTGTTCTTCTTATTCGAAGTCCCCCCCCCCATTTAGATTTGTTCTCAGAGTGAATCGAATCAACGCGTGTTTGCACTCTGATCTAGGTCTAACACAGCAGCGTGCGCAGACTGTGACAAGCATCTTCTAGTTCATAGAATCTCTTCGAATCTATCTGACCATTCTACAGGACAGTGTTGTGGTTATATTCAGGGAAAAGAGGAAGAACGTGGGAGTAATAAGTGACAGCTATTGATCTCACCCACCACTTTACTTTTAGCCATGTGGGATTTTTTCATTATTGCTATTTTGATATTACATTACATACTATGAGTGCATCTCCTTAGAATTAATGCCTCAGAATATCATGTGTGCTGTGTTTGTCATGGGGATTTCATGCACAGACTATTTACGGCCTTCTTTTTATGAGACATTTATGGTGAGATATGTTGGGGTAAAACCACGGATATCCCCCTTACCATGCAGGCTCCATTGTTACTGCAGACACCTGCTTTTAAGTGGTTCAGTCAGAAAAAGCAGCTGATGTCCCAGTCAGAGCTTACTCACCATTGATGCACTCGGCTCACAGACTCAGTTTTTACAGGAATAATGAGAAATTACACAAAAGAAGAGCGAGAGTTGTTTAAAACAGGGGCTCAGACGTCACTGTCACTGCCCTTTTATATTTCTCTGAGATGTACTGTAAAGTTCTTCCCATCATCATATTCATGACATTATACCTGAGACTTTTTTTTTGTCCTTTCGGCTTATCCCGTGAGTTCAGGGTCGCCACAGCGGATCATTTGTCCGCATGTTGATTTGGCACAGTTTTTACATCGGATGTCCTTCCTGACGCAACAGTAACTCTTTCTACCGGGCTTTTGGGACCAGCACTGCGAGGCTGGGGATGGGGGCAGGCTGTTGGGGATTCCGTGTCTTGCCAAGAGACACTTTGACATGTGGTCGAGAGGCGCAGAGCATGAAGCTCCGACCCCTCTACCAACCTAGCCACTGCCTCCCCCATTTGAACAGCACTAATACTAATCGACAAATACAGGGACTTTACAGCTGAGACTATACAAAGGAAAACCTTTGATGGGTTTGGTCTTGAAGTAACATGTTAGACCCCATCGTTTAAAGGAATACCAGAGACAGAGAATGTGCGAGTTGCATAAGATAAAAGTTATAACTTCCTGTACAACTATACATTTGTCTCCGACAGAAAACAGAATATGCCAAAGCATAAATTCTTATTGTATAATCATAATGACTTCTCCTAGAAGTAGCAAACTGACTGCATTCAGCTCTTGCTCTGTGCTTTGGTTCAAGTGGACTGTCAAAGTGTAATGTAACGTTCCCAGGTAAAATTCCTCAAAATCTAATCTCTGCAGTGGTATTGATATTTCAGTAGACTATATCGGCGTTTTGATATGGTACTGTATAATCTAAACATTCCTAAAGGTGTTTGTCGTGTGAAAGAATCCCGAGCTCAGCCAAGTCAGGTGGATCATAACTCCTCTGTAAATGGTCTTTATCTATCTACAATACTGTTCCTTGGCAGCAGACTGGTTTATATCACATAGCACTTGGTGCCAGTGTGTCCACTGTAACTTATGTAAAATACATTATGTAAGATGGGAGAACAAGGAAGTTTAGTCTGAAAATAAATAAATTACTAAAAGTAACCTTGATAACAACATCAGGGTTTTTCCAACATGAGCTTGAAACTTTTAGGATAGTTTCACAAATTTTCAGCTGCTCATAAGAACACAATTTTTATTTGATTTTAAATACCTATAATATAACCCTGCATATGCTTCTTAATTTATTGGGCCAAAATTTATGAGAGCATAAATATATTAATAATATTATAATAAAAATATTCCATTATATTAATAGAAGGTCTCCACCCTATGTTCCAAAGTTGCATTGTTTTAGTACAAACCTACTTCTTTTTGCTACTTTATTCCCACTACATTTTAATGGGGATGCAGACGTCCATAAACTCAGACATATTATCATATTAGCTTCAGATACACGTTGCACGGTGACCTCTCGTCTTACTGGGCAGATTTGTTCTGCAGGACCTGGTCGTGCTATGCAGATGAGTTCCTATCATTTATAAGTGACTCCAATTCCAAATCCGGTTCTCCATCCCATTTTTTCCATGTTCACACAGAATACGCAGGTACAGTTTTCTTGCTGATGCCAGGTGTAAGTGAGACAACTTTTCCCACGGCAAACGTCGGTAAAGAAGCTTGTAATCATTTCTTACGAGTTTTATATTTCCTTCCTGAGAACTGTAACATCTAGTTCTGCCCGTGCATTTGCATATTTCATTAGTGAGTGACTCTGCAACAGTTACATAAGACTTGAGTTATGTTTTGCCTTCTAATTGAAGCAAATAAGTACTGTGGATTTCCCTAATACCTTTTACCTAAGCAGCACAGAAGGAAAAAACATGCCGAGAATAAGGCCAATAGCAAGTAATTTACTTTATTAAAAGTGTATCAAACTAATGTGGACCTAGCCAGTAGCTGAGCAGCTCATCTTAGACAAGATACAGAGGAGCTGAAGTAACAGACACGGTTAAAAAGCGTATAGGTCCTGTGTCAATAGTCTTGTTCAAGTGCAGAGAGGAGAGTTGACTCATGCGAAACAACATAGAGGCTGTATGTAACATTAGATCAGTTCCCTTCTTGTTTTACTGGTAGTACCAGAGCCAGGCATCTGTTCTGTGTTGCAGAGTAGAGGTGACCTACACTCGCTGTGTTAATACGTGTTAATCTGTTACCTTGTTATCATGCAGGTTACTTTTACCCCATAATGTCACTGGAACTTAAAATGTTTGCACTCTGCTGTCGCACTCTCACACAGAGTCCTGTCATTGACTAGCCCTGAATGACTAGGTTCTTTTTCTTTTTTTTTATTGGTTTTCCTTGTAATGCCTAACACCTTAAGCATTTCGAAATAAGTGCGGCAGCAGTGATTTCAACACACTGTCAAGCTGCTGTGCAACCACTGGAGGGTTTGCAACATGACGAACCACTAGATAATTTACACGGAAAACAAATTCTAATGAAGATGCCTGTAATAAAAGGAAGTAGACACACAGTCTTGTTATCACATACATATATCACATTTGCACCATTTGCACTTCAGTTGACTTTAGGTTGAATTTTCTAGGGAGCTACTTCCTGCATTCATCTTCTTAGAAAGTGGTTACTCAAGGATTGCTGGATTTGCTAGAGTAAAGAAGTAAAAAAAACATATCTGACATCTTAAACAAGTATGTGCCCTCAAGGCCCTCAAGATCTTTTATCTATGATCTTTTGGTTATTCCTCAACCAATAACTTATTTTAATTTGTTTATCAACATGTACAATAGATTAATTCAACTTTATATGTACATTATTTTTTTTGAAGCTTTTAAAATTACCATAATGCATTGTGCATTAGGTTTGTATAGAAACATGGCTTAAGAAAGTTTATTTGGGAAATTTTTAAATGCATCTTAAATGTCAGTCATTATGGAAAGAATATGTGTAAGATGTTTCACACAAAATTAGTCAAACATACAAATGTTTCATTTGACGTTAGACGGTTTTCAGAGAAAGCAGGCCTCAACACACTAATGTTTCCCTTATTGCCTAACATCTTAACTTCTGTGTTTGGAAAAGATTAACCAGACTGTGGCACTGCAATGTGAAAAAAGTATTTTAAGAGTTGATGGAGATCCCCCCTGCTCTCCAGAGTTCAGTCCCACGCCTCTTCTCAAAGGCTCTGGGGGTGGGGGTCTTTCTGGTTTCAAAAGTGAATACAGTGGGCAAATGCTGCGCTGACACAGAATGAACAAGTCATGCTTTTAAAAAAGTAAGAACAGAAGCAGAAGGAGAGAACAAGATAAAACAGAGGTGGGGATGGGGACAGGAAAGGGGGAGGAAAGTGAGAGGTATCAGGACGGATGGGACATTGGTGTGGGTTGGTGTGGGTGTGATACATAAAAGAGGTGCAGATGCTCTAGAAACCAACTAAAATGTATTTTAGGTTTTTTACCTTTTAGCCATTTTAAACCAAACAGCATCCTAATTAGCCATGTTAATTATGTTTTTACAACTGAAATGTAGGAGGTGTTCATTTTCTAAAGGACATTATCTTGAAGGGCAACTTCAGCAATTCTCAACTTGCTCCCCTGTGCTTAAGTTTAGAGTGTAAATATACAATAATGCTTTTAAACTTCTCTCTGACCTCCCTTTTTTCAAATATTTCTCTTCTTCTGGCTGAAAAATGCTTCCGGACGACAACACACGGAGGAGTTTTACATCTTTAGGAGTTCAGATGATGTCATCTTGGAAAACTCTGGAAAGGCTGGTTGACCACGATCACAGTGATCACCATCATAGTGTGAGCAACAAGATGACATAATCTGTTTATAAACGGTGTCATAATTGAAAAATCTGATCCAGAGGGTAAAAACAAATTGGTAATGCTATTATTCCAAAATCTAACAAAAAAATGCAATCAAGTACCAAAACACCACCACACACTGGCTCAACACCATAATTTTTAATGAGCAATTCTCTAAAACATTCTAATTTAATCCTTTTCAACAATCAAAGTAATTGACTTTTTGCCATAAAATCAAATGTGGAAATTTTATAATATAACCCTGTTGGCATCGCAGACCGAAGACTCAACTTCTGATTCTCTGATCATAATACCACACCAAGTAGCTGTATGAGTCATTATCTGAATATCTTAACTTTTGAAGATGAAGCAAACATCCTTCTGTTCAGCTGTATTAGTTACCTTAGGACAGAGGGAAAATCCCAGATGACACATTTGCGCAGTTTTTTCAGGAACAAGGAAATTGGAATTGAACCTTCACCAAGTGAGCTATCAGTAACTTTGTTTCACGAATTGAGAAAAAGAAACCATGCTCGTCTTTCATTTAAAAGATGGCATTATTTTCACATAGCTTGTTATATGAAGAGGAATATTAATCCTGTTGTGTCATAAGAGAATCTGGTTTCAGATTTGTCACAGTCCTATTCTGTTACAATTTCAGCTTCTTCATGCACGTTATGCTGAAAATAATTTCAGCATAGTATTAGTGTCTACGTGTAGCAGCTGGCTGGTATAAACAATAAAATAAATGTTAAATAATAAAATATATTATTTATAATAAATAAATGTTGCTAAATGTACCAGGAGTCAGAGCTGACATTAAGAACATTTTAGAGAGGCAGTGTGCTGAGGCAGTATGTGACGGTGGTTTTGTACTTGATTGCATTATTCTGTAAGTTGTTGGAATAATAGTATTAACAATTTACAGCAGAATAAAGTCCAGTGTGCCATTGACTCACCAGCTTCCTGTCACAGCTAAAAGACAAAAGTTAAATATTATATGAACCACAAAAAATATATACAGCTGACAATATGACTAGCAGGAAAAGGAAGGTGTAACTAAATGTTATCAGTAATGGCACATTTCCCCGTGAGTGTTCCAGTAAACTACCGAGCCAGTGAGCCAGCATACACATGGAGCCTTTTACACAGAAGACATTTGGCTTTTGGCATAAATAAACAAATAAAAATAAAAACAGATGTACACCATAAAGTAAATGAATGGATCCTAGGTATGTGCATACTAATGGGATAGATTACTCTTTCTTAGAAACACCTAACTATGTTTTTTCCTTTCTGCAGTTGAAAAGTTAACATATACAGACATACCTTGACTTAGATTCTTGCCTGTCTTGTACCTCACTTGTAAGTCGCTTTGGATAAAAGCATCTGCTAAATGACTAAATGTAAATGTAAACATACTACATAATGAATATGTACAATGTACTATAAATCCATAGGATTCCATGTTGTATTTGAACAAGCCGTTACATTTTTTTTTTTTAAGGAGAATAAAAACACTATGCAGATACACTAATCTGGGATCAGGAATAAATAGGTCTGAAATAAGGTCAAAAATAATAAAGACAGTGAAACCCCCAGAATTGGCTAATTAATATTTTCATCAATGCTTTTCCTGTTATGACAGGTCAACATATCTGCCTTGGAAAATATTACTTTACTGCACATAGCTGTAATAATAAAAACACTATACACAAAGTTTCCTGCCACTTTTACATGATCAAATGTTGGATTATTGGATTACTTACATCCTATAACGTGTTCATGTCTAAATTACATTATGCTCAATATGGGGAATGTGCAGCTTTATTTATTGTTACTAGTTAATATGGTAACCATTTATTCTGAATGTAAACCATTTCCCATGTAGTGGAAGAGAAATATACGTCAGTATAAAAAACGGAAATACTCATAAAGGTTATATCACTATGGAAACAAAGCAATCTCTCACACCGGATGAAATACGAATCTCTTCAGTTTGACTTCCGGGTGAAAATTGTTCATGAAATAAGATCTGATTGCAGGTTAATTAGGACGAACTTCTTTGCTGATTTTACCTTGTACAATGTCCCGAGGTTCAAGTGCAGGATTTGATCGACACATTACCATCTTCTCTCCTGAAGGAAGACTCTATCAAGTCGGTCAGTTGTATTTTGTTTCGCCAAAAGCCGGCACTTAGAGTCACTGCTAGCTAACGCTAGCTAAATGCTCTGTCATGGTTCGTTTGTTTGGGTACCTGCTAATAACTAAAAACCTCACCAAAGCGAAAGTGATATGTTTTATAGCCGATTAAATCTTAGTACTTGTTTCGGTGTTACTTTAGGTTTAGTCATCTGATAGCAGCATTAAACTCTTAAGAAGCGAATCAAAATAGCTGGTTGGCTACTAGGTTAGTTAGCATGGTTAGCATTGCAGTAAAGCAAGCGGATCCATTGCTCATTGTCAATACTCCGTCAAAGCGAAAGTAGTATTATATATGACCGCAAAACGATTAACACAGGTGTCAAATTAGTTCTTTTATGTTTGCATTTTTGAAATCACCGTTAAATTATGCTAATTGAATGATAATAGGTGTCTGCCTAGTAGGCTAGTTAGCATTGTTAGCATAGCTGTGAGCAAGCTGATTCATTAGTCAAAGTGTCAATATTAGGTTTTTACAACATTTGCTAAAGGCTGCTTTTGAATTAAGTTTCACTGTCACGTTGATCGTAGTGAGACCAATAAACATTATATATGTGTGTGTGTTGGGTATAAGTAAAAATGAACTTAAAACTTACATAACCTAAAATAAAAAAGAAGGAAAGATTTCTATCTGATTCTCTTGTGTGAATTTGATCAATCATCAACAGTGAAGACACTGAATTGTGCCAGAAAAAATAAACTAAGTGGACTAGAAGAAATGTCCTTTTTATGCAGTGATATTCGTTACGAGTATCAGTCATTTGAATGTATATTTACAGGGAAAATGTATGTGAGCCCATAGAATAAGAACTCAGTGTCGAGGACACCTGGCAACAGTCTGTGGCGAACAGCTGCCACTTCTGCACTGTCCAAAATCACTCTGTGCTGTGCATGTTTATGACAATCCCCTAATAGTAAGTCCCATTTGTTTGCAGAATATGCTTTCAAGGCCATAAACCAAGGTGGACTCACGTCGGTAGCAGTCAGAGGGAAGGACTGTGCGGTTGTTGTAACACAAAAAAAAGTACCGGTAAGTTGGTAATAGGTTGTTGTCATATGAGTGAGGATTGTAAACTCAACCTTGAGAATACAAGGAGCATCTTCCCACGCACTTAGTTGATTTATCCCATTTGTGGCATCAGTTCTGACAGTTAAATAAATCTATATTATAATTATTGTTAGAAATTGTTATACCTTATGCATTCTCATGGTAACTCAGTATTGTTTGTTTATTGGTCAGTGGTTAATTGTGCAAACATCCTGTGTCCATATTCAGTGTGGGATTTTGCACACAAAACCATTAGTACTTTTTTCTCTCCAATTTACTGTGTTTTTACAGAGATTATTTTGTAGTTGATATGCAACATTGTTATAACAGTAACAGACATGCATCAAGGTTTTATGTAGCATTTCTAATTTGTCATGTTAAATTAATGTTTAAAAGTAACTGATGATGTAAAGTAAATCACTTAAATGAAATATTCTTAAATTTCCAATTAAAATAAATAAAAAAACATATTTCATATGTTAATGTTTTGTGTATTTTTCAATCTTTCAAGGCAGTTTATTTAGTGCATGTATTATTTCCGGCATTTTAAACCATTCTGATAAGTTGAATACCCAAAGCATTTATTCATTTGAACAGTCAAGTAAATCACAGTATAAATTCTGCATTGGAAAGTTCCCCTATGTTGGATGATTAAAGATTTATTTATCTTTACCTTAGTATTAATGTAACATTATGGGCTCACTACTACCTTCTTTCTGAAAACAGGACAAGCTTCTGGATGCTTCCACAGTGACTCACCTTTTCAGAATAACAGATAATATAGGATGTGTAATGTCTGGGATGACAGGTAAGAAGGGGGTTCATTATTTGTAAGTTAAATATTCAGTAAATATATTTAAGTTTATTTTCGTATAACATTTCCAAAATCTTATTATAAAAAGTCTGTACTTAGTAGGAACATTTTGAGCAGCTTCCCCACATTTTCTGTTCTTTTCTCTCGCTCACTTTTGTACTTGTTGAGTCCAAAACATTTTCTGACAGATGCGCATTTATTGTAATCAGTCGTGGTTTGACGGTAACGGTTTAGGTGGAAATCACTTTTACGCAGCCACACTTTTTTTAATCCGGGGACTTTAAAGCTTAAGTGGTAAAATTGAAAGTTATGAGCCCAGGGGTAGCTTAACATCCCTAGGCTAACAGCTTAACAAGTCCCAGAATTTACTGTAGCTGATGGTTCCTCTTTCCAAACAGTAGTTAATTTGGTTTCTGAACAGACTTCTTGTTGGTGTGATTAACACACTGTGCTAGAAATTTGAAGTACGGATGTAACTGATTAACAATTCAATAGACACTTTCAACCAAATAGTCTACAACACACTCCTTCTCACACTGATGTCTTGCAGCTGACAGCAGGTCCCAAGTGCAGCGAGCTCGCTACGAGGCAGCCAACTGGCAGTACAAGTACGGTTATGAGATTCCAGTCGACATGCTGTGTAAGAGAATCGCTGACATCTCACAAGTGTACACGCAGAATGCCGAGATGCGACCACTAGGCTGTTGTAAGTATTGATTTGGGGCGGTGGTGGTGTTTGTTGTTGTTTGTTTGTTTTTTACACAGCATGCGAATTCAAAATTATTCACAATCAACAATCCATATTTACTCTGTGTGTATGTGAGTTACGTGTTTCTGTGTACACCCACATATACACACTGAAGCCACATGTGACTAGTCTCTGTTGCCTGGTAACCTGCAGGTATGATTGTGATCGGCGTAGACGAGGAGTATGGTCCCCAGGTGTACAAGTGTGACCCTGCAGGCTACTACTGTGGCTTCAAGGCCACAGCTGCTGGAGTGAAGCAGACAGAAGCCACCAGCTTTCTGGAGAAGAAAGTGAAAAAGAAACTGGACTGGACCTTTGAACAAACTATTGAGGCATGGAACATTTTCTTACGTTTATATAGCACAGGTTGATCAGAAAGTCACCTGACATGGTTTCTTGCTGTGTGGGTTTTCAGTTTCATATAAAGCAAAAAGCAACTGAATTATAGACAGTGTGAAATATAAATAATTGGATAAATATTTAAGAAACGTTATTGCCCTCCTTCTCTTAACCCTCTTCTCTCCCCTTTTTTTCACTTTAGACAGCCGTTTCTTGTCTGTCAACTGTTCTTTCCATTGACTTCAAGCCCTCCGAGCTCGAAGTGGGCGTTGTGACAACACAGGACCCCAAGTTCAGGTACAAAACTGATGGTTGATAACAAGTTTGTGGCAGTGACGCCAAGTGAGTCGAGAATGGGAGTAACACAAAAATTCTCTCCTTCAAAACCTTTCTGTTACATTAATTGCTATAAATTGTTTTTTGCTGCTTTTACATAAGTAGTATCCAATATTACTGAGTGACGCTGAAGCTTGTTTTTACTGTAGTATCTTTTAATTACAGCTAAAGATAATATAGATTACACTGATTATTTTCTGCATTCATTTGAGAAAAGACAGGAGGCAGAGCTGGAGGTAGCAAAGGTTAAGATGTTGCGGTTAGATTTGGGAGTGACGAGGATGGACAGGATCAGGAATGAGGACATCAGAGGGACAGCTCATGTTAGATGTTTAGGTGATAAAGTCAGAGAGGCCAGATTGAGGTGGTTTGGACACGTTCAGAGGAGAAACTGTGAACATGTCGGTAGAAGGATGCTGATGTTTGGAGCTGCCTGGCAGGAGGTCTAGAGGAAGAGCAAAAAGGAGATTTATGGATGTAGTGAGGGAGGACATGAAGTTAGTTGGTGTGAGAGAAGAGGATGCTCAGGTGTATTTATATAGCTTCTTTTATTCAACCAACCTTCCAAAAAATATATATTTATATTTGATAATGATCATCATATATGGCCAAAAAAAAAGCGTATGTAAAATCTCCCATTTAACCTCAAATTTCCCTCAGCTGATTTACTGTAGCTGTAGTTAAAGTGAGGTTTCCAGCTTCAAGAATCATCTTGCAGCTGTTTTTTTTTTTCTCTGCAGGATTTTGACAGAGACCGAAGTAGACTCCCACCTGGTATCCCTTGCAGAGCGGGACTGAGCGAGCAGAGACGAGTCACTTGTTGGATTTAAATTTGAGCTTGATGGGACTTATGGAGTTCCCAAATGGAGACCGGCGTTCTTTGTTTTGCTGTACATTTACCCCACTGTTTCATTCAACAAATAAAAAAAGTTTTTGGAGTAAAAATACCAATCGCCCCTGATGTATTTTAACCATTTACTGTTTTGGGTTTTTGTCACATACAGTATTTACAAAAACTTGTAAACCACTGGCCAAGTTGCGTCAGCTGTGCTTTCGTCTGTCAGTTGAATTTAGCAGCAGGGGAAAATGTTTATGGGAACATGAGCGGGTGCAGAGCTTTACCTCTGAGCTTCCTGTTGTGGCTGCTGAATGCACTAAAAAAAAAATCACCTGACACACTGAAGCGCAGAAATTAGGTTCTTTTACTACACAGTGAGTATTCACATCGGATCTGACCTGATTTTTGTAAACATTTTTGGCACATTTTTAGACACCTGTAGAATGTCACAATTAGATTACTTCAACTCACCGGATACATCGCACAACAAAAGTAGTTTCTGTTTGCAAAGGGAAAATTAGTTTCCCTTGATATTTCTAGAGTGGTTTTTGATGAAGCTCACATATGGGCTGTGTATGTGTGTGTTTGTACCTGGGTGGGAAACTGACTAAGCGTTACACTAAAAGATCCCGTCCATCTCATGAATACGTCATCATATGATGAGAAATGATGTTAACATGTCCTAAGCCAGTCATTCTCTGTTGTGATGAGACTGGAAATGATCTAAGGACATCAGTTGTTGCACCCTGTCAACTGTTTTGTTTTTTGTTTTGTTTTGAAATAATCAGGAAAAGATCCAGAGTTTAATGTCTGTCTTCTCATCATAAATGCCATTCTAACCTTTGGGACTTTTTGGTTTGGTTTGGTTTTATGTTGACACCCCTTATTGTATTCCCGCTGTCCAGAAGAAGTAACTTGCTCCTTGGAAAAACCCATTGTATTTCTAAGAAGGTTTACAGCCATAGGTCCTAATATAGGCTGAAAAATCTACCACTATTACGCCTAATCACTCTGGGACATTTTCTGAGTCAGTGCTGACTCCAGTTTTACTTCATTCAGGGAAACTGAGCCGATAGTGCTGGTTAGTTCCTTCTTTCTCGCATGAGTCAAGCTGACAGGGAAATGTAGTGACAGACTTCCTAAACTTTCCTGATCGATAGTATACAGCATGCCGGTTCTGTCTGGCACATTCTCTGCGTCTTTTTAAGATTTAGTTTTCAAAAAAGAAATTTCCTTGGTATGTGCTACCCAGTGTCAGTTGAACAATAGTTCCAGGGCAGGGCAGAATACTTAAGTACACCATGTTCCTCTTACGCTGCCCAGGGACTTTCAACTTGGTGACTCAGAGACCCGATGACCTCGCCCCAACAAGGAAATCCCAGACTGTTCCAAGTGACAGAGTGTGATCATTTTTGTCTGTGAAGTCTAGGTGATGACTCTCTTACTCGTCACATTGTGCAAGTGAGAAATGATGCTCGTTTAACAGTGTGGAAAAGCACCAAAAGACTCATCACATGGAAAAAAAAAAAAAAATGATTTGGGGAAATTCAGCTCTTTATATTCATAGGTATCTTTTTATTTTCAACATTTTTATAGTGTTTAAATCCACACAATATGTACAGGTACAAAAATAATCTCTGTATTTACAATTTTATACATTTTTGGTATATACACATCAATACATATACACTATACAGGACTATACGGAGGTCATGGTCTTGCTGTTATATGTCAGAGTTATGTTATCTTGACTAGACTTGACCAGACTGCACGCCATCTTCATACGTCTGTGATCCCAGGGCCAGCACAAGTTTACTTGGATCTGGGGGGGAGGAGAGACAGGTATTGATTCATCCCTCATTTGGGGCCATAGCTGGGCAACCCAGTAGCAGCTTCACTGTTGTTCACGCCAACACCACAGGAATGGCTCCGACTACTTTCCAAACTTTATGTCATCGTACAGCTGTAGGGGAAGCAAAAAATAAAAACATTAGAAACTCATTCTTCAAAGACATGATCAAATGAAATGTGTGAATGAGAGGTCTTGTAATTCTGTGGTTCTGAATTAGATACTGACCTCGTCTTCCGACAGGTACAGATCCTCCATGTCGCTGTCATCTGATTCACTGTCGGGCAGCTCCCTCAGCTCCAGTGCTGTCCTCTCGAACAGTTGGCAGCGAATCTCGTCATTCTGGCGCCCGTAAGTGAGGTGGTATGGTGTAAAGCCGCCGTAGTTCAAGCAGTTAACGTCAGCACCGAGGTCCAGGAGGCGGCCGACCAGTATCGGGTTCTGAAGATCCACAGCAAGATGGAGGGCTGTTCTTCCACTGCACTGTTCCTATGGAAATGAACATGAAAATGATAATGTTAATGTCCTGACTTGGCTTTTTTTTTTTTTTTTGATTTTGGCTTTATTTTGCAAAACAGCAACGCCTTCACCAGAAGTTAACGACACCTACCTGTGCATTGATATCTGCACCCAGCTGTACAAGGTTTTCCACCAGTGAAATGAAGCCGTTGATAGATGCCAAGTGGAGACAGTTTTGTCCTGGGACGAGCAAATTTAGGCAAAGTTAATAATCAAAATTAAGAAACAGGCCCTGCCAACATGAACTCAAACAAAATCTGCGCATGGGTTAAGAGTTCCTACAGCTCAATGCTTACCACTGTAGTTAGGGAAGGACATGATGGAGTTAAGGTGGCGCTGGCAGGTCTGGGTAATGAGGCTAAAGCAGGCGAGGGAGCCTTTCTTGCAGGCGATGTGGAGAGCTGTGTTCCCACTGTCATCGGCTAGTCGTGCGTCACAGCCGGCCTTCAGGAGCCTCTCCACCAAAAGGGGTTGCTCTGTGATCACTGCTAGGTGGAGTGCAGTCTGGGGGGAAAATTGAAAAAAAAAATATATATTTAATAAGTGTTCCTTTACTAATGCCACTTTGTGTGCGCTGAAGGTTTTCTATTTGGTTTTGCTTGTTACCTGTCTCTGGTGGTTCTGTACGTTCAGGAATGGGTGATTGTGAGAGAGCTTGATCATCTCCAGGGCCTGCTCGGTAGCTTCATGAATGATGGCCAAGTGCAGAAATCTATGGAGAGAGGAAGAGCAGTGTTATTTAAAATTGTGCAGGAGGAAAAAAAAAATACGCATGGAGGAAGTGGTTCCAGCCAAATAGAAAGATCAAAGCCTGAGCAGTGGAGCGTTTCGCAAGAGTGGAGTTTTGTCGGGTTATTTCCACCAGTTGTGGCTTGACACATCTGATGCTTTATCAGTTACTGGCAGAGGGCCAGGGACTTTCCTGAACGCGCAGCGCGGACTTTAGCGCCGCCCAGACTGCTCTCTCAGCCAAAGTACACACACACACACACACACACACACACACACACACACACAGAGTACACACTGTACTGCACGCACACACATACACACTTTTAAAGACCCCTTGTTTTCCTGCAGCTTGCGCGATTTACAAGCCCACTGCTGCGGCGTTTTATAGTTTTCCAATGCAGCAGGTTGACATTACGCGCACCGAGTGCAAAACTCCACATAAACCGCAAATAATTCGCGCAAAACAAAAAACAAAAAAGAAAAAAACCAAAGGCAACAACATTTGCAAAATGCGTGTTTGCATTCTTAAGAATTTATTCGTAATAATCCAAAAGTTGCACTTACGTATCACCGTCGTCAGTCACTGCAGTTTTCCAGGGCTCGTTTTCCTGACTGTGACACTTTATGTCGACAGTCAACTCTTGAAAATGGCTGGACAGCTCGTCCTCTTTCAGGGAATCCAGGCCGCTGTCAAAGCGGTCGTCCTGGCACGGTACCATTTTGTCATGCTTGGCCTCCATGCTGTCGAAGTTATAATCCATTTGAATGTGGTTAGAAACTCTGGGGACGTCAATGTTGACTTTGCGACTTTCTACAAGACACAGCTCCGTCTACTTCCAAAGGTCAGGGCAGAGTGATGCTGCTCGGGGAGGTACGCTGGGTTTTGTGCGCTCGGCTGGGCGGGGCCTCAGTGGGGATTTCCAATTGACTTATCTTCGAAAAAGCAAGGGAAATCACGCCGAACTGTGCTTTTGTGAGAAACCCCCCCCAAAGAGATTCAGAATGAAAACTTGTAGTTTCCTATTAGACACCTATTTTCACCTGTGATGTAGGTTAAGGGACATGCCATTATTTATTTCAATGAATGAGCCACGATGGGTGTGAATGAGACAGGCCCTGGCTGGCTCTGAAAGAATTCCCTTTTTACAGTGGGGAAATTATCTGTTTCAAGTGGCTAACCCAAGTTAGCAATGCAATTTTTTTTTCCACTTCATGCGTTTGTCCTAATTGGCCAAATTCAAACAAAGTTTTTAACACACATCCAAGTTTTTCAACATGAAGTGCACTTCCATATTGAGGACTGAACATATACTGAACCATAAGCCTCCACCTACAGTTTAACCCACATTGTATCTTAGAACTGCTATCGATTCTGTGCTTTTAACTATCAATAAATACAATAGATAAATAGAAATTTTATTTGCGAAACACATGTACATTTTCTTTTATCGCAACACTATGTTTTTACACATTTAAAATTTCACAATCACTCTATCTGAAATAGCGTGTTGATCCAATTTGATCTCTTTCTTTTGAATAAGTAGCATAAGTGAGATTGTTTGTATTCTTTATATGAGCAACTGAAAGTCAAAACACCGTTACAGTATGATGTTTTTGACTATGCATTAAACACATGATGTGCACTTTCTGTCACCAGCAAAAGAGCTGACTTAATATTTTCATTAGGATCAGACATATTGCATTTGTTCAATTTAAAGCATCACTTTGTTGGACAAAACCTTGTTCTCGGGACTTACAAAACAGTGCACTTGGTGTAAATATGGCAACCATGTACACGGCATATTCTGGAGAAAGCAAATGTACGCAGCACACCAAGTACAGAGGAAGGTTCTAAAGTTTCCTCATGGAGACTCCCTTATGAAACCAACACTGCACGTACCACAATAGGAAGTTCTGGACTTACCCGTCTAGCATTGCACATGTTTTGACACACCTCTAAAGGTGAAATCCTGCACAAAGTAACTTTGATTCTGGAAACCACTGTGTTAAATCCTGCAGATAATGTGTAACTTTACTGTGATTTTTTGGAAGGACTTTTTCTCTTTTGTTTTTTTAAACAACAAGTTATGTGACCTTCCTTGTGCTCTTTTTGCCTTTTTTCTGCTTTTATTTTTCCCATAATAGCCTTGGGTCTTAAATTGGAAATTCCTTTATCTTGTATAACATGGTAACAAAGTGCATGACACAGCTACCTGGGCTCTGGCATATTTGAGTTGAAATTCCCAGGATCACTTCTGTGTACATTTTGTGAAAGGTAGGCTTGGTGAAAACATAGCAACAGTATCCAGGAGCACGATCGCAATCACGCCTCTATGGGGCGATACTTAGTTGAGATTAAGCCGTACAAACTAAACACACGCACACACACACCCAGGGCTGTTTGATGTCATTATGCAGCAGCCTACTGTATGTCAATGTCTGTTACCATGCGTCACATCAGACAAATGTCTTTCATGCCGTGTTGAACACCGGGTCCTGTTTGTCTGAAATTCCACAAACTATCATAGTCAGGAATTCAGGGAAAAACTAATCTTGCAATCATGTGTTTTTTCTCCTGTTGCCAAGCGTTGCCATGTGTCTATATGGTCAGCTATTTACCCCCATACGGGAAATACTGGGACTTCCACTTGCAAAGCTGTGCAGTTGTTCTTTTTTCTACTTTTTTTTGTTTCCTTGGGGTTTCTATGGAGACCAGCCACTAAAGAAATACTAATATTATATAAGTGTCAAGTGCTGTACATTGCCCTCTGTCTGCGTGTTGGTGAAAAACCACTTATCTAAGCCAGTTAAGTGCCTGAGGGCATCACACCCTGTCGGATGATGTCATGAAACTCTTGACCACCTAACACTAATCTCACCCTGCACTACTGTGAAATTCTGGTCTGCAAACAAAAAAAAAAAAAAACAACTATTATAATATTTTACTACAACTCCTTTAAAATCAGGATGTATATATAAAGTTTTGTACTTTTGTATTTTGTATTTTTTTTATCTTTTGTTGGTCTTACTGAATTAAGTGATACTGTGAATGTATCACAAAACACACAAACACAACACTGTTTAAACATATTTAAGCACAGAATAATAGTCAAATCAAATTTGCATGTTAAACTTTACTGTCATAAGATACGCTGCTATTAAATAACTGTAATACGTTCTACTGATATTGAGGTGGGATTTCCTCCCCGGGCCTTTTTGCAGAATTTCCCAAAAGTCTGCTGTGCTGGTTCAGCAGTGTTCCCAAACGCTTTGGCCCAGCTTTTCCCACACCAGCTCAGTGAGATACAGGTCTGGTGATCGAGTTGGCGAAGCCGTCTCTGAGAGTGTTCAGTAGCTACTTTCTTCTCTAGGTAATTCGTACACAACCAGGAAAAATGCTTAGGGGCATTGTCTTACAAAAAAGTTAATTATTCTTAATCCCACAAATATTATTAAATAAAACCAAAATATACAAAAGTGTGTGGGTGTAGGTTCTTTCCAGTATAGTGTACCGGCAGCATAGGCATAATTGGGGTGGGAAAAACATTAATCCCACAATCATCTACCACAAACTATTGGTTCAGTGTTGTACAGTATTATCAATTATTATAGACTTCATGGAGGTAGGATTTGTTTCAGGGCTGCCGAGTGGCTTTAATTGGGCTTTTAGGTTGGATAGACTTGAAATACATAAATCATTAAAAACAGACACTTAATATTGTATCATTTTGTATTCAAACATTGTATCATATTTTTGGAGAAAAGGCTCTAATATTGTTATAAATGGGAAATGGTTGGCACTTATAAACACTTTTCCAAGTTTTTGGTATCCAAGGTGTTTTACAGTTTCGCCCGTTCACACACATGACAGCAGCTGCCGTGCAAGGTGCCGGCTTGACCCACCCGGCACAACTTTGGGCGCTTATATAAACAGGAGCCACTCCTTAACGCTGAAAATAAAAATAATATTTCATTAATAACTATAAAGATCAAAAAAATACTATTTTTCTACAACAAATTACACAGGGTCAGAAATGTAAACACTTTATTTCAGCCATTACTTGACAGTAATCGGCATCACACATTTCATATAAGAGTGGTGGAGCCGTAGTTTAGCAAGAGGCAAACTGCTGCTGAGGAAGTAGGGGGAAAAAAAGGGGGAAGGGGAAAAATCTAATAAATTAGCCTACTAATACTGAAATTATGTCATGGCTAATTTGTGAAACCGAAACCCTCGTAATTACTGGAGAACATCTACTGTTTACACTTAAAGGAAAAGTTAGCCATTTTGGGAAATGCACACTGCGTTTATGCTGAGAGTTAGATGAGTAGATCAACATCACTGGTGGGGCTGTACATTAACTATAGATAAGGGGAGAAGAGTACAAGCAGCCAGAAACAGCCAGTCCGGCTATCTCCATTGTTTATATGTTGTTTAAACTGTCTACAGGTGAAATGACAGTGATCTTTGTGTGTGGGATACTTTTGGACGGATCCAGATTCGCTGTTTCTACCTGCTTCCTGTCTTGAGCTAAGCTACGGGGAAGTAAAAACCGTCTAACTCTGGTTGAATTCC
Source organism: Channa argus (assembly GCF_033026475.1). Taxonomy (NCBI): domain Eukaryota; kingdom Metazoa; phylum Chordata; class Actinopteri; order Anabantiformes; family Channidae; genus Channa; species Channa argus. The sequence goes on along the minus strand of NC_090213.1, from coordinate 16,899,324 downwards.
AGATAAAAATAATTAACAGTCCATTATCCACTTACGTAGAGTACGGTCGAGGTAGCAGCAGGTTGAGCAAGGTAGTCTACGCATTCTTGTCCCAGTCTAGATGAGATAAATGTGTAAGTATAAAGTGCTTTGTGTATTGATAAGGTAAAAAATGACTATGTAATACCCTTTGCAAAACCACCCAAAGGGCACAATCATGTGTTGCCTCCAAAATCCCAAAACACATGTAGACTGGACGGACAAACCGCCACGGCTCCTCAAATAGAACTGAAAAGGTACAGAAATGGCCCGTGGTTTTCAGAGTCTAGATATTTACTGGCTGTTGACTCGACCAAAGGCATAGACAGCATTTACGTACTTCCTCGCGCGGTTTGTCTATGCCTAGAGGATTTAAGAGTTAGCCCCAAAAGGGGGTCGACTCCGGCCTAATCGCCCCTGACTGACAATGGCATTGAGATCACAGCGGAGAAAAGAGCAACAACATTATTGGAGAGGCTCCAATTTTTTCCCCCAGGACTTTCGATGGTTATCATTGTGAATTGATGCTGCCCCACCGCCAATATAAGGATCCTGCATCCTGCATATGTGGAGCAATAATTTCTTACAACATTGAACAACCAATGCTTTAAATTAACACAGGTGCACACGTATAGTTAACCTCGGATTCTCCTTTTACGCATTAAAGACATTTTTTGTATGGAAATTATAATATATATATATAAAATGTAGTGCTGGTATGTGCAGTAAACCAGGACGTACAATGTTCTGTTTTTATAAGGAGTAATTTAAATTAATACAAAATACCAGTGACTGCTTTCTATGAACAGAATATGTTGGTTTGTACTGTATAGGTAAAGCATGACTCTGTGTCATCCCGTGTCAGTGATCGGCACCTTGCTCAGCTGTCTAAAAATAACTTCAGGTTCCCAGACGTGTGCATGTCATTCATGACCACTTCCCTCCTGTTTCAGAAGGAAGCTCTCCCTCCATGATTACAGTAATCACTCAGTGGACACAGACTCTGACAGTCAACGGCCCATCCATTGCATGTGTGGGATCAGTTGTACGCCCAGTGTTGACAGCAGTACACCCACTCAGATTTTCACAATGTGTGGCTCGATGTAAAAATTTGTATTTTAGTATGACTAGATTACACATCGCTGTTTTCCATGGTTTGTGTTAATGGGCATGTTTGCAGTTTAATGGTGTGACTCAGGCTAGTAGTTTTGTTGGGGACTTCACCACAATTACGTTATATGAAATAAAAACATAACATGTGGTTAATATTTCTATTTCTCATAGATGTAATCTTCTTTCTGCTGTTGTTGCTTACCTATGTAAAACATTTCTGAATTGCCTCTGCCTTTTAAAATGTGCTGTATACTGTGAATAAAGCTGCCTTGCCGATATGTTAACATGCATTTGATAGTATGTTTGACATGATTTAAATACAGTCACGGGAATGAAACATGGAGAATCCACTGATTTCATTCATTAAGTGGCAAAGGAAGAAGTAACAGAAAGTTATGGTGTTTCCCAGAACAATAATAATGTCTATATCTTTAAAGAGGTGCCTCACAGTGGCATGAGATTGTCACCATGTTTTGATGGTATAAAGGTTGGGAAAATAGTGTTTCAACTTCTTTCTAGTGCTGTAGCTTCTGAAAAAGTGACAAAAGACATCAGAGACCTATTGATTGAAACAGTCAGACTGAGGTTATAACCTCCCCTTTGTTGCCTCAGTTTCGCGCTGAATGTGCAAATGCGATTTTTCTTTTTTCTTTTTTTTTTTTTTCGGGGAAGTGTGGGTGTTTTTCGGAGCAGGGGTAATACGTTTGTTTCCCTCCCCATGCATTCCCACAGTGTTATACATACACATTAATACACATTCACACACACACACAGACACACACATTGTACTGGATTAATGTATCCAGTGTGACCTGCTGCCCTGGTGTCATCGTGAATCTCTCATGATCATAGTTTCAAGCCTTAATAGTCATTCTATCCAGTCTTATAGCAGCAAGGAAAGTCATTAAAGGGTCAGTTTAATCAAATGACAAAAATGCTAATATTTTTTGTTTTGTTTGCATAGATTTTAAGATATCTGCCTCTGAGAGTCTCATTAAACAGTTTGACATTTTATTAAATGTCACTTTGTAGCTGAGGGTTAGATCAGAATGTTGATACCCCTTTTATGGCTCTACAATAAATATGAAGCTAGAGTCATCTGCTGAATAGCTTAGAAATTAGGGAAACAGCCTGACTCTGTCAAAAAAAAATAAAAAATAAAAAATCCCCAAAAAGTGTTCAAACAAGAATTTCTAGTTCTACTGTCATCACCAGGGTTGGAAGCCAGTCAGCACAGGCTTGAGAAAATTCCCAGCACATACTGACTCCTTGTAAAACCAGAAGTTTTTTACTTTTACTTAGTGCAGCAGCATGTTGCACTTTTAATTTGGCGAAAAGGTCACACACCACACCACACCACACAACTCTACACTAGTTTCTAACAGCTGCCGACATCAGGTTCAGTCCTCTGGCTTTCGCCTACAGGGTGGTCAACCTAACAGCACCTTAAACAAACACTGTAATCTGCTGTGAACAACGAACAGCGTATGGGGGTCTGTAGACAGCAAAGCATCCAACGCAAAACCTTTCAGCTCGGTGGTCCCGCAAAAGTTGAACAAGCTACCTACACACTTAGCAGCCTGACTCCCCACATTCAAACAGCTGTCGTGGGAGGAAATCTTGTGCACCTAAACTAAAACAAAAAACATTTTTCTTCTTTTCCTATCTTGCACTTATGTATTATGAAACTGAAACAGTTTTTGCTCCTTTGTACCTCACTTGTAAGTCATTTTGGATAAAAGCATCTGCCAAATGACTAAATGTAAATTTGAATGTTTGCTTCAAGGGTGCTCGTAGGTGGATTTTTTTTTTTTTTTTTTTTATCTCTGGAATGAGCCAGACTGGCAAATGTCAGTTTTCAGTCTTTAATTGTTTTTTTTCAATTCGACTTTAATTATATGGTGCTGATTCACAACAAACTCATCTCAAAGCACTTCACACAACAGAGTCAAGACTATCCAGATATGTGGAGCAAACCTAACAAATTCCCAGCAGAACCACGCTCAGGGTGGACGGCCATCTGCCTTGAATGGTTGGGGTGAGTGGAAAGTGGAGAGAGAAAAGAAAAGAGCAACAAAAAGCAGCGACAGAACACTGGGCGGGTTTGTAGGACTAGTAGCTGTGTACTGGAAAACACACAGCTCCAAAGCCGGGGACACCTGCAGAAAGGGACAGAGAGAGGGAGACAGAGGGGGAGAAAGACAACAATGGGAGAAAGAAGAGACTGAGTGAATGTCATTCAGTGGTGTCATATAAATGCATGGAGACAAGTGAGAGAGAGGGACTGATTGCACTTGGGGGGTGGGGGTCCCCAAGCAGTCTAGCCCCATAGCAGCATAACTAAGAGTGTCTGAACAGTTCTAACTATAGGCTTTATCAAAGAGGAAGGTTTTGAGCCTAGTCTTAAAAGTAGAGAGGGTTTCTGCCCCCTCGATCCAAATTGGGAGCCGGTTCCAGGAGAGGAGCTTGGTAGCTACAGTAAATGCTCTGCCTCCCATTCTACTTTTGAAAACTCTGAGAAGCAGAATTAAGGCCTGCTTTCCGAGACTGAGGTGGTCTATTGCGATGATATGGTAACATGAGGTCTTTTAGATATGATGGAGCCTGACCATTAAGCACTTTTTGTGTAAGGAGGAGGGTTTCACATTTTATTCTGGGTTTTACAGGAAGCCAGTGGAGAGAAGCTAATGAGGGAGGAATTCGATCTCTATTGCTGCAGAATTTTGTTTAGGGAGTTATTAGGACACCTTAAAGCAGAGAATTTTAATGGTTCCATGTAGAAGGAACAAATGCATGGACTAGTTTTTCAGCTACACTTTCAGACAGGATGCTCCTAATTCTGGCAATGGTAGAAGGCTGTTCTAGAAATAAGTTTTACGTGTGAGGTAAAGGACATGTCTTGGTCAGACATGAGTCCAAGGTTCCTCAAAGTAGTACAGCAGGCCAAATGCCTCCTTACTACATGGTTAGACAGCATATTCCTCAGATTTGTAAGCCCAAATGCAATAGCTTCAGTTTTGACTGATTTCAGAAGTAAGAAATTATAGGACACTCAGGCCTTTATCTTAGTGCCAAGTTATATTAATGTCAAGCTTATTTCTGGAAATGCTGGCTCAAGCTCCATATTTAACATACACTGAGTGGTACTGAAATACTCACCTAACTCTCAGCAAGACAGTCACCTCACAGTGGCAAGGTCAGTGGGGGCATCTCTCCTTTGCCTACATTACAGTGGGAGGCAGAGGAGAGATGCTAATGATGGGGATTTACAAACGCTTCGTTTGGCCCATATTCAAATACTTGCTGCTGCATATTTAACAAGGTGGAAGAGTGAATTTGACTGAGGCATGAATAAAATGATGAGCAGTAGACTTCAACTTGGCCATTTTTAACTGTAAAGGGCCAATTCTTCATATGTGTTTTGACTTGTTATTCAAGCATCACAAATGTGACCGTTGGGTTTTGTAGAGCACCATGTTTTTTAGAATGATTAATGATTGTTTCACATTAGGTCACAACAATATGAAACTATATAAAGGTTAAAATATGATTGCCTAATATCATATGAGAAGAAGAATTGTTGAGCACTCTGCCTGTGTAAGCAAGTATAGTTTGAGGTCATAGATAGTGATTACACTTTGTTATCTCAGGCCTGACTGTCATGTGACTGCACACATGCAAAGTAGTTTAAAAAGCAAATTCATTTGGTACTAAGAAATTTTATCCTTACAGCTTCATGTAATAAAACTACAGAAGACCTACCAAGTGACCATAAACTGTGATTGTTCGGTTCTTTTCACTCTAGAATTAGACCCACATTCCTTTGTGTGCAACTTTATTGATTGTCCATTATGCCGTCAATCTCCCCTCCCGACTCGGTGAGAAATCCTTTTTTAAAAAGGTTCAGTGTTATGAAATAAACCACAACGACATCTCAGACTTTCTACTTATACACTGCACTGCCCTCAATACAAATGAGACAAGCTAAGATTCTTGACACAATTACAACGGTGTGAAAATAGATGTGACTAGCAGTGTGCTACACACCACAGAAGTAGTGAGGCTACAAAACAAACCACAAATTGACTGAGCAAAATCTCTCACTGTGTAATATACAGCACTTATATGCATTTTTACATTGTGTTGGCTTTAAAAAAAAGGCCCTATCATCACAAACTTACCTGCAGCGAATGACATAGATAAGTCTTCTTTAGGATTTAATGGTAATTATTTTAAAAATAAAAATATATCATTCTAAACTATAAACAAATTTGTTGCACTAAGCAATAATATATAGCATACAAAGATTTTGGATTCTTCATTAGTGTCTTAAATCAGATCCATTTTCCCTCCATTTATTCCATTTACTCATCTTATTATCAATAATTCACAGCTAAATTAATTATTATAGATTAAATAAATAAATAAATAAAACAATTTGAATAATTTCATGCTATCAATGTATTTTGTTGTTGTGAATACCTCCTGTTTCAAAACGAGGCACTTCAGGAATTGAATCGAATTGGAGAAGTGTATTTTGTCTACCCAGCACGGGTCTTTATTGCTCTCATGTGGTTGAAACATGAATTGCAGATTGTGGAATTGCAGCTCTCCACTATTAGTTCGATATATTGCACTTCAAGTCCCGAAAAATACATACAAATAGGAATGGGAAATGTAAATACAACTGCGCTAGTGACTAGGTGGGTCTGCTGATTTTCCCTTATTGTACTTTTTCTAGCTCATTTAGTTAGAACACCAATTGAACTTAGACTCAGTTATTCATTTATGTTGCACTAAAATAAAGGAATATATTTCTTTTTATTTCTTGTTTCTTAAAATAGTTCTTGTTCAAGTAAAACACTTACGCATACACTATACACCCACACCTGCACATACAGCTGTGGAGCAGACAGTACAATGACTCTACCCTTTACCTACTCCTCGCTCTGTCCATGACTGCCACCCAGGTGATAGAGAAGACAGTCAGACAGCAAGCTATGACAGCTTTAAGACCTAAGGCACTTAAATCATCATGCTATCCAGCAGCTCTTCAGCATACTCCTGCAGAAGCTGCACAGGGTGCCATCACTGTGAAAACATCCTGTCTGCTTCCAATGACAAAAACGGGTAATCAAGTTCCCTGAGTGACCATGGCACACACAGGTATTGAACAGGTGTGAGTATGCACTTGCAGGACTGACAGCACATTGCCATTCATTAATCAACAGACAGCACATGCAGTAAGATATTTTCTCTGTGCTCATTTCACTTCGACACATTTTACAGCATGTATGGTCTTTAGTAGCTTCCATTACAGCTAATAATACAATGTATGTACTCTTGTAACAATAACAGGTTAATTGCATATTACAACTGTTTTTAAGGTCAAGGGTCAAAAAGTCAATCAGATGGTCATTATAATGAACTAAAGAGCTGAAAAACAAAGAGACAGCTAGAGCAAAGCAAATGAAATTAATTAGCATAGTCTTGTTATTTATTAGTTTATTTGTTTTTGTCTTGTTGTTTTTTTTTACATGTATTTAATAATATGCTTTTAAATTGCTTCCCGATTTAAATTCTTAAAGGTTTTACTGCATAGGCCGAGATACATTTGACACAAAAAAAACTACAAATCCCTAAAATCCTCAAAGGCTGATTTGTTGCCTATACCAATATCTGATTGGGCAAATTCAGTAAAGCCTCATATCATTGGTCGACGGTGGCCATGTTTGCATTTCCCAGCTGTCTAGATGTGGTCTAGCTAACCGGTTAGCTGTCCGTGCTACATTTGCCTCATTATAAAGAGTAAGAGCCGCGAACAGTCGTGCCAACGCCTTAACACCGGTTAAGTGTACGTTGCAATGCCGGTTCACTCCCGGGAGAAGAAAGAAAATAACCACGAAGAAATGGAGGTGGATTTTCCCGAGCAGGACGGCAGTAGTACAGACGAGGATGACACTGTTAGCTCGTCCGTGTCTGAAGATGGAGACAGCTCGGGTAGGAAAAAATAGGCCTTAAATATAAACTCCCATACACAGCTCATACCCGTGTTAACATGCTTGTATTTCAGACAGATGATACCCAAAGGCACTGCTGCTGAAACTTAACCGACATTTAAATCTCAGAGGCGGTTTGAGTGCAGGAGAAATAATGTTGTTAGTGTTGCTATGGAGGTCAAATCTGTCATGTTTTCATTTGAGCAGAGATGGATGATGAGGACTGTGAAAGGAGGAGGATGGAGTGCCTGGATGAGATGACCACCCTGGAGAAACAGTTCACAGACTTGAAAGAGCAGTAAGTTTATTTCCAAGTTGTTGCCAGCAAAACATAGCCGGGGCCTTACACTATCAGCTCTGTATAAACTGTACACTGGACAAGGGGTTGTGTGGTCCTTATCATCACATCTGGCTAGGATGCTCTGACACAAGAAGATACTGGCTTGTGCCCCCGTGCGGTTCCATTAATCACTATGATATACTGCCAAAGTAGGCATGTTTGCATTCTGTAGTCAACAGGGTGCACTGAAATCTCAGCTAGTGGTTGATAGGTACGTCTGGCAGCCGAACCCCAGATCCTCCTCAGGATACTTTTGCCAGGTCAGGATACTGGCAAAAATATTGTCTATACTTATGGTCAGTTATTATGGTAAAACCTGGCTTGTAAATGTAAGAAGTTTTAAAAAAAAGCTTTAATAACTGGCCTACTGCCGAAACAAAATATGAGGTTCTTGATAAATAAGGGAGGATTTTAGCGTGCACATTTTTTTTTTTTAAAGTTCCTGGACTCACAGTAATGCTACAGTGACATCTCAGTTTCAGGCTTAGCAATCAGTGTTCACTGCATTCTTATTTTTGTTATTTAGGTTGTATAAAGAGCGTCTTAGTCAGGTGGACATCAAGCTGCATGAGGTAATGGCTGGCTGTGCTCAGGAATATCTGGAACCTTTAGCCAACCTGCAGGAGAACATGCAGATCAGGACCAAAGTGGCCGGTGAGCAAATGCTGCAGTCAGCCCTGCTGTCATGTATTTATTTACACTTTTTGTAACTTCCTTTGTCTGTGATCCTGTTTGAATTTTCTTAAAGACCAAAATGCTGCTCATTTTCTTCAATGTTTGCATTTGCTTAAGAAACTAGTGCAGTTCTGATTGTCTGCTGTAAAAAATGCCACTTGCTGTTTTCCTTGGATTAATTGACCGTCCATGTTTGCTGCAGGGATCTACAGAGAGCTCTGTTTGGAGTCTGTGAAGAACAAGTACGAGTGTGAGATCCAGGCTGCTTGTCAGCACTGGGAGGTGAGAGAGCTGCATATGAATTAGTAGCCAAATTGGCTTCAGAGTCCAAGTTAAAATACAGATTATTCAAATGGATGATTACCTCTACAGAGCTGTATATCCACTCAAATTGTGCATGTTTGGATTTTTGGCACTGTAAGCACTATTCAAATGAATAAAATTCCTATGATGGAGACAAGGTCAGACAATTACCTGTATGTGTGAACTCTTTTTTTTTTTTTTTTTTCTGTCTATTAGAGTGAGAAGTTGCTGCTTTTTGACACTGTGCAGAGTGAACTGGAGGAGAAAATCAGAAGACTGGAGGAAGACAGACACAGTATTGACATTACCTCAGGTACTAACGGGCTGCAAGCAATGGCAGTTCAAATGATGTGTTTATTCATCATTTGCATTTAGTTTAATCTGTTACACTTGGGAATTTATTGTTTTGAGCAAATACTAAATATTAGTAGAGAACATTTAGTGATGCTAATGGATATTCAGTATTGCAAATATATAAATGGACAACATTTGACATTTGCAGGGATTATCTACAAAACATATGCAACAGAAGAAAGTGACACACACGCACAGCACTGTCCCATGCTCTAATCTGTCCTATTCCTTTCCCAGAGTTGTGGAATGATGGATTGCATGCACGGAAAAACAAGAAAAAAGACCCGTTCTGCCCTGTGAAGAAGAAGAAGCCTGTTGTTGTTTCTGATATCCTTTTTCCTCTTGTCCTCTCCTTGTCTTGCCTTTTTTCTCCCATCCGTCATGTGCAGCACATTTTCTGTGTCACCCCAGTCTCTCGCTGTTTAAGACAGATGTTTCCTGCCACTCGTCAGTGGAGTTTTCCTCAACCTTTTTCTTACGGCCTTATATCGTTTACATGCTGCAAGATCTAGACATTCTTGAAGACTGGACTGCAATAAGAAAGGTGTTATTTTTTTAAGTGGACATACTAATCATGTGTTAAATTAAATGAATCTGAATTATTTATTTATTTTTTTCCCCATTTTCCACCCCCGCTGCAGGCAATGGCATCACTGGGGCCACACAGGGTGAAGGTGGATGGTAAGAAGTTTTCATCATTTTTTTTTTTTTTTTTGTCGTAATGTTGCTCTATAGCTGTGTCTCAATGTGAGTCGGCAATTGCGTCACACTGTCGCGACATGGTTTCAGAGGCTCCTTCAAGTGTGGCTGACAGATGTAGCTGTTTTTCCCCAGACAGCCCCTGGCAATTCTTTGCACTTAGCTGTCAAACAGAGAATACGGCAACCTCAGAACTTGTGGAAAAGAGTGTTACAAAAAACCCAAGGGGGCTTAAAACCTTACATATTTGCAAAAACCTGTTAAGTTGTATGATGTCATTGATGTTATATGGCTAGTTAACCGCTATCTCAGCTGCCTGCACAAAACTGGGAACAGCTGGTGACATAAATAGGAAGTCATCCTTATACCAGTCTTTATTTCTTTTTGACCTTTGCAGTCCACATGGCTACATGGCTTTTACTCTTACACTGCCTTTACCCTTGCTCCCTCTCCTGACTCCCCATCTCTTCCTTACTCACTTCTTTCTTTCTTTGTCTAGTCAAGTCTGACAGACATCACCATGTGGCACGGTCTGAGGACGGACGCCTTTTCTATGACAACCAGTGGTACTGCAGGGGACAGGCCATCTGCATCAACAGGAAGGACGAGTACCCGACTAGGTGTGTGTGAGTGTGTGGGTGGGTGGGAAAAGGGTGCAATGAAGAATAGATTGCTGTGTTTTAGAATAAGACACAGCAAGGATTTCGTATCCAGGGAGGCGTGCATGAGTGTTCTCACCTGCAAATTTCTGACAAATTGTGTGCGTAATGGCTTGTGGGTGGATTTAAACAAAGACTCTCAGTCTCCGTGATTGTGATTGTGCGTTCTGCTCTTTGTGTGGTGTCAGGACAGGATGCACAGTGAATAGAGGCTATGCAGTGAGTGTTTCACACCACACCGACACCTGCCTCAGCATTGCAAAACAAATGCAACAGGTGGCCATTTATGAATGGGTACAGCTGTGATACTGAGATCCATACAAATCACCAGTCAGCCAGTCAGTGGGCCGAGGTCTTGAAAACATTCCCACCAATGAAGCTTACTGACACATTCAGATAATGCCTGAAAGCAGACAGCAGATGATGTGTGGCTGAGTAACATGAATAAATGAGTGCAGAGACTTATCAAATCCACATATATACAAAGCAAGAGGGCTCACTGAGTGTTTTGATGAGAATGAAAAAAGTATGAATTGGATGCTATTACACGATAAGTCCAACTGAACCTTCATCATTGAAACACCAACAGAGGAGATGTATACGACACAGCTCAGTGAAACTTTTTTACCTGCGACGTTTTATGTTAGTGTAGCTTCACTTAAGCACATGTGGTTCTCTTTTCATCAGACGGCCTTTTCTAGGCCTTGCTGTGAAAAACCAAGGGAGGCAGTGGAATTTAACCCTTTTATTCATCAGCTTAGTCTTCAAGCATGGGATTATTATGCATTACAGTGTTTACCCTCTGTATAAATTGTGGTTTAGTGTTATTAAGACTTATTTTTTTGTCTTTGTGTCACACAGTGCCATCATCACCACTATCAACAATGATGAGGTGTGTTACAAACGACTGGACGGCACCAAGTCAAAGCTGTATGTCTCCCAGCTGCAGAAAGGCAAATGCACTATCAAGCACTCATAATACACACAAACACACAGTGCAAACACCATTATTGTTCTCTCTCAACTCCATGTTGTATCTTTCTACGTGCTTGCCATATGTACACACATACACACACACACACGCACACACAATCAAATCCGATCCACTTTCTTTGTATGAGTAACACCTAAAGAAACTGCATTTAAACAGCTGACCCATCCGGTCTAAGGAGATGGTGTTTTCTGTAAATATGTATATGTATGTTGATATTATCGAGAAGGTCACAAAGTGTCATTTTCTCTGGAACTGAGATTAATGCAAAGTGCTGCTAAAAAAAAAAGAAATCAAAGAGTGAAAAGAAACAAAATGGAGCAGTAGTGAAATGTTAACCTCTGAGCTCAGTCGTGTGCCTTTCTGAGACAATACAGTGTCTCAACTAATGGGGAATCAAAAACACAAAAACTCCCAATGCAGTGACGCCTTATTTTGTTAGCACCAGGAGGACTGAAGCAGATTGGTGAACAAGTGGGTAATAAAACCCTGACCCAGGTGAGGATGCTGTCAGCTGTTTGCTGGATGCACAAGTGAGACTTGAATTTCATGCTCCATAGAGCCTATTAAATCTGTATTTGGATCCCTAGGGAACCCAGCTTGAGACGTTTTTGATTTTAGTTTTTAAAAAAATACGCAGGTGTCTGTATGGAGCTGGAGCTGGAGAATTTTTTTTTTTTTTTTTTAAATAAATGATGATATTGTGAACGCTATGAGTTTAAGCTATTCAAGAATACCCCAGGATTTTGATAAAACCCACTTTGGGGAGTCGGCGTATTAAATGATTGCTTGACGTTTTGATGATTTAGTGTAATTTCCCAGCACTACATCTAAGTTCAAACCTTCTACACTAAGCAAAACTTAACAGGTAGGATTAAAAAAAAAAAAAAAAAAAAAACCAACATGCAATAATCGTATGAGCCTCGTAGATAAAGGTGACAGTTTTTCTTTGTGTTGACTTTACTGCTATTCTTCTTTCCGTATCTTTTGTCACATGGCTATATGTCTGCTAGTGCATAGAGTTCAACATTTAAAGGCAATATCTGGCCATCGGGGTTAGTCCTCATTGCCGTCTTCTGTCTTTACCTATAGTCAGAAACATGGATAAAAGTGATTCACTATATGTAGCTATACTTTGATTTGCACTTCAGTGTTAGGTGGGGAGTGTCAACACAACCCATACACTGACTATGTCTAAGTTGAAATCTACTGGAATTTTTCTTTAAGGTAAAAAGACTGCAAATTTTTTCTGTGGCAGTGGACTCACAACAGTCTTAAATGTATTATTCATAGTGCCATTATTAAGCGTCTATTATTTTTGTCATTCATTCTACTCTGCATTTCATACAGTGGCTGAAAGGATCGGTTATTAGGCCTTGCAGTGTCAGTGTTTCATTTTTTATTTAATTTTTTTTAAAGCAACAAAAGGATTCGCTGTTCTGTTATGTACTTCTCGTTCTCACTTGTCACTTCTTTGTCCCTTTGCTGGCAGTAAAATGTCCTTCAGCATGGATATCAATACAAAGTACAAAGAGAAAGTAAGGTTAACAGATTTCCTGTGTAATCCCACAAATGTAAAATGTGTTTGAATCAGTGAGGGATATACTGGGGAGACACTGCTTTTATTTTTTCATGTTGCAAACACATTTCAAGGTATTGCCTACCAACAGTATTGTAAAGAGCGCTGCTTGAAACATTATATCATTAACCTACACAAGTGTGTCAGTGAAGCCTGATGTAGAAAGCAATGAAAAGAATTATTGTGTTGTGTTTTTCTTTTCTTTTTTTTTGTTTCCCTTTTTAAATGAACCGTGGTTGTTTTTTCACGTTAGAGGTAGAGTAAAACAGGATGTGCCAATACTTGTACAGCTTTGATTTTGTTTTTTGTCATTTGAAGAGATGAGCCCGACCATAAACAATTCATACAAAAACGGTGTCTTACTTTGAGTCAAATTGTGTTTGTGCTGTACTTGTAAAAGCTTTCTGCCTGTGCTTCTTGAAATCGAGGCGTCTGTGCATTTAGGTTATGACACCAACCCCCACTGTTCTTTCAGTTAAACTGTGTCCTTTTCTTCAATACAAACAGCTTATTTTTATAAAAGAAATATCAAAGTTTTCCATAGGACTTCAATAACTTTATTAGACTTTGCCTGCCATGCACAAAACCTCAGATCAAAATGTATATAATACTCCAGTGCACAAAGGGAGAAAGTCCCTGATAGTGCTTGACCCTGACTACACTCCTCTGTGACAAACATTCTGCTTATTTAAGAGAGAAATGCAAAGCTAGTCCTATTTAATCATTGTTTGTGTTATGCTGTGCTGTTCAACCCTCAGTCACTTATTTCTGCCAGAGGGCCACTTACTAGATTAACACCACGTGCTGGTATTGATTCTGTGTGATCTCCCCTTTATTCCACATCCACCTGCCCTCCAGCCTATTTTGATACTTCATCCACAAATACTGCTATTATTGATTGATCTATTGGGAATATTGATCAGATGGGGCCGTGTGGCCAGTAAGTCAAACCATGAAGTTCTTGAAACAGGTCTTGCATTGTCCAATCCAGCTCCTTGGACTCACGTGATGCAGTACCCCAGCTCTGGCCAGAAGGTGACAGCAGTGCTCCACGATGCAAAGCCTGCAGCCTCTGCACTAGATGAGAGGAGGGAGGTAGTGGGTGAATCTGGGACACCCTGCTGCTGAAGCTTTCCAGCTGATGAGCGAAAGAGAGAGGGAGAGAACCGGCATAAAGGCACAGTTTGATCACCACTCACTGGCCACGTCTGCTACCGCAACAGAGAGAGAGAGAGAGAGAGAGAACGAGGAAAATCCCCATCACCACGTCAAAGGCAGTAGCAGAAGCAGGCAACAGGCCCGTCTGTCTCTGTACACAGCAAGCAGCATCCCTTGAGAGCCTCCCTCGAATCTGCTTTACACCTTCCTGTACGCACATGCAAGCACAGGGGTCAGAAATTGACGTGACACACAGATACAGACGCAACAAAAATGGGATTCCTTGTTTGTTGTCTGGTTTTGTGTGCAATGACACTGGTTGAATCTGGTGCTTGCTCATAGGTTCTAGAGGGTTCTGGGGGCTGCTATTTTGACAAGTCACGTCCTTATGCATAGGGCAGGCCGGCCATCTTTGGCCCCATCCATTCTTAATGAGTAACTAGAACTGGAGGGTCATTGGGCCATGTTTACTGCAACACTGGGGCTAATTAGACCGTGAAAGTGTCACACTGTGCTAAATTACTTATATCCCTGCCCCTCTGTGCAATGTACATGCGCCTGTCCCTTTTCAGGAGAGTGAGACTGATGATTCAGATCTCTTTGTGCATGCATGCACGAGCGGTGTGCCAGGCTTTGGTGTAGGCGTGTGCCTTTTGATCCCGAGCGTCTAACAGAATGGTATATGCATACTTCCATAAGTTAGCATTAAAGGAAAGAGGCAAGCTGTTCCTCATCGGAATTGACAAGGACAGAAGGACAAACGGACAGTGGGGTGGATTCAAATAGACAGTGCTGCATCCTGCATCATGCTTCTGAGAGGAGCCTGGTCTCACCTCTCTTGGGCAATAGCCTCGAATTCTGTTTGTGTTTGCTATTCCGTCCGTAAAGCTGTTTCTGCATCTTATTCTGTCTCGGCCATTCTTTCATCTAGTCGTTTGTTTGTTTAAGATGGGGTCAACTTACTCCTTTCAGTTGTGAAATTAAAAGCCGGTGTGGCTTTTTGTAAGTTAGACTTTATAAACTTTAAATACACATTTTAAAGATAAATGCCTGGCGATATTAAATCACAAATTGTTTTGAGTGGGACAACAGCCACAGCCTTTTTTTTTTAATTTTAGTTTCCCATTTCTTTTCTATGTTTGTTACCCTTCAGCAGATGTTTGTCAGTTTTTTATAGTATTGTTCTCTTCTGTCGGGTTACGCTATTAAGTGATTCACTTTTGAGAATCTTCAAAGGTGACAAAAGCCTAGTAAAGAAAAACGTCACATTCAACACTAACCAGTAAGTACAACACTTTAAATGTCCTTCTTTATGGTTTACTATTTAGTTTTTGGGAAAGCAGAAAAAGTTTTCAATTTAAGGTGGTACTCATGGTGGAGAATAGACAGAAGGAAAACATCGAACACTTTACATGTTATATATCAACCTACGCACAACTAAGAAACTCAGCATCTACCCATCGGCTAATTTTGGTGCTGCTTTTGCCAGCATTGTGCATCGTCTGCAAACCTTCTTTTCAGTATGCAACGATTTTCTGTGTCCCTTCATTGTGGACTTCCATCTGTGATTGAAGACACACGGGCACGTGTCACACCTGTTCTAGGAAGCTTGTGGCGCATTTCCTTGGTCCTCGAATGAATGAAGGCACATAAGCTTGTAGCTACCACTATTCACTGGCACAGTACTTTACTTTGGACCTTGTGCTTCGAGACAGAGAGGATTCATCAACAATTTACCACAGTTGTGTTGGGGAAGCATAATCGGAGAACTACCTCTTCTCCTATGTAGAGGAGTTTATACACATTGAAGAGGTGCCTAAATAAAGTTGTACCTAAAGGTGAATAGGTTATGTGCCCTTTAGTACAACCCACACTTCACACTTGTTGAAGGCATTAGTGTATCTTCAGACATGACTTTCATTTTTAGCCAAATGTATGAGTGCAGAGTGGGTTAGTGTGCTTTTAAAACACAACCCTACAGAGAAATGGTATGAAAATGCATCATCTGTGCCCTCTGTGTCCCAGCGTTGGTAAATTCCCTTTGGCTCATCCATTGGCTGTGCAAAGGTACGTTCGAAGGACCCCCCCCCCGACCGCCTGTGTATACTTAAAAATGAGTGAAATGGCAACGTTGGTGTCCTAATGGAACATCTGCAAGGAACATCTGTGTGTTTTTTTAAAAAAAAAAGCTGGATCTGGTTCAACATTTTCTCCAGCGCTACACGGTGCTACAGCGACTCTTCTGCTCTTTAAGGAAGCTCAAGCTTGTGGCACAGATATTTGCCAGCGTGAAAACTTTCAACTCTGTCTCACCTTGCGTGAATTCAGTCCTAAACCAGAATTGCTCTTGCAATTGTGTCTTATACCTTCCACATCAAAGACCAATATGGTGGAGCATTTAACTTTTGCCTAATTACTGCTCACTTAACAATTGGTGGAGCCTTGTTACTTGGATTGGTATAGTTTGCTCTCTTATACTTTCCCCTGAGTAGCCTGGTTGGCACATGCTCCCGTGTAAATGCATAATCCATGATGATGAGCGGCCAAGCTGTCGGAGCTCTATGTGGACGCTGCTCACAGAAAATTGGTTTAAATGTGCTCCGTTCAGTTGAGTCAGTGCAAAAAGCGGATGTGTTACTGAAAGGAGGAAATCAATTGGGACGAAATTGAGAAACTATATGCTTTTGGACAGTGATGCTTATGTCTTGCCTACACTGTGGCGTTGGAACTTAAAAATTGACCTTTGGCATTTGTCTAAAAGCTAATTATAACAAATTAGTTCCTATCAGATAACAGAGCTGGAAAAGCTAATTTCTCTAGTTATAAATTTTTGAATTCATAGCTTTGAAACTGAGGAGCTCGAACAGGCCTGTGCCTGTACGTGTCAAGTTTACTTAGCTGACCAGACAATGTGTCAGTATCACCTTCCACCTCCACACCCACTGTCCTCAGACAACATACTGTATATCGTCATTATGTCAGGTCTGATATGCAAAGTAGCCTCAGCAAACACTGTAGTGAAGCAGAGGCCGATGGGATGGTTTTCTATGCGTGCTCCTATAAAGGACGCGTGTTTGTGTCCTCCTCTGTCTGCCTTTGTGCGCCGGGATGGGCTCCCCAGCTACTGGCATGACTGTTGCAATGATTTGACATGGAGATGGTATCAAGTTCAGCATCACCTCCCCGACCAGATAAAAATGCGCACACACACCTCTGGCAGGCTCATCCCCAAATTCTCCGTGCGGGCTCAACATGGAAATGTAGTCAAATTGCCAACTGGCATTAGTGACAGGATAAGAGTCTACAGAGACTTGGTAGTCAGGGCACCTCTCAGGCATGTTACTGGTTTCTTTTCTTGCAGGTTATGGCTGTTTTTAATGTATAAAAGCACACGTGCATTACTGTGTGTATACATGCAGGCACATACACGTTTCACTTGAAAGTACATTTGAATGAGCGTCTGCTTTGTACTTATATCAGGCTGTGTATATTTATGCTGGATGCAGAATCGGTGGAGTGGGAAACAGAAAGCTCACCCAGCCATTTGGCTGCAGTCCTAATTGGCTGTGTACTACTGACAGGATGCTGACAGAGCACATCGCACAGACAGGTACTCTGTTTTTCTGTTTCATCTTCTGAGTTTTCTGAAAATATTTCCTCTGAGGAATTCCCTCCTCTGCTTATTTTGAGGAATACAAAAAAAAAAGAAAATCTAAAGTAGTGTCCTTTGACAAGTTACAAAGCTTGTTGTTTCTCCAGCATTTGGATACAGAAAAAAGGAAAATGATGAGCCTGGAGATGGGCCAGCCTTAATGAGACTGTTCTCTGGTGCTTATTGGGTCTGGATGGTTACTGTTCGGTGACTTGCTCGGTCTCCGAGGCCTGTGTGAGAAAAAAACACTTCAACACGCTCACGTCTACGCAGTTTCATAAACACGAATAAGCAGTCGCACAGCAACAACACAAATGTGTTTATGTGCACTCGAACATCACTACAGAGTGCTGCCACTTGTCATAATGGCATACTTGACTGCGGGGAGCGTATATGCAAACGTTAACTCGGGGCTTGAAAGACGTGGAAAACACGTAAGCAACATTTGAAGCAAAGCATGTCTCAAGACGAGAGCGATTACCACCTCGGGCTGCTTTTACCCAACACAATATCACTCTATACACTGCTTTCTGTCTCTTATTCACGAGTCTACAATCGCTTCAGTTGTCATTGTGTATACTGCGTACACATTGTGTATACTTGATGTGACGTTATGTCATACACTGTATGCCTTACAGGTGTAGCTATGCTCAGCCATGTTGGCAAAGGGGATATCATGCTTGTGCTCTCAGGGATCCCAGGATGTTAAACACCTCCGCTCAAAAGATAGTTACCTAAGGTTTGCCCAGGTCTGTTCTTGCTCTTAATTGTGTCATTTTACATAAAGTAAACTTTTTCATAATTTTCTGATGTTACACACACACACAGTACTGCAGATACTGTCTGCAAATTACATCATCTACCCGAGCCCACGAAGGTCTCGGTGGAATCCACGCTGACAGTCTGCACTAGAAGGACACCAGCTGTGCTAAAATACGTAAGCTGGACAATTGTTTCACGCATTTCAAGTGTATATATTGTTAATTTCAACATCATCTGACACTGTCAATGTGAAGCGGTTTCACTTTTTCATGCTTTTCACCCAAATACAACGAGGTAGCTCTTCTTATTGCTGTCGTGTTGCTGTCGTGGCCTCACACAGTGTAGAAGTGGGAGCGTGTCCATAGTGCTCACATGTTTCCGTTCATGTTGGCCATAAATACGAGTTCACTGTGAGTTTAATCAACAGCAAGTGTTATGACTATGTCACTAATTGCTACTGCTTCTTTCAAGGATTGTTCCCGAACAAGCAGGAGGCTCGTGGGAGGCTGTGCATTGAGAGCTGCTGAAGCATGCTTAATTTCTTAAAACTGGAGGGAGAGTTTAAAAGGTGAAACTGCTGTTGGGTTGTGTGCAGGGAGGGAAGCAGACGAGAATCAGGGGATGACCCCACACTTTCAAGTACAGTCTCTGTCTCCTTTCTTGCTGCTGTGCTCCCTCCTCTCAAAATGCCTCTTTAATTTTACATCACTCTATGCACGCTGGAGCTTTTTCTTTCTCTCTTACATTCTCTTTCACTCCTAAAGCCCAGTCCCTCTGTAGATTTTACATTTATAAATGAAGCCTTTTAGATGAAGCTCTTTTTGTACCTAAAACTGATGGTTTTCCTTCCAAATATCACCTTTTACTTGCTAACATTTGTATGACTTCACTGTAAAGTACAATAATCTTTTGGTTCCATTCTGTTTTTTTAGAAAAGTCGCTGACTGAAAAAGATGGCTTAGAAAGGAAATGACTTGAGACTTTAAGGACACAGAATCACCTAAGTTCAATTTGCTGAGAGTTCACTTCATGCTGCTATAGATAGGTTTAACATTTTGAAATATTCAGATGATGTTTCAATTTTAATAAAGCTCTGCTGCCGGAACCGCTAATACCCACTGAGCAAATAGCATATGACGTCATGTAAGATGACATTCTTTTGAGATGTGTGTTTGTGAATTTTTTTTATATTTTGGATCGGTGCGGGTGTGGCATAAGTCCGTATTATACAACTCATGGGATGACTAATGCCATAAAAGAAAATGTGCAGAGCATATTACTAAGTTAATCACAACAAATATGTGTTCGTGTGCATATGTTGTTTTTAAGTGGACCCTGACCACACACGCATTAACAGCAGTTAGCACTCATTAGACTGCACATCATCCCTCAGACAATTTATGCAAACAGTTATGGTCATAGCACTTGCCCCATTGGAATACGGTTATTTCTTGGCTTCAGATATGCAGAACAGTTACAGTGAAAGAGTGGCTCATTGGCTCAGAATCACACCGCCCACATGGATCCTTTGGTGTTGGCCTCACTTGCCCTTAGTCAGATCACAACAGGTACAGTAGCTCAAATTGGGAACTGTTTGGTTCATGTATGTATGTGAGTGTTATCTTTACGCTGACGTCTGTTGATTATTGCTTCACTTGTCCATAAAGTATAAATATCCATCCTGTGGTATCATCCTAAACCTGGGATGTCTCCAATTTGCTCGGGCCGAAAACCCCACGATTGATAAAATTAAATTTCCATAAAATAATATTTTGCAACTCCAAGATAGCTGAAGCTAAGGAAAGTTTGGTGTTCTTGCTTCAAAAAAATGACCTGAAGATCTAAAAATGAATGTCGGAAAGTTCACTACTTTTGGTCCAGAGGGAAATATTTTCCGAACAATTGAATAGATTGCCACACCAAATTTGCATTCATGTTCCCCAGAGCATGAATCCCTGAGACAATAGCGTGGTAAACACTGTACTTTGTTAACATCAGTAAAGCTGTTTTCAGACATGTACTGCAACACTATCTAGACATTACCCAAGAGAGCAGTGTGTGAGAGCACAAAGGTCTGAATCAGTTGGACTAGACATAGGAAGCAGACGAGAACAAACTCAGTACTTCCTCCAGTGTGGCCACTCTTGTGAAAGTGGTCTAAAACCCCCCACTGGGAACATCCCGCTAGACTAATAGTTGCAGATTAATTGGCTGATTGTTGTGTCTCCGGTTTATTGTTTTAATGAACTGACTTCTTCCAGTAGGATCCGACAAAAGTTTTTATAACTGCACATGTGCATCACTTTTGTCTCACACGCTGATTTTATTTGTCAGTGATATTTGGAATCTGTCCTCTGAGCCGTACTGTCACAAGTATGTTTGGGGCAAACTAATAATTGCAAGTGAAGGCTACACACAATGCACCGCTGGTTTCCAAAAACTGAGTCCCACTTGTGTCCGTGTCACAGGCGTTTCACTCCCAACACCACATCAAATGCACAGCTGTGAGCTGAGCAACGCTGCCAGAGGATCACAAAGTATAGCCGTAATACGAGGGTACTTGTCGATGTCTGGAGCCATAGGCTTGGCCTCGTCACAGCTCTCTGAAGCTGACATCCGATTGGCTGTCATCTCCGTTTATTATCACGGGTCTGCCTCTGGGCTGTCATCTAGCTACTGTAGCAATTCACAACAGCCAAGTTGAGAGGCAGGTGTTGAGCACGTGGCACAAAGCCATCCCAGGACACGAGGAGAAGCACTGACTCATAAGAACAAGCGAGAGCACGATGTACAATTTTCCCAAATCAGTTCATTAGGTTGTGCAGAGGTCAAGCTCTGTGTATAGGTGACAGGCTAATAATGTGAAAGAGACGCTGCTGTTTACATAACTCAAACTCACTGACTGTGCTCAGCGTTGACACGTTCGAATTTCATTCGAGGACAGATGCTGCAACATCACAAAGTTACCAGAAATGTCAAGTGAAGGAAAAGTGAAGGTGCGAATATCGGTACCCACCAGCCAGACCATGTGAACATGAAAGCATGTAGGTGAAAACTGAGTTTGTGCTGTGTGCGGTTACAACGTTTGGATGAACGAGGCGGGATGTCGGAGGAAGACAGATGGAGAGAAGAGCCGCCACCACGCTTGAACACTACACAGCACGACTGTATTGTGTGTTTTTGCCCGATGGGGATTTCTGCGCTGATGTCTGAGAATTCTGTTGCGTCTTCAGTAGTGTTGGGCATCATGAATATTCATGGGTCCTTGTGTCTTTGGTTAAAGTCTTGTGTTGTCTCAGAAGGGGCGACTGTCTCCAATCTGCTTCAGATATGAAAAGACATAGACGCTGGTAATTATGTGATCTCCATGGATATATTTCTCAAGTGCCTGTCTGCACCTGTGCCATTTCTGCTTTACCTTACAGAACATAAACACACACACACACACACACACACACACACACACACACACACACACACACACACACACACACACACACACACACACAATATGTGAATGTGTTAAAAAGCAGCCCTCAAGCTCTCTGTTTATAAATAAGTAAGTAGAATTTCCTGTCCAACAGTGGCTCCAATTGCCTCAGCCCAGCCCATCGCTTTCAGTTGTTTTTTTCCCTTCACGTGGTCTTCTGTAACACACACACACACACACACACACACACACACACACACACACACACACTATTATCACCCTTTGGCTTAACAGGCCTACTTTCACCTCCAGCTGCAACAGCGCTGGTATGCCTGCATCTTCCATTCTTACATAACCCTCGGAAGGAGGCCATGCAGAGGAGCAGGCTCATTCTGTCTTTATGTGCTGGCTTTGAGTGTCAGTGATGCCCAGGGCTGCGTGTTAAGCCCTGCAGACTGCGCACTGGAACACACATAAAGACAGGATGCCCTCAGAGCAAAGAGCAGCCCCCTTCTACCTGACCCGACCGTCTACATACGCGTTTACAGCAGAAATGAATTGCCTGATGTGTTTATGAAACATTCTGTTCCATTTAGTCAATAAACTAATGCAGGGGGGCTGGGAGAGGACTGAAAAAGGGGCTTTTATTGTGAAATGGATGCATTCTTTAATGGTTTTGGAGAGAGAGAGAGACTATATTAACAGGAAGATGCAGAGAAAAGCGGGTACGAAGCACTAATGGAATCCACCATCATCCAATCACTGTCATCCAAATAAGTCTGACAGGCTTTTTATAGTGACATATTTGGTCTGTGTCTGAGGAGATTATACCTGTACGTGGCCTGAACTGTGCCTTTATTACTGCAGAATAATATCGTGAGTGAGCACTTCCAAAAAGGTTGAAAGCGAGATTTTCCAATGGGGTTATTAGGAGCACACCTGTCTTTATTAATGCTTTATCAGCTCAGAGCTAACAGCAGCATATAACAGCAGATAATTCCAGCTGGGTTTGAACACCCGGACAAATCTAGCACTTATCAAAAACTCAGCTGTTGCTCACCGCAAGAAGGGTTCATGCTGTGCAGAAGTTGTTTTCTGAGCTTGCTTGCATACAGTTTGCATGTTTCCCTTTCTTAATGTGGATTTCCTCCGGCTGTCACATTTCCTGCAACATTATACAGTACAGATAAGCAGATTAGCTGAATTGGAGGCTAATAAGTTTCCAATAGGTGTGAATGTATTGGGTTGTGCTGAGATGAGACTGTTTTTTGTTTTTGTTTTTGTTTTTTTGTTTTTTTTTGGCAGAAAATGTATTGATTTTATTTGTTTAAGTAATTTATTAAGCAAAAACGCTAAATGCCTGCTGGTCCCAGTTTCTCAAATACAGAAGTTACAGATTGTTATGCATGAACTGAAAATCTTTTGGCTTTCAGCAATTTAAGAATCTTTGTTATGGCCCACAAACCAATGTGCAGAACACCTTCTGCTGTGGCGACACCCTGAGTGGACGAGCCCAAAGCCGTTCATTTGATCCCGTGGTTCTTGTTTGGAGTATAGGGACATGTTTCTCTGCTTCTGCCTCGTATTTTTCAGCTCAGGTGATGTCATCTGATTGCTCTTTTACACTGAGGCCGTAGTGTTAGTCGACCTGCTTCTCCAGAAATCCTGGAGATGATATCCTCTTAGCTAAAAACTGATGGAATCGACGGGAACTTTTCAACTGAAAGCAGAGAAATGCCTCCGTATACTTTGATTGACACACACAAAAAAACTTTTTCACTTCTCAAATGCAAATTGCTCAGTGATACTAACCCTGCAGCCATGTTTAATGAAGCAAATATACATTGCAGTATTCCTGGTTCCTGGTCGTCAGCCTTTGCTCCATCACTCACCTCACTTCCTATCATGTCTGTTACTGGTGTTTGTGGCTCTATATGCTGTTGGGTCTTATTATAACTCTTCTGTGTCAGTGACCCTGGTTGAGCCCTGTGCCTCCTGTTCGCCTGGGCCGTGCGCCTGTTGCCCTTTATTTCCCCCTCTCACTTGTTGCCTGTCTCCTGAGGTTAAATGTGAGCGAGTCTCTGAATGTTGGCCCGCGCTGAGCTCTAACCACAGCCCGGTGAGTTCACCTGCTCACACCAGACTGCAGCCCCTCCATTATTCATCAGCCATATCAGGTGACCTCTCATAAACACTCTGTTATCATTTAGGATCCGGTGTCTCATTAGTGGTTCGTTCACCTTCGTCAACTATTGCTTTTGTGACCGCCGACTCCCCGCCGTTACCCGACCAATTGATCCTTGGCTGTCTGTCATTCGCCAGTCAGCGCCTCAAGCTGTTGTGATTGGCCCTCGCTGAAGACTCCAGGTGCTCGAGCGGAAATTGAAGCCGCCTCAGCCGGTGGTGGTGAGGTTCAGCAGGCCACTGCCTTGGTCTCAGGTTTTGGTTTTTAAAGTCCCCCGTGGTAACTGGGGATGATGTGCATTTCTTTCACGCTACACAACACTCCCAATCCACACTTCCCAAGACACAAAAATGTGCATATGCAAAAAAATTCCTAATAACCAAAGTAAAAGTATATTTTTACTCCCCTTTGTTGTATCGGTTTAGCCTTAAGGGTCCCTCCCATTCTTGTTATGCCATTTTGTTTTACCTTTGCTGTTATACCAAAAGTAATACCAATGGTAATATTTTACTGGCTACATCTGGGAATTTGGTGACATAGCTAAAATAAATTCAGTCGGTTATTGAGATTTTAAAGCTGCACTAATCAATATTTCCTATTTATAAAATGAAATACTGTGGTGACTCAGCTTCACCTGTCGCATAAGCCCAGTTTGTAATGAGGAGTAATCTACTACAAGGAGTCGACCCTGTTACGGGTACCTTTGCAAAAATTGGGAGAGGATATGGTGGTGGAATCAGTAAAAAGATGAAGATGGGACTATGGTTGCACGGAGGGTGGGACGATCTCTGAAAAGCCGAATGACAGGAACAGTTACTTTTTAAACACTGAACACTAAAGTGATTGTCTCAAAGAGAGTGGGGTGAATTGTTATCGGCCAGAAATCACGACAATACAGTTGAATAAAAATAATTTGACAGCATGGCAAAGGGGGCAAAGGCTTGCGGGGAATCCCAGCAGAGGGTTAAGGGCACAAGATTTACCAAAGCTTCATTACTGTGCACCAGGACCAACTGACTAACAGCATCGGTTAGCAACCAGAGCAGAGCAGAAAAAGTCTCAACAATTACTTTGAGAGCAACACTATTATAACATATACAAAATATAGATAAAATGAACACACTTCGTAAATGTACTAAATGTTCAGCTTATGAGCAGAAAGACATCTTGCAAACGTTAACCCCCTTACAGCATAACATTTACACACAAATGTATGTCAGCTCGTTTCATTATTTCCCCCCCCCCCCCCCCCCCATTTTGAGGTTCGGTGGCGCCGGCTTTATTTGTCTCAATGTCAGGCTGGGACTGGGCC
This sequence comes from Channa argus, assembly GCF_033026475.1. Lineage (NCBI taxonomy): Eukaryota > Metazoa > Chordata > Actinopteri > Anabantiformes > Channidae > Channa > Channa argus. Next base: position 16,874,095 of record NC_090213.1, on the reverse strand, counting down.
TTTATTAGATCCTCTGCTCTCTGCGACTGCGTTTTCAAAAACAAGCCAGAGAGGCTGCTAATTAAGGGGCCCGGCTGCTGTTTGTATTTAACGAAAGAATCCTTCTCATTAGTTTGCCAGGCATTAATTAGAGAGTAAAGGATAGAGAGAAGGAAAAGATGATGAAGTGACTGTGCTGTACATCAGTGAGGGTTTAATGACGACTGACCAGTCCTCCAAGTACGGTGTTATCCCTGCAAATCGATTATATCCATTGATCATGTCGGTCAGTCAATAGATATAATGTATTAGTTGTGTCTTTGGTTGTGGATGACAACAGCATCTTAACTCAATGGAATTGTCCAGATGGTGGAAATGGTTTTTTTTTTTTAAAGGACTTAGGGAGGCTTAGCAGAACATTATGCATTACAGAAATAAAACAAAATGGTGTTTCACTGGCAGCAAAATGAAGAGAATTAATAAGACATCTTAGCAATGGAGTCAGCACAAACGCTCTACTTTGAAACCCTACATTTGAGGCTAAATCCAAAAATGTACAGTGTAGAGCTTTGTGCGGTTATATAACCAAGCTGACAAGAAGGTCAGTGCTTTTTAAATTTCAAAAAAGTGTTGCAGGTGGTTAAAAAGTCCGATTTCTCACTCTCTGTCCATCCAAAGGCACTTGTTTAATGTGATGTGAAACACTTAAAGAAGTGTTTTAATGGCGCCTTGTGTGGCTGTTTTTAACCTTATTGAATCCCGTGTACATTAACTGTGTCGGTTTTAGTTGAGTGATGTAAGAATAGGCCAAGGTCTGACAGGCCTCCCCAGCTCACGATGACTCACGTACAATTCTCAAAATTCATAGCCATCATTTGAAATCCTCTGAGAGCGCCCATCAAAGGAGGAAGATGATGGCATTACTATTTATATCCAGGTAATTCTCTGTTTTGAATCGTCCCCTGCTCATCCCTGTGGCAGGGGTTCGTTTGTGTGGGGAGATGAGGAGATGGAAATCTTTTGGCTGGGAAAACCATGCTCTTGTTGTTTCCAGTGGACAGGCGGCCATAGCTGGCCAATAAGAGCGGAATGCCAGCCGCCCACCTGGTGACTAGGCCTCTGTGTGGGTGGACATGGCGGAGAGGACGCTGCTGTTTTCCAGCCTTGTCTCCATGGTTGCATATACAGACTCTTAATCGTTTTCATATGCATTAGGCCTTACGAGTTGTAGGTTGCTCAAAACCAATAAATGGGTTTGCTGTGGTTCCTTAGTTTGTTAAACACATTTGAGCAAACATCTTTACATTAATTCAAAGTCATAGGTTCTTTGATTGGTAATTTTAAATAGTTTTATTTAGATGTTTAACAGGTTCATAGCTACATTAGCATTTGTTGGAGGTCGTGTTTCTGTCCATCTGTTGAATCTTTAGTGAGTCCAACTCAAACTCTTTTTGCTCCGTTTGTATTTTAATGAACTACTGAGGAAAACTAATCCTTTCTACCGACTCGGCACTCGACTGTGTTTACCTGAGTTGTCTATTTGCCATTGGGTAATGGCCGTGCGCGTGTGTGTGTTTGTTTATTTTGCCTGGGAATTAAATTGCTGATCGCTGTAAACCATTTTACTAAAGTTGCCAACTGTCAGCAGAGTTGTGCCATATTAAATGGTCCATGTAATACCATGATGATTTGTCACATTGTCAATATTGTGGTATTGACAATATAGCTGTGTGATGATGTGTTTGTGTTCATGCTGTCTCATCTCAGATAAGCCTCCAAAGAGAACAAGCCTGTTGAAGGGGATCAGGCAAAGATGCTGTGAAGTATCTTTTAGTACTTTATAGTATTTTTGAATCACAAACTGTGCTTGCTTTGCTCGAAAGACTGTATGTTGATGTTTGTCCTGGTCTGATTTGTGCTATTTTCATACCCCATTGTTACTGCACAGACATACTTGGAAAATATCATTATATATTTTTAAGACCACATTGTCGCCACATCCGCCACGAAACTGTAACATCCATGGCTCAATTCTATCCTCTTACAATTTCTGTCTTCCTCTCTGCAAATTTTATTTAATAAGACAAAAAATGCCAAAACAAAGACTAAAAAAAACCCCACTAATTGTCACGAAGGCTGTAATTGAAACACTGAATACTCCACTGATGACTGTGCCGGGTCATTTGAAGGCCAACCCGCACGTATTGCATCTCATCTCTGCCTCACACCTGAGGTGAACACGTGTTCATGCAGCCTGATGCTACTGTGCAGAAAAGCCTTGGCGTTGTGTTGAGAACAAGGCTTTTTCACTTGCTGACAGTTGGTCCTCTGTCAATCAGCGCAGCTCTGGATTAGCCTGTGCCGCGGCTTGGCTGACCGACCCATCCTAGGAACGAACGCTGTGCCCTTCGCTCACTGTCACCTGTCAGCATCTTTCACATATAATATAATACAAACGCAAAGCCTCTCCATTCCCATTCCCATCACATGTCTACTGTCTACCAACTACCTCTTGACAGCAGGTTTTTCTCTACCTCTTTTTTTTTTCTTTTCTTTATTTTTTTTACCCCCACAGCAAGAAATGTGGCCCTCGGCTCATCATAACAGGACAGAAAAGTCTGAGTCGGCTGGTTACCTCAGCCTTCTCAACACTCCGACACACTGTCAAGGCAGGATGAACTGACAGAAAGAGAGAGGGGGAAGACAGAGAGCTGGCTGGGGCTGAGGGGGTTACACAAACATGACGAACAAATAAGGGATCTAAGCATAAACCAGGCTGTCACAACAAATAGTCTGGCTAATTGAATTGTTCCTGGCAGCCCTGAGAGAGCACAGGCCATTTTAAGTTTAACTTTATTGAATTATTAAATCAGAAAAGGGGGACGTTAACATATAAGGGAACATTCTCCAGACTTGTTTAGCGAGAGGGAAGAGGGAATGGTGTTGTGGCTCTCTGAGCCACGCAGTTGAACAAGACTTGAAACAAGATTACTTCTGATAATTGTATTACTCCGAACTGCATCAGCGTAGATTGCCGTGTCTACATTACCTAAACCCCAGCCTATTTGCACTAATGACTTCTTTTGTGTCAAGGTACATTTGAGCTCTTTGTGTTTTGTTCAGACAGTGCGTATATTGGCAATGAATAATTAAAAAGTTAAGCGTGTGTGGATTGTTATGTGAGCGTGCACGTCGATGTATGTGTGTGTGTGCATATTTGGAGGAAGGAGAAGTAGTTTGATCTGTCATAGTTCCCGAACAGGACAAGGGAGTATTCTCTCTGCCATTTGCAGCTATTGTTGCACATTTCCATTGCACACTAATATGTAACTTATCATCTTTGTCAAGGTCAAGTGTGCGTTTCCAAGCAGCATCTGCGTCCCTGTGGCAGGTCTCAGAGTTAAAGCAGCCTTTTTTCTTGGACGTCCTTGCCCTGTCTCATCTGCAGTGCCTCCCCCGGCACCACTGCATTATGTTGCATTTGCATCGTATTGCCTCTGCATTGCCTCTGCAAAACTGGCCCCCATTTCATCCCCACCGCACCACCTTCCCAACCCCCTCTGTTGTCATTCCTTACCCTCTAGTGTCAGGCTGGTGCCAGTCTGTAGAGGTTAGGTGAGGGCAGGACATGGCTCAGTAGGTCTGCAGCAGTAGCAGCAGCAGCACAAGTGTCTGAAGTGAAGGTAGAGGTGTGCAGTGCTTTCTAACCGGCAGGGAATGTGCAACGAGCCCAGGAATGATTACGTTGCAGTAAAAAAAGGGGGGGTGGGGGGTTATACATCAGAGGGAGGAAATCCCTAGCAGGAGGATCCCAGCTCAGCATTTTCTCTCTGACATGCTCCCCCCGCTCCCCCCATGTCCTCCCTCGATCCTTCTTCCTCCTTTTTCCCCTCCCTCTCCCTTGTTTTCCTCACACCCTCTCCTGCATCCAGTCTTTGTGGATTGGACTCTCTGCATTGATCTTTCTCCAGATTTATTTATTTTTTTCTCCATTCTGGGGGATGGGGCTATCCCTATCAGAAGGAAGAGCTGCCACTGCAGCCACTCCGCACCCACCTCACACCTTCCCCTTCTGCTCACATATGAGAAGTATTTGTGTGTGTGTGTGTGTGTGTGTGCGTGAGTGTGTATGCACATGCATAAACGCACATACATATTTGCTTTTTGCATGTGTGCATGCATTTGTTCCGCTTGTGCTGTGCGTGGCGAGGGATACCAGAAACGTAAAGCTTTACAGGCTCTCTCACCATCACCTTGAAGTTGTCTCTCGTCCCTGCCTGTGCAATAAACATTTACTGGCCTCTTGCTTTGGCCAGGCTATTTAAAATGAATGAGGGGAGCAAAATATTAGAAGCACTTCACCACAGCACCACAATGTGACTTCACCGCCATCTATGACCTCAGTAATCAACACAGTCGAATTAACATTGTTTTGATAGTTTCAACTTAAAAACTTAGACACTCTGATTTTGCAAGAGTAGAATCCATGGCAGAGCTGCTGTGTTGGATCCCACTGGATTGTGCAGGTGTACCTAATGAATTGGCCAGGGAGTGTATGTTACAGATTTCCCCTATGATGTTGATAATGGTGGATCTTATGTAGACAATCACTGTGGTGCAACTGGACCCCATGGTGGCCCCAGAGGCCTGACGTTGATGCATGTAGTGTCTCAGCTTCCTGCCACAACCAGTCACTCAATAGGGAGCAGGCTGTTCTGCCAGGCTGTTATTAAAGGGCTGTTTGTATTTCCTGCTGTTTCTTTCATTAGAAGGAATCTTATATCATCGCCTCTGAATATTGCATGAGGTTCAGGGAGGCTTGGTTGTCGTGACACCGCCATAATATTTCACAACAACCAAAGATGGATGAGCCTATTCTTCTAGGTAAATAGAGGGAGGCCTGGCACAGATGAGGGAAAAGCCCAAAGATGGTGACACTGATGCACTGTAAAGACAACTGAAGGAGGATGAAGAAAAAAAACTAGATGAGTGATTGGAGTCCATGAAAATGAAAATGCACAGTAAGACGAATGGCACGGGCAGAAATGAGGGAGCAAGGTAAATGAGGAGGAACGAGAGAGGGAGAGGACAAGAGAGGGAGACAGAGTGTGAAATCAAGACAGGGGGAATGACAGCATGAGGGGGATTAAAAAAAAAAGTGAGATATGGTGCTATTAGAGGGCTGAGAGAAAGACTTAGTGAGAGACCCACGCTGCTCCCAGTAATTGAAAAGACTCCTGGACTGATTTAAAGGGGAGCTTAGCTGGGATGGCTGGGATGGTGGGGACACGCTGCATTGCAGAGTATGAAGAGGAAGAACAGCCAAACCCCCCTGTGGTGCGTTGCCCCACCACCTCTATAGTCGTCATTAGCACAACGCAGTGAAAACGACCCTCCAAGGCCCATAATAAGCAGTGAGGCTGCAAAAACATTACGGCTAAGTCCATACGAGCTAATTACTGGAGGTGTGTGCTTTTTTTTTTTACCATAAATAATACAGGGAAATAAATAGCAAGAACAGACGGCTTTGAGGGAAAAAGATGAAATGCAGAAATGAGGAAGGCTTTTGTGCTGCCGCAGGTGACGACCATACCTGCAAGAAACACACAGAAACTTTCAAGCGGGTAATGTGTGTGTACGTTGTGTAAAGATCAAGCTGTTGCCTCTGCTGTACTGTATTACAGGGCTTGTGACTTTTTACCTTTTACCTCGAGTGATGCCACCTTTACATGAACACGCCCATATAACCCAATGCAGTGTGTGTGTGTGTGTCGATGTGTGTGCGTGCACCAGAAGCTTCCTCACACCAATTGTGTAACTGGCTCATTTCACTTCAACTATTTCCTTAACTTCCTAATACAGGTGGACACTGCACCAACAAACAAGGTTCCATGTCACTGCTTACTTGCCCCCCCCCCCCCCCCCCACACACACACACACACACACCCCCCCCACACACACACACACACACACACACACACACAAGCATACAGGATACACACCCTCACATAAACACAGACAGAGACGCACACACTCCTTGGCCGTATCATAAGTCTGCCTGTTCTTTCCAGGGGTGCTGATACGTGATACTTGTGCCCGGTCAATCCCTCTCACATTACTGCCTCTGCAGTGTGCTGCTTCATTTACACTTGAAATATTGATGTTCCTAATTTAACCCCCGGGGTGCTCAGGTGTCCCTTCGTCCACTGAGAGGAGGGAAGGCCTTTTTCAGTGAGCCCGCAGCCTCAGCGTGGAAACCACACCCTTTCTACCAATTGGTTGACCGGGTGTTTTTCGTTGGCACATTAAGGGCCACAACAAATCCACCAGCAGAATCACAGACTACATGCAAACGCCTGTACTCTCTTTGTGGGTCCACACGTCCTCGTGCTTATAGGATTGACAGGTACCTACTGTGTACTGTATGTCTGTCAGAGCGTTTATAATGTCTAATGCTGCAATGACAGGGTGTTAAGTGTCACAAATATCTGATGTGGTTGGAAACGGAGACTCTGCCGACCGTGGAGAGAGCCGGAGCTGCAGTGCATGGTGCCAGAGGCAAACTGGTTTCTGCGATGGCCGCCGCTGCTGCCACACAGTCCAGTTAAAGGTCGCTAACCCACCTGCACTGCACATTTTGCTTTCTGTAATTTACATTTAGTGATTTGGATTATTAAACAAGGAGTCGTGGGAGTGTGAGAGAATTTAGACATATCTTGGCTGCATGTTTTGTTTCTACTGGCCCTGCAGCTCCCTGTTGCAGTGGGTTAAAGTTCAACTAAATTCCACTTTGACCTCTGTAAGTTTACCAAGCAAAGGATAATAATTGACAAAACCTTCTTCCATTAGCTGCTAGATCAACAGCTAATAGCCGACACAGGTCCGATTGTGAAAGCTCTTTTTCACCTCGGGTATAATTCATGCTAGAATAAAGAGAAGTAATTGTTAGTGTTCACTTACAAGCATTTCAACCTTCATACTAAAACAGGTTAAAAAGTAGCCACCCTCTGTTAACGAAGACAGGTAATAATTAATTGTCCTTAGCTTGTCCACATTTGTTTCCTCGGGCACTTCTGTTATAGGCAATGAACTAAATAGCGGCTACTTATCGTAAACAGACGTCAGTGCAATGTGGCAATAAACCAAACACGTGCCACTCTGCACAAATAAGATGGTTCACAGATGAATGGTTGTATGTTAAGAGCAGGCAGACTGTCTAGTATGAATTTTATTAGAGTTGAGGTCTAAGACCCTCTAGAAAGCAGATTTTCACTCAACTTGAAATGAGGTTCAGCTCATGCGCCACTGCAGGAAAGCAGCTCCAAATCACAAAGGTCCCTTCACCATATTTCATCTTTACCATATTTCGTCTTTTCAAATAAAGAGTTTCTTCATAATTGTAATTTAGGTGTAAATCTACTCATTATTCTGAACAACTTTGCAAATGAACTCGTGTATTTTAAAACACTTTACTTTGTCTATCCATCATGCATGCAGGGGTGGGGGGGGGGCTGAAGCACTGCTGAGTGGGTTAGTTTGATTTCCTTCAAAATAAAACACATCTATAATTTAGGGATGGTAAACATGCAGAACATGCCCGTTTCTAGCAGTAGTTGGGCAGGTTTCTCATCCTGTTGCTCGTTACCTACCCTTTCTAAGTTTGGTCTATCTGATTAATGCCGGCAAGGCTCATTCCACAGTGGCTACATCGCATGTAATTTCAAACAGATGTCCAAAGATAATGGGTGTATGAAGAATTCAAAGAATGTTCTGTTTCTCCCCTTGAAAGCAGAACTACTTCCCATGTGTGTGTTGAAGGACGTAGGTGTGCGTGTGTGTGTGTGTTTCTGTATTGTACCTACAACTCACTTCATGCTGGAACTTGCCCTGTATGTAGTCAGGAAGGTTGAGTCATCTCATGCTCTATGCTCCTTTCCAAACATGGTCAAATTACAGTCCAAGTATAGTAAAACAATTCAGCTCTTACTTTAGTTTTAGACACTGTAGTAATAAGGTGCTGGGGACGTCTTCCTGCCTGTCTGTCTTGTCCCGTGTGAGCGCGCACTGTTTTCAGGGTGCACACAGCAGTAGTATTGTGGCCCGGTTCGCCTTACTAGAACAAGGCAACACAATCATCAACAGAAGCAGCAGAGTTTATCCAAACTCCCACTTGCGTTTTCAAAAAAAATAAAAAATAAAAAAAAGCCCAACATCCCAGTTAGAGCATGTTCCTGTTGCCTAGCAACCAACTGGGTCTGGCGAGAGAAGAGAGGCGTCACAGATATGTACAGCCGCAGCTGAGCTCAAAAGCAAACACACTGTGCTGCTTCTCCCTCCCTGTCCGCAGCTGACGCTCTTTCTAACCTTACTGCCATGTAATGAAGCACAGTAGTACACACACAGATTCCTGCCTCCTCTGCTCATCATCACCAAATGACACTGCACATGGCAAGAGCGGTGGATATTATAAATATATACACACACACACACTTTGTCTGTTGGAAAATGACATATATGACGTGTTATGCTGTCAATTTCACAGATCATTTTCACAATTGAGGATGAGGAAAAATGACATGAGACATGTTAAAGTTCATGGTCTTTTATTTGAAAAAAAAAAAAAAAAAAACTAGCATGTACAACTTGGAATGAATGTAAACTGAACTCAGATGAAAAGTGGTGCACTCACACTCCTAACAGTATGTGCTGCGAACACAGTACACCCCTCACTATGCTCTTATCTGAGTCGAGAAACAGAAGAAAAAGAAAAGTGAAGGCCAGTGATTCTCTCTTGCAAGAAAAGAGGACACACACTCCATCTCAGCGAAAAAGAAAAAGAAAATTAGAAGCTCACTGTAAGACTCTTTAAGTCCCCCCCCTCCTTTAAAAGGGCAGGACGCACAACTACTAAAATGGCCATCCAAATAACATAACAAAAACAAAAGAACATGCCAAACATTTGAAAATGTATTTTTTTTTTTTGTACATTACTTTTTCTTTTTATCTAGCATACAGTTAAGTCCCATTCCACTTTTAACGCTTGAGCTAGAACCTGATATAGTCTCTGATCTTAACAGTACAGAGTTCCTCTCCAAATACAAAAAAACCTGTCAGGACCAACAAGAGGACAGCTTATAGTGGAATCAGCACGCTCTGGTGGCCTGGAGGAGGGATAGGGGGCGAGGGGGTGTTTAGTGCTCCGGTCTCAAGCCGCATGCATGAAGAACAGAAAACAGAGAGAGAAAGAAGAGATGGCCAGCCCAGACATTTACCACTAGCAAATGGAACTGGAACAAGTTCACCAAATGCTTTTGCTTTAGTCTGAAGGTAGTAGTTACAGGGTTTGTTGTTATTATTTTAATTGTTAAGTACTGATGCTAAACTGATCTCCGGGGGGAGGGGACAGGATCACTAACCATAATTTTCATGCAGATATTTTTTGTATATTTTTATATTTTTCCTGTGTGAACAGAAGGATATTTTATTTCAACATTCAATTATTTTCTATACAGAAACAGTATGAATAAATGAACTTTTTTCCCAAGAGGTAAGTAAAACATTGTTGTTTTTTTTTTCCCATTTTTTTTTTTCTTCTAAGAGATCACAGGACGGGGCGAGCAAGCTTCACTTTGCAGTCATCATCTGTACAAACTCTGCAGAGAGAGAGAGAGAGAGAGAGAGAGAGAGAGAGAGAGAGAGAGAAAGGGGACATCAGGTTTAGGGCTTTGGCACAGCCTGTTGCCAGTAAGGGCAGTCACCTGCTAAATTGGTAAATGCTTTATTAATTTTTTAATCAACTTGAGCAGGTTCAGAACACACATCCTAATTAGTGTCCCCTTTCCAAACCGCTTCCATGTTCATCTCATTAAACCCATTTGATTAAAAAGCTCTTGCATTGTGCTTACAGTTGAGGACCAATGTGTTGGCGATATGTGCGTACACACACAAACACACATAAAAAAAATTTGGATCCTTTCTTTATCTGTAGAGTAGAAGTAGGGCACCTTTCAGCCAAGACTTATGGACTGTTCATAATAACAACCTTCTAGAAAACGAGTGCAGTCTCTCGTATAATGTGCCGAGGGACCAACAGTAGGAGGAAGGGAGAACGAGGGAGAAAGGCAGCAAGGAAGAAAGAGTACAGGCTCTGAATTGTTGATGATAACTCAGAAGGATGGTCTTCTCTCCTCTCTGTCTCACCAGGCTCCATCTATAGCTCCTATCTAATAACTAATATTATATGTGGGTGGCTTGTCTTGCAGTTGCCCTCAGAGAAATACACAGCTTGGAAAATGATGCGCTTTGGTCCCCCTGTTTAATAAAAGCTCACACCATGGCCTAGAAATTAAAACCATTTGTGCACTGATTCTTGTATACGCCTCCTATAAAGTGATGTGTCTTTTGTTTTTGTTTTTTACCTTCATAGTTGACCTGTCCATCTCCATCAATATCTGCTTCTCTGATCATTTCATCCACCTCCTCGTCTGTTAGCTTCTCACCTAGGTTCGTCATGACGTGACGGAGTTCTGCAGCGCTGATGTAGCCATTTCCATCCTGGAAACGCAGCAGGGGATCAAATGTGTGAAACACAAAAAAAATAAAATCCCACATGTCGACAAATTGTGCAGGTAAAAATTCCCACCAGATAGAAAAACATGCAGACATGGCAGCAGTTGTTAGGCAAACAGAGAGCTGGAAAATGACAACTTATATTTTCCATAAAGTTATACTACTAAATAGTTTATACTTATAGTTAGCTGTGTGTGGTTTTTGGGCTACACAGTAAAATAAAAATTAAAAACTAATGTCTGCATGGCAAGCAAACAAAAATTTCTGTATTAAACCATATTTACCTTGTCAAATACCCGGAAAGCCTCACGAATTTCCTCCTCACTGTCTGTGTCCTTCATTTTTCTGGCCATCATGGTCAGGAACTCCGGGAAGTCAATTGTTCCATTACCTGGAATGGGTGATCAAAGAGGCAGATTTAATCAGCAAAAACTGCAATTACTTAAAAGCAAACTCAGATTAAGCAGAGATAATAAAACATTTGGCTGATGAAAAGCCATTTTCCTTGTGTACAACGGCAGAATTTACGTTACTGGATGGGCCATAACTTCCAGAGGCGTTTGGTGACTATGCAGCTTGAGACGTGAGTCAGTGCAGACAGAAAAGCAGCCCTCAGATCATTTTAGTATACACCTGCTCTATTGTGACAAACACAGCCACTGCCTGCTGAGAGGAGGAGGGGGTGTATGTCTGCGAGTGTGTGTTTTTCAGGGAAGCCCCGGGAAGAGGTTGCATACGTTATGCGCGGCGCAGCAGAATTGCAGGGAGGGAACCCATGGCCATTCATCTATAATGTAGGCATACAGTGCACTGTGCAACTTGGCCTTCAAGGAGCCTGGATAAATCTCTCCTGGTGCTTCTATCAGAAAATGCGGCTGGAATGGGGTCCAAGAATCCCACTTTTTGTCTTTTTCGCTCATCCGTCACCCAGAAGTGCAAGAATTTAGACAGGAGTCTTTAGGAGTGTTTTTTCTTGTGCTGTTAATGGCAACTGCTGTGTTAGCAGTGCATGTACATGTATAGTCGTACCAATATCAGGATTAAGAAAGGATCAGAATCTTTTGAGCTCAGCAATTCATAAAGTGCACCCACTGGAGGGAGGATGTCAGAGTTTGAGGTGAATCTGGTACTATTTTTTTTTCCTTTTAAGTAGCCCTGAAGATGGTGTTAGAACACAAGCATGTAGGAGTGTATTATCAATAAGAATTCACACACACAAAAAATTACATTTGTGAGAGGAATAAAGTGAAGGTCAGGGACATTGAGGCCATAGTATCCTGAAGGATTAGTCCTGGGGTGAGTTGGATGGGGCTTGGGAACTGTATGCAGATTAAGCAATGACAGAGCATAGCTCAGAGAGCCAGATAGAAAGAATAAGAGAATGAATGTGGGTGTGTGGAACACAAAGGCATGCAGTAATGTGATGGGGCAGATGGTGATCTCATGGCTCGGGGTAACAATCTAAGGACCTGTTATCTAACACACAGAGACAGCCAGCAGCACAGAGGGAACACATGCTGCCACTGGGGGGGTTGTGAGAGAGGTTTAGGAGTGCCCCAGTCTTGGAGAAGAGCATGACTGCAACGGGATGAACTATGACTACAGAAGCAGAGCTCATATCAAGCAATATCTGCTCAACTGCTGTGAAGGGAGGGGGGGGGGGGGCGGCAGTGGGATGGAAGGAAGAATGAAGATAGGGAGGATGGCAGGCGAGAAAAGAGAAAATGGTGGGAGGGAAAGAGGGAAAAAAAGAGAGGAGAGGGAGGGAGTGGGTGGTAGAGAGGGAGATGGAGATGAGGGAGCTGTGAAGAGGAGATAATATAAGGAGTGAACCGAGTGGGAGATGGTGCGATTACACATAAGAGGTGCTGACGCAAAATATAGAAGGCTGAGGCATCACAGTGTGTGGTCATCGTTTCTCCTGCATCACAAAGCTAACCTCCCATCCCTGAGACAGGAACGAGGGGTAGGATTGTGCAGTGACGACGAGGAATGTACTGGGGCTAAAGCTGGTGCTTTTGTCGTAGTGTTACATAATCCATAATTACATTGTTTTATCTTGTCTGATACAGGATTACATTCTTTTACATTTTTACTTCATGGTCTGCTTATTCCAGAAATACAGACCTGCAATGTCAATTCAGCCATGTCATGTGAGATAAACAGCAACGATTCTATTTGATACGATAATCCATGCTGTTCATGAATTGCATCTGCCACCAAGTGACTTTGCTTTCACAGCTCTCCATCTAAAACCTTCCATCCTATCTCCTATTCATTGTATGTCATTGCCACAGCCTCCTTGTTTGGTAAATAAAGCTGATTTTCAATGGTCCAGCTGACATCCCATGGCTGCTGATGTGGGTACTGGATGTGCAAAGAGGCCTTATGTAACCACTTTTATTTTCCATTACTAGCTTCATTGCTGTCTGACCTAGATTGCATCAGCCAAGGGAGGCAGAGGCAGAACAAGGGGATATTAGTGATGGAGTGTGTGTATGTGTATGGTTGCTCTTGGGTGAAACTGAGGGGAAGGGGGAGGCTGCTGGGAATGGTGGGAGGACGTTTCAATAAAGGGGCAGCCAAGTTCTGGTGAAATTGATTTCTCCTGATCAATACTGTCCCATTACAAAATCCCATAAGCTGACAGAGCACCGGTAGGATGAAGGCCCCACTGACAGCTAACATCCTTGATGCTCCTGCTCAAGGACAGCCAGGTGGGGAGCTACTAGCCAACTATTCAGAGTCCTCTATAGTTCTTTCTATTATTGTCTTGATAATCACAATCCTCTGGAAAACACTGCGGTGGAGAAAAGTTAGTGAAAAGAGGAGATGAATAGAGGATTCTGTGTCCTTTATGGCACTCAGCATGGACCACCAGCACTGACAGGCTTTTGACAATTTGCCTGCTCTTCTCCCCAGCACTGAATGCACCTCCTGCACATCCATATCCCTGACATTGTCAACTGTGATTGAGCTGAATGCACAGTGACTAAACTGCTGACACAGAGGGACACGTCATCTGAAAATAAGCTGGCTGGACAGTTGGCTTGGACAGTTGGTTGACAGTTGGCAGAAAGGGAGGGAGTTGGGCAACAACACAGCTGCTGTGTTTCGGGATGGGGCAGTAATGGATGCTCTGCCTAATCCTCATCCATTTGTAACACGAGGTTTTATCACTGAAGTCATGCAATGAAAGGTTGTTGAACAATGGTTCCAATAAAATTAAGTGCTTGTCTTGGATCTGTAAATATTGTAGTTTTTGCTGTTCTGCAGTTAAGACTGAAAGTTGTTGATGTGATGATTGTGTTGACTAGAAATGGGGATGCAAACCAGAAAGGATCATAGTAATGTAAATATTAAAACCCTTTATTGAAACGCCTACTAGTATTAATATTTAATGTATGTGGATAACAAAAAAAATAAATTCTACTTTAGATAATAAACCTTTTCACATCAGCAATGAGTAATACAAAGCTGTTGATGTTGTGATTGAATCAAGCGTCAGCGTACTGACCATCAGCATCCACCTCATTGATCATGTCCTGCAGTTCAGCTTCTGTGGGGTTCTGGCCCAGCGACCTCATGACTGTGCCAAGCTCTTTGGTGGTAATGGTGCCGTCACCATCCTTGTCAAATAAGGAGAAAGCCTCCTTGAACTCTGCAGGGGTAGAGATAGGAGTAAGATTTAGATTATTGCTGCTGGGCAGTGGCAGAAATGGGTTATGTTATGATGCAGTAAGGTCTTAAAGGTTAATTGATTCTTGTTTGCAACATAACTACAGGGGCTGTGCTATCTCTGTTCGAGCTCATCTGTAAATTGGCCCACATGGGCGACAACAAAACTGAAGCTGTAACTGTGCTTGAGGTCTGAAATCAAACAGAGATCTTATCTCATTCTATAAAAACAAGATGAATGAGGCAGAAGGCAAAAAGTTTTCAGTAAGTACTTAGATGTGTGCATCACTTTTCTTTTTAAACAAGCAAGCATCCCGATGACTTGCCGTAAAACAGGAATCTGTTGGCAATGTGGAGCATTAGGCTTAATTCAAAATAATTAACCACAGATTGGGTTTGACCTGGACAACACTGTATAGCCCCCATAATCTTTATCAATATGCCAGAGAAAAACAACTCATAAGCTTGCCTGGATTACTTTATGGGGTTCAGTCCTGACTCATGACACTGTAAATACTCCTTTCCCTTACTTCCTTTTCCTTCTGAAAAGCTAATGATCTGCGAAGTTAGGGCAGATGCCAAATTCTTTGTGGTTTCAGGTTATAGATTTGTGACATGGAATCAACCAAAATAGCTTACAATCCTCCAGTAGCCAGTAAATATATGAAGAGTGGACATGGCTGTGAGGGCTACTAAAGAACATAAAAAAAAAATAAGATCTCTTAGTTCCTACCTGCAATCTGCTCCTCTGTTAGTTGGTCAGCCTGTGGTTGGGGGAAAGAGGAGGGGAGAGTGTTACAAACAAACAACATACTCAACAAGGCAATTATTTCAATCCTAAACTGTTGCGTCATTACATTCCACATGGTCCACACCCACTGACACAGTACAACACTGGCCAGTGTTCAGTGGGGCTTGTTGGACATTACCATAGGACTTAAGTGGAATTTACTCTGGGGCTGCCAAGATTTGCCAGTGACAATACCCCAAATTAGCTGTTTGCCACATTAGCTTAGTGGCAATCCACTAGGAATGTGTCCGTTAAAGGATCTTTTAAAACATTAGTATAGTAAAACGTACAGGACAGCTATAAAATTGATTCTGGTGCTGAAAATCCATTATTAGACTTGGCATACTCGGACAACAAGGAGTTATTAAAGAGGCATTTTAAAGGTGTGTGCATTGAGGTTGTAGCTTGCTAGAAAGCTAAAACAAAGAAAGCTCTATGTGGATTAAACTCCCAGCTGGGAAAGTCAGGCTATGCCATAGCAGTCCTGCTGGGCCACAACATAGTCTAATAAAATGAATGTGCTTTCTCCAGACCAGGACAAAATGTTTAGGTGGGGTTTTTCGAAGACACGCCATAGGAATGTTTTCCATGATCCTACCAACAGGGAGAAAAAAAAAAAAAAAAAAAAAAAAAAAAAAAAAAAAAAAAAAAAGACCTACTGGGTTGGAACGAATTTGTTACCCTCACAGCCTGTTCCCTCCAACAGGCTCTTAATGGCTGAAAGTGACTCTAATGCACTTTGAATGACTTCGAAGCTACAACAATCAGCTGCCAGACATTTTACATAGATGGATCAAACTTTTAAAAAAAATAAAATAAAAAAAATAAAAAACTCCACGGACTTTAACAAATACTTTTAGCAGTGTGAATTGTGAATGCAGAGCTCATTCTTGCTTTATTAAGTCAGCTTTATTGTTAACAGACCACTCCAAAATTATCGTGCTCAGCAACAATTAAAGAACACAAACATGAACACACACACACACACTCTCTCGTAATGGCATTGTTCCTCCACCCCAATACTTTCCATTCCCATGTATCCTGTGAATTAGTCAGAGCAGCCAGTTGTGCCTGAAAGCAAATTCCTCTTTAGCCCCATCGGTGTGTTTGTTTGTAAAGCCAATCTAGTTGTATACAGCCACAGTAACACAGTTGTCCTTAAATCCCATTTCTTTAGAATTCTCTGCCTCGTGTCCGTGCATTTGCACATTTTACATTTATATACAAATCAAGCCAGTAGAATAATAACAGTAATAATATTGGTGGCACAATGACTAAACTTAGACAGACTAGATACGATTTAGTGATAACACATGCAAACTGACCTTTAACTTTTTGAAAACAAATGGCTTGAGCAGCTGGGGATCAATCACCCAGCAAGGGTTTTATGGATAACTTCAGCAGTGCTCAAACAATAAGCTGACATGATTCAATAACCTGCTCTGCGTACGACAGCACTCCCTTTTTCCTTTCCCCTCCCTGCGACCTCTTCCTGTCTCCATTTCTATCTGTGAGAATGGGAAATGTCAAGAGACAAAACAGCCCTGCCAATGCTAACACACAACCCAGCATTGCCAATGTTTTCATGCTCGTCTCTGCATTTTCGGGCGCCATCTTCCTCTGTCGTTCTTATCTCTTATCTCGTTGCCTGTCTTCGTGTTAATTTCCCTGTTGATGAGCCTCAGTTTCTAGCTTTCGTTAGTCACCCACATTGTCATGCTGCGTTGCTCTTGTTGTATCTATGCTGCCTCTCTCTGTCCCCTGCTGTCTCTGTAAGAGGACTGGGTGCGGGGTTTGGTGACTCAGTGCTATGGATCCTCCGCTGGCTTAGGCCCAAACACCACCAGGACCACTACCGGCCCATCCATTCCTTTTCTACTTTTTCTTCCCCCTTTCCCTGGCACTTGGGGCTCAGCCAATGCCTACTTCTCAATCCATGTCTCTGTATGTGGCATATGGTGGAGAGGAAACTCCCTGTGATTCACCATCTACAGAGTCTTATGGATGGGCCTGTTTGCTGCCAGGCTTCAAGTCTTAATAACAGCTTGTAGGGGATTGGGAGTGTGAGTATGCGTGTGCTTGGGGATGGGAGGGGTGTTCTGCTGGCAGTGGTCTGCTGGCATGAGTGGGTCAGCCACTCCCACTGTTGCCTGGGCACCCAGCCCCAGCAATGCACTCCAAAGAGCACTGTGGACAGCAGGAGGCAATTCACTGGGAGAGAGCGGAATATCTTTGGCACTCACTTGATGCCATATCACACTTGTATAAACATACCTTGTATCGTTCCCTGTGCAAATGAGGTTTAGTTCGATACTAAATGCAAAATATTCTTCTTCTTTAGCAAAGTTGTTCTGTCACTGCGAGGTGCCCAAGCAATTCCTGAAGGATCTTCTATACATTCTCCATGTTAATGGTAGAAAATCAGCTATCACTATGACACATATACACACACACACACACACACACACTTCCATTTACAATGACACAAGCAGAAACACAAAGAGTCAGTGTGACACACACACACTCCCATTCTATTGAAGCTCCTCAGAGCACTGAGCACCTATTCTCTTTGAGACTGGACAAAAGATGGTGAGGTCTGAGGGCCGGGGCTGTGTCTGGAGGGGAGGACGGTGAGAGGATGGCTATAAACAACATGAGCTTCCCAACACCCTGCAAATAAGGCTGGTCTACCATATGGCTAGGTGGCGGTAGGTGGCTGGGTACTCCTCCGCACCACGAGAGCACTTTATCGCTCCTAGACACTGGACCATGGGACATGGTGTTGCCACCAAGCATATAAATTATTCACTGCAGCAGATCAGATGTCCTTCAAGTTACTAAACATGCATCAGCAAACAAGCGCGTAACAGGAATAGGATAGGGCCTTAGCATGGTGCGACTACTTATTTGATACTTTCACCTCAATGGGGGAGCCTCTTTCCCATTCAGTGGGCGTACTGATGCATAGAGTGGGCTTAAACCTGTGGATTCAACATTTCAGCAATGCTGATACGCAGGCTAACTCCATAACAATTCCACTTTACACTCCAATTACTGCACCATGATGCAACGTGAAACTGCATCGCAGCTCTGTACCATATATGGGACATTTGATCACAGCAGAGGGGGGGGGGGGCTTCTTCAGCTTCTTTACTCTCCCTCTGGCCATCAATGATCTATGAAGCTTGATAATCAATGTGTTAACGTAAAGGCCTGTTTTTGATGTCCAGATAATTTCCACTGGGCTAACTTCACATTCTGTGACAGAGCTGATGGAGGAGCGCTGTTTGATTGGCTGGTTGCAGATGTCAGTGTGCATGTGAATGATGTGACAATGTGCCTGTTTTTATATGTTGCAAGTACTGTAAGTTAAGGCCCTAAGAACCCTAAGTCAATGCAATGTAAAAGAAGAATACAGTACTCTTTGACAATTTATAAGCGGTTTAGCAACGCAGAAGTCATTTACTAACCATATTAGACAATATTTAGTGTCATCTTGGGTTAGAAAAAGTCGTCAAACTCCCCAGTTGTTGATGTTTTGTGGTGCCCAGTGCCATAAAGAGCTTCTTGGACAACTCACTCGGGTGCCACATTTGCATAACATCGCAAATTTGCAAAGAGGCAACCAAATCAGCCCACATAGCACACATAGATAACATAGCCCAAGATAAACCATCAGAGCCTGCAGCGAAGGCGGAACTGTGACTGTCGTTTTTTTTTTTTTTTTGATGAAGCTCTTACAGGCCAGGCGACTCCGTGAGACTTCGAACCTGGTAATGACAGAATATGGTCAGTTTCCGTTGCGGAACACTAACGAGGCACAACAGTGCAGTTCCTCATGGTGGTAAGATGGTGCAGCCTGGACATCGGGGAAACAAACGCAGCGTGCTCGTTTCCTCCAGAGGAGCTGAGCTCCGCTGCTTCAAACCGTGTGAACAGCGCTCACAGAGGGGAAAAAAAACAACAATATCCTTTCGGCAAAGCACTTGAAACGTGTTAGCAGTGTCAGTAGAAACGTCAGCAAACGGCTCTGCCATGTTTCTTAGCTAACGTTGCGCTTCCCCACACGCCTGGGCTCCTAAGGCGGATTGGAAAATGTGTCCTAATGCACTTACGGCTGTCGAATTATGCTGCAATAACCCAGCATAACCCGCTAGTTATTCCGACACCGCTAAATCTAGTCCAAATATTAATTCGCTATGCACCACGCAGTTATGAACCAGCTACATGACCAGACAAGAGCCGAGAAACCAGCATTGCTGTAACGTTCTGAATTGCGCAGTTATGGGCAAATACGGTCCCATTTTGAAACTGAACACCACTTCAGACATAAGCCGTCTTTAGAGAACAAACCCAAGCTCCAATATGGTTTGGCAATATCCTCCCGTGCACTAGCTAAAACGCCGAAAGGCGCTTTGCGGGCGTTTTCCGTCGCCTCCAATGTTACGCGCAACTTACTAATAGCTGTTAGAAGAATCAATGGCTGAACAGTAAATACGGGTGCGGAAAAGCAATAAAACCACACCAGGTCGGCACTTGCGTAGCGAGGCTATAGCACAATTTAAAGGCATTTTCCCTTCTACACAGAATGAATGACAATACATACCATGTCGGATAGGTTGTGTGCTTGTTGGTCTGTAGAGGCAGACTAGGAGAGTGGCCGTGCCTTAGATGGAGTTCCACTGGCGGCTTTGGAGTGTGTATATTGGCTGCGGCCAGAATGGGGATTGCCTGTGTATCCCTCCGCCACACTAGCACTTATCACTCACTTCCTTATTTCAATTCAGAGCTGTTGCAGCAGCAAAGGCCCCGCTTTCAGGATACACGCCAATCACTGGGTTAAAACGCCTGCAGTGCACCGAGACAGTCCTTACTGTCATATTACGCCAAATGACTGGCGATGCAGTTGGCATTTAGGCAATTGTTGCAAAAGCAGCCTTTGCAGGATAATGTTGTCAAGCTTTACATTAAGATGGGATTGTGGGGTAGTGTATGCATGGGGGATCAAACACCCAAGCAGTTGAAATGTGTCGGCTTACTAAATCACAGGCTTGCATCACGGGAAGCAGTGTCAACCTGATGTAAGTCATGTAAGGATAAGGTCCTGTAAGGAAACACTGTGAGTCTACATATTTTATTCCCATGGAGGATTTTTCTATATAATCTCCTTCTAGAGGCAACATCCTACACATCCTGTTTCCGTGCTCTGTGCATTAATGCTGCAGACTAATATGACCTGCGAGAAAACAAATTCATGGAGTTTGCTTGCTGGGCCTCTTGGGAGTTTTTAGGCCACGTTAGATACAGTAGCAATGAATATACTCCACATAAGCAAAAGCTTGCATCCAAAGTAACTTGGGAGTGCACAGGTACATTTGAGGATGTTGGGTATCAAAACCGCCGACCCCTCCAACCAGCAATAAAGCAACTAATTCAAGTTTCAACAAAATTGTTATTGAGGCTTTTTGGTTTGCACAAAGACCATAGTTAACTTTTACAAAAGAGTTATGTCTAAGCTGAGTCACCACTACCCTAATCATCACCGTTATTATCCTATTATCACCTGATCATCATCGCGTCATTATTTCTATTATGAAGAGATACAGTCTATAATCAAAAGTTATTATTGTGTACAAAGGCAAGAATAATTGTCCAATTATAAACTCTGTGACAAATTTTGCATTAGAATATAATTTGCAGTTCTTTTAGAACACAATGCATTTCACAGGTATATACAAATGACAAAATATCTTTAAATTAAAACTATATATAGTTTTGAGACCTCACAACAATGATTTACGTGCTTTAGGCCTATATAACAATATCAAATCCCCAGTGGCGCATTATGAAGCTGCCACCTGTGCAGCTGGCTTCTTATTATTCCAGAGAGAGCATTAGTCTCCTAGAAGAGGACTAGGTTTCAGCCGCGGAAGAATACTGCCAGTGTAGGAAGCAGCCCGGTTGAATTTGCCGTGCCGGTGTGTGAAGGCGTCTCTGATTGGCCGCTACAGACCTGCAATGTTATACTCCATGTGTCGGCCGCATCGATTGGCTACACGGGACCTGCATTGCACCAGGCAGTGGCACTTGATGGAAATACAATAAATATAAATACAGGAAACTTAAAAAAAAAAAAACAACAACAACGTACTTTTCAGCCTCGTATTTCCACTGCTTTTTAGTGCCTGTAATTATTGAGATTTATTTAGTCGAGAGAGGAGGAAAATGCGGCAGGTTTTCATTGGTGGGGACGGGGTAAATGTTTGATAGGCTCGATATGGGAAGTGCGCAGACTTACTATTGGCCACTACAAAGTCTGGTAGGCCAACGTGAAATTAACAATGAAGCACGGCAGGAGTGTTGCTTATTTGTTTAGTTGGTGCACAATAGAGGTGGGCTGCAGATCGCAAAAAAAAAAAAAATAAAACAAAAAATAAAAATAAAATAGCTAGTTTGTTATTTATTACTTAAACAAGTAGACAACCTCTGCGGGAAGATTGACGACGCACAAACTGGCAAAGCAGAGAGCATCGCAGTGTTGTCCCAACAGTTAAAACACACACACACACGCACACACGCACACACTTTGTGTCCTCCAGCCTGGTAAAGGCTGTGAGTGTACCTGACTAATAAAAGCACCACCCAGTGGACAAAGTGCGGAAGGCATGAGGGGCCGTTTAGAGCAGCCGGGCGGGAACAAAGCAAAGAGATGACACACACTTGAAAAAGTCTTACATGAAGGCTCCTTCCTGCACAGAGTCACTACCATTTAAGTCTTCAAATTGCAGCAATGAATTTGAAATAGCTTCTCTTTGAAGGACAGAACATGACCCGACATGACTCATGGACTGTGAGACACTGGACCCCTGGGCATTGATAGGGGCAAGGGCCCCTTCACACTTTCTTGGTGGTAATTCTGTTTTTGAGTGTTTTGTGCCCATTTTTGGTCATTTTGTGCACGTTTTCATTCATTTATGTGTGTTTTGACATTTTGGGTTTGATTTTTAGTCATGTTGTGCCCATTGGAAATGTGTTTGGTCATTTTGTGTCAGCTTTGGGTTGTTTTGTGTTGCTTTTAAATACTTTCATGTCGTTGTTTATCATTTTTGTGCGGGTATCATTTTCCACCTCTTTGTTGGCCAAGTTGTTTCAAACAAAAATCCTAATGAGTAACTTTAGAGGGTTTGGCCAGTGGCCCTCCTGATCCCTTGGGCCCCTCAGCCTTGGTCTGATAGGAGTAAATGTCACAAGTCCTTGACTCATAGATTAAAGGCTTATTGATACAGGGTTTACTAGTATCTAGTAAGAAAGTATATGAAAACCTTCGTCCCCTCTGTAGATGGTGTCTTCTCTTACCAGAGGCCTGGGGGTTTCAGGGTTCTATGCAGTATCTTAGCTGTTCCTAGCTCTGCACTGATGGACTGAGACATCTGTTGTTCCTTGGATCTGTTGGTGTGACTGTCCCATCTTACGAGTGCCGCTGACCACTTTGCACCTCACTATCCACAGTTCCTCTTCTTTGGCTTCTCATAGTCCTTCTTCCTGTTGCTGCTTTCGCTTAGGAGTGTTGTGTCTTTTACCACTGCCTTTTTCTGTTATCCATCTACAACCAAAACATGTGGTTGCTTAGTCCCACAGGATTTGGCCTTGTTGCCCATACTTGGTGCAGATATTCCTGTATGCAATGCCAGCTATGTTTTAAAAAAAAAAAATAAAAAAATTAAAAAAAAGGGTGGCGCGCGCAGAAAGTGCTTTAAAAGGTTTCAAACTTAAATTTAAAACCCAGCCACCAAGGGCCACCCTGGTGCCGGTCCTGAGCCCGGATAAAATGGAAATTGTTAGGGCATCTGGCATAAAAACAACTCTTGCCAAATCAACATCCAGAACACGTGCTGCTGTGCCAACCTCTGAAGGGACAAGACGAAAGCCAATGATATTAATGGACTAATAGTGTGTTTATAAAGTTTTTGTTCAGTGCCAGAAATGTTGAACAGTAATGAATCCATCATTGTAAACTCTAAATAGTCAATTAATATTAATAATGATAAGAAGAAATTGCTGGATTGAGGTACAAATCCATCCTTTGCAGGGATAATCTGGTTGCATCTACTACAAATTTCACTGTGGCAAAATATATGAAATCACCTTAAATGTACATAATGAAAAGAATAAAATTGTATAAATGTATGATGTGATTCATTTGAGCCTCAGATGTAATCAGTTCTCTTTGTGCTGAAAGTTCAACAGCGGGTCTCTACCACCTTGTCACTGTGGCTCCGCTCCCGATTGTGTTGGTCTGCTGTTTAGTGCCTGTTCTTGTGCTGTGATCAGTGTGGTCAGATGAGGCTTGTGCTGCATTTATGCCGTGTGTGTTAGAATATTTTCACTTTCTCAACATAATGTAGTTGTTGCACTTATCACTAAGTGGCTGAAAGCTAATGTTGATCTGCATATGGACAAAAATGCAGATATGTTAATATGATATATGTGATCATTTTAGGTAAATTTATAGATCTCACATTCCCAAATATGTGTAGTCTTCCCATCAAGTTGAGCAACTCTAACTGAAGTTGAGTTAGGTATTTGTTAATCTACTGGAACTAATCGGGACTTTTTACTAAATTTGTTCGGTGAGAAATGGCTATTACATAAGCAGATGTGCATTTCTTTTCTTGCGGCTTGCGGTCACATTAACATTTTCCTTAACGCAGTGTGAGAGTATTGTATTTTTATAATGACTAGTATAACTTACACAGCTGTCATATTTCAGGTATTGTTAAGTAGCATATTATGAGGTACTTTCTTCTCTGCATTCACATTTGTGGGAATAGATAAAAATGGGAAAATAATTGTTTTACTTGCGTGTAAACTGAGCTACATTAACTAGCACACATTGTACATGTGACATTTCAGAGAATGCCAACACCATGGCCATCCCTGCTGTATTATCCTCTTTCAATATCTGTGTGCTCACGGGGGTGGTTTAGAAATACTGATGCCAGAGTTTGCCTTGAGCTGACGGGGCAAATGCTTCATTAAATTGCACACCCCCCATTTCCTTGTAGCCCTCCATGCCTTTCTGGCACAACATGCCATGCTTGATTTAAATGTTTGTTTGTTTTTTTTCCCCCCTTCTTCCATTTACCGAATGTGGTGCGATGTATGAGCTGCAGTTGATATGCGTGACTGATTTAATAAGGAGAGTGTTTCTGAGGAGACGACTGCAGTACAACTGCAGCTCCATCAAGCCCAGAGATGGCCCCGTAAAGTGGCTGGATCCCTGCTGCATGGGGCCACTTTCTGCTGACCATTGAGTTACACATGGCTCCACATCAAGTGGAATTAAATCAACGCTACGGTTCTCCACGTGTCAGACTGCAGCAAGGGCAGCTTTGCTGGATTTACTTAACCATGCTGTAATAACCTAAAGGCTGATTTGAACAGAAGGCAGCGAAATGTCTTTTCTCTACAACAGAAACTTCTATTGCTTAGGAACTATCCCTTTAAGCATTTCAGTGTAAAGCATTTTTGCACGGATATTTCACAGCTTCTTTAGGTTATGCTACAGTCGGTATTTTTTGTAAGCCCATCTGTGCTGTCACCGAGTGTATGCATCATATTGTATATTGTAATAGTTAGTGAAGAATGATTATATAAATGACAGCACAGGGAATTCCTTCAGGACTTTGTCAATAACATGTATATCATGTATGCAAAGGGGGATACAAACATAATAAGAACACAAACATGACTTTGCATATTGATACAATTGATTCTGTTTGTGACACCAAGGGCAACACCACAGACTGAACTAAATGAATATTTCATGTGATTAATTATCTCAAGATAATACAGCACAGCAGTGAATTCACAGAATGAATATACAGGAATCTAATAAAGCGCAGACATCAACAGACGCTGCTGCCGTACAAACAAGATTTTAGATTTTGCTGTGAGTCAAAATGTTCACAAGTAAAAAGCATAAAACTGATGACTAACACACTATGACCAGGTTTGTATTTGTCATTGGATTTATTATGTGAACACATAAGAATAACAGGAGATGGGGATAAGCCAAACATGACATGCACAAAATATCAAAACTGTCTCTGGGGAGGTGGACGACTCAGGCGCTGCCTCCCCTCTTTCACACAGCAATTAGATGGAGTTGGGGTCAGGTAGGAAGTAAGTGAGAAACAAAAAGTTTAAAGGTAAAGCCCCTCTGGTGTACCCTCCTGCTTCTTGTACAGGACGTTTTCCTTAGACTTTTTAAAGTCTTCGTTAGTAACTTTCATACGACGCTCTCTCAAAGCCATGAGGCCTGCTTCTGTGCAGATGGCCTAGAGGACAAAGTGAGAATATATGAGAGAGAGAGAGAGAGAGAGAGAGAGAGGAACAAACATTATGTCAAAGAAAAAGGAGCATTCTGTGTTCATGTTCCAATACGATGGGGTAAACAACAGCTACCTAACAAGCGCAAGGCAGTTTGACTCCTTAAAAGATAAAGAGTGGGTGGAGTTCTCATTTTAGTGGTTATACTTTGCTGCATTTGAAGTTTTTGATATTGTTTAAATTTGAAGCCAAAAAAAGATCAAAATAAGCCTAAATAATGTAAACATCAGAGGACAGTATAAATCGGCCCAATGTGTCATTCTGTAAGCTCCCACCTGAGGGCAGCAGAGTGGAGTCAGTCCGATGCAGAGATCTCGATCTACTTTAAACCCCTACAGTTCTTCTTCTACAGTTAAATAAGTGAGCCCTGGTGATTAAACTCCAAACTGCTTCACAGTCAGTGTCACAGTGTGAACCGTGCCCAGACCTGTTAAACTCATATGGGTAATCAATACATAATAACAGTCAAAGAACCAGGGAGGAGCAGGTTTAATTTAAACATGCACAGAGAACATCTGCAGTGCCAAAATACACTTGGACTGGACATGACCTCTGCTGCACTGCTTAATCTACTCTGCTGACATGATTGTACTGCTGCACCTATTATTAGGCTTCCCTCTTGCAGTTGGATGGTAAATTGTGGAATCTGGCTAATGAGAACAGAAAAGATTTTGCTTTTCCCAATAACCAGTCACGCTCTCACCTTGATGTCTGCTCCTGATAGGTCATCCTTAGCTAGGATGAGGTCATCAAGGGTGACATCATCTGCTACAGTCATGCGGCTGGTGTGGATCTGGAAGATCCTCCTCTTGGTCTTCTCATCTGGCAGAGGAAACTCGATCTTCCGGTCAATTCTCCCTGAAGTAATAAAAACAGGTAAAAAAAAAAAAAAAGATAAAGTGTTGCTGTAAAGCTTGTCAAGAAGTTTTGCCATTAGTCTACTGAATAAATGTGACAAAAGTAGATAATGTGAAAGCATTGATTAGTACATGACTACATTACTTCATTAGGTAAATAATAAATCTTCATAATTGAAGAAAGCAGTAAGGGTGTTACTTTGCCAATGACACTTTTTAGTCCACCCAGTAAAGTGCAGTTAATACGAAAGCATTTTAATATCAGATCTGACCAGTCATCAGCTGATCAAAATGTTAAAAAGGCAAAAAAAAAAAGTATTGGTCCACAATCAGTTTAAAAAAATTACCTGATTTTTAAAATTACTGTAGCACTATAACATTTACCAAAATCTGTTATTTGATTAAGGGAAACCTTTAGCACCAATCGTCACTTTAAAGAGCGTTTGCTAAAAAGAAAGAAGAAAGATGAATAAATAAAAACGAAAAACCTGCATAATTTCTACTATCTGCCATGACTATTAAACATTTAGCCCCCCTGGGAAGTTTTCATCTTTATTTTTTTTACCATATTGAATCAGGCTCTTTTTCTTTTAAGCAAAGATATACAAAAAATATCTTTCCTGAAAAACTCATAAAACAATCTCTACAAAGTAATACGAATATTATTTTAAAATATTAAACATAAAGTAACTGATTTAATAAACATTCATCCCTTTTAAAAGTCAAAACTCAGGGTGATTTTCTTCTCCTTTTTGTAGTCGCTCAGTTTTGGAAGATGGTCTGCTCTTGGCAGGTTTATACCTTTTTTTTTGTGCCTTCCATTTCCTAATAAATGATTTAACTATACTTCAAGAGATATTGTGACTTGAAAAATGTCTTGTATCTATCCCCTGACTGGCCTTGACATGCTGTTCAATAGCCTTTTATACAGAGTTGCTTGGAGCGTTCTTTTGCCTTCATGGTGTAGATTTTGTCCAGATAATGATTCACCAGTAACTGGACCTTTCAGATACACCTCTATTTATACTACAATGCTTTAAAGACATTCATGGCATTTAGTTGTGTGTGACTTCTGAAACCAACTGGCCTAGTCGCTTAGATTCTAAGTTAAATTTACTTTGTAGGATCTGTTTTCATTTTTACATAGAATTAATTTTTTTTACATTTTTTTTTCAAAGAAGGAAAATTTAAATCTCCCACAAAAGACAAAAAACAAACACAAACAAACAAACAAACAAAAAAAGGCTCTGTATTAGAACTGACAGCCAATCACGGAGAGGTGCAGACATAGCGAGACTCAGACTTCAACTGACCCGGTCTGATGAGGGCTGGATCCAGGGTTTCTATCCGATTTGTAGCCATGATAACTTTCACGTCTCCCCTTGAATCAAAACCGTCCAGCTGGTTAAGAAGCTCCAACATGGTCCTCTGGATCTCTCTCTCACCACCAGAGTTAGAGTCATACCTACACACAGTACAGATACATTTCTATTACAAATGTATACAATTTACTCATCATGTGGTCTCAGTCACTTTAAATGAGACATTCTCTGTGCATGCAATGTAAAATGATGGGTCCAGAATCAGTCAATTTCCAAACCCAAGTGACGTATAGGCTCATTAATTTCATTCAGCAAAAGGTACATTTTCACAGCTTTAAAGGTCCAAAACCACCTTAAGTTGGCTTCTAAATACACAGGGAATCTGCACACGTTTTGATACACCAGTAGCTGCTAATCATGTTACTGAATTAAATTTGATAGGAGTTTAAAAAGACAGCACAGTTTACAGTAGTGGGCTCCACACAGATTGTGTGCAGGTAGTCTAACAATCTTAATTTAAGCAGGTTTCCTGTCATACATGGTCTTATCAAATGACTGCAGCACTATGATTATGATTTATGCTTAACTGGAAATTATTTAATCTTTCTTCGACTGAAGCATCAGAATAAATACCCAACATGTTAATATCATATTATATACCAAACTACGTTAGTATTCCATGTAACCATATCACCACTTCTGTTCAAACATTTTATATAATCTTCACTAACGTATAGCAGAGACTTTAATTAAACAAAAAAGCCCCTTTTTGTTTATTCAAAGTCAAGAACAGGCAGGCAATTATAGGAGTATTAAAAGTATACCTTTTGGTGCCAATGGCATCAATCTCATCGATGAAGACAATAGAGGGTGCATGCTCCTCTGCCACCCTAAAGAGCTCTCGCACCAGCTTGGGTCCATCTCCCAAATACTTCTGGATAAGCTCTGAGCCCACCACACGCAGGAAGGTAGCTGACGTCTGATTGGCCACAGCCTTTGCGAGTAGTGTCTTACCTGATAGACACATAATGGCACAAAAGTTAAAATGATCATGGCAATATAGCAGTAATCCAGTAACGAGTATATGGTAATGAAAGGAAAGACATTTTACAGAATTTTCTGATGGTCATTTCCCCGACAGAGTTCTACTGCTTTCTTTTTATCCGATGTAGGAAAGGGATTTGACAAGCAAGAGGAGGAAGGTGTTTAAAGACAATTTTTTTGCCTTTACACTGACAAACATTAAACATGTTATCTTTGTGCTTATAAGTATAAACAAAGGAGTTTACATATCTTGTACTATATATAGCCTAACTTTTCATTTTCCAATTCAGTTATGTTAGCATTAACTTTTCCAAGTGAAATCCAATGATAAAAAGGTCCCCAACCTGTAGTTAGTAACATTTTTTATATGAAGGGCACCACATCAGGGAAGATGAGACTCCTGCAGCTTCTCAGTACTGTTACAGATAAAGTGCTCCACTGTCAGTATTACGCACTTCTAATGATTCAATGCACCTTGATCAATTGTTACTGAAAATGTATTATGGTATCAGTAGATTCATAAATGGCTTGCAGTAAGCCATAGCGTAATAAGATTGTTTGTCAGTCTGAAGGTTGCACTTTACTTCAACAGCTGTGAATTTAAAACCTTTCGTTAGAAAGTGCTTTTTTAAATGTTTGGAGTTTCATTGTGTAAGGCGGGCTTTGATTATTCTTTTTAAGAGTTTGAAAACCACTGTTAACATTTTACAAGCACTTACCTGTGCCAGGTGGTCCATATAGGATGACACCTTTGGGAGGTTTAATACCCATCTCCTCATAATATTCAGGATGTGTGAGAGGCAGCTCTACTGACTCCTGTTAAGAACAACAGAAAAAGTCAACCTCAAAATTGAAGAAAAAGAGTCACACTTGATATTGTATCTGTAACTGTTGACTATTGTCATGGTTTTAGTTATGAGTCAATAGCTTTATTTGTAATTTATTAGAATAATTAATATTAGCATAAATGTTCTTCTAAGTCCATATTTTATTCTTGGCTTAAATATCATTAAATTATTATGATATTCATTCATGACATACCTTGATTTCCTGTATTTGATTATCCAGTCCTCCAATGTCAGCATAGGTTTCTTGTGGGGCCTTTTCCACCTTCATTACGGTCACCAGGGGATCAGTGTCATCCATAAGCACCCCAATCACAGCATGGACCTACAATGGTACACGAACACAGGTCAAAAATTGTGAATGAATTAAATTTAATTCAGAGACATTCTGAATCATAATTGCATCATGCAGCTCTTGAGAAATCTGGTAAACATGTATGTAAATATAACAGTTTGAGTGGATTCTGTCCTCAGCAGATATCCAACTTTTAAGAACATGAATGCCGAAACTGATTAGAATATCAGTTATAGACCATTTAGTATAGTTGGGATAAGTAAATAGAATTAAGAGGTGCCATAGCCGTAAATACAGACAAGGTTATTGTCTTGAATCAGAAATAAGTATATGTAAGTTTGTTTGTTATGTAAGTATGTAATATTACCTTGTGGTTGAGCAGGACAGAGCAGCCTGGCTCCAGCAGATCCTTATCCACAAAGGACAGGATGCTGACGTAGTGCTCTGATCCCACAGAAGTGGAAACAATGGCATGGTTATCATCAATAATTTCCTCCAGGGTGCCGACAGACATTGGTGTTCCCCTCAGGTCATCCACTTTTGACCTCTCCTCCTGGAAAAATAAATAAATAAATATACAATAATAAAATTATTAGTTGGCAAAAGTGCGCAGAACAAAAAACATATGAACTAATTTGTTATAAAAACTGACCTCCTGTTTCTCTTCCAGGGGCTTCATCTGCTCCTGGTTCCTGATGAATTCCTCCTCCATCAATAGGTAATCTTTGATTCGCTCCTGCTTCAGCAGTTTTAGGCGGCATTGAGTGTGAGGGGTTACTGAACAAGAGATACAAGCCATCACATGTAATCGTTACATAAAATAAATTATATAAACAAGAGGACATGATATAATAACAGCCACTTTATTCTAAAGACTACAAGCACAGTTTATTTGTAGTACTGATGTAGCTT